>NW_026652282.1:38020341-38022002 GCF_009828535.3 Hylobates moloch
ACATTGTGGTTTTGATTTGCATTTCTCTAATGACCAGTGATGATGAGCTTTTTTTCATATGTTTATTGGTCACATTCTTTTGAAAAATGTCTGTTCATATCCTTCTCCCACTTTTTGATGGGGTTGTTTTTTTCTTGTAAATTTGTTGAAGTCCCTTGCAGATTCTGGATATTAGCCCTTTGTCAGATGGATAGACTGCAGAAATTTTCTCCCATTCTGTAGGTTGCCTGTTCACTCTGATGATAGTTTCTTTTGCTGTGGAGAAGCTCTTTAGTTTAATGAGATCCCATTTGTCAATTTTGGCTTTTGTTGCCATTGCTTTTGGTGTTTTAGTCATGAATTCTTTGCCCATGCCTATGTCCTGAACAATATTGCCTAGGTTTTCTTCTAGGGTTTTTATGGTTTTAGGTCTTACGTTTAAATCTTTAACCGATCTTGAGTTGATTTTTGTATAAGGTGTAAGGAAGGGGTCAGTTTCAGTTTTCTGCATGTGGCTAGCCAGTTTTCCCAATACCATTTATTAAATAGGGAATCCTTTCCCCATTGCTTGTTTTTGTCAGGTTTGTCAAAGATCAGATGGTTGTAGATGTGTGGTGTTATTTCTGAGGTATCTGTTCTGTTCTATTGTTCTATATATCTGTTTTGGTACCAGTACCATGCTGTTTGGTTACTGTAGTCTTTTAGTATAGTTTGAAGTCAAGTAGCGTGATGCCTCCAGCTTTGTTCTTTTTGCTAGGATTGTCTTGGCTATATGGGCTCCTTTTTGGTTCCATATGAAATTTAAAGTAGTTTTTTCTAATTATGTGAAGAAAGTCAATGGTAGCTTGATGGGAATAGTATTGAATCTATAAATTACTTTGGGCAGTGTGGCCATTTTGACGATATTGGTTCTTCCTATCCATGAGCATGGAATGTTTTTCCATTTGTTTATATCCTCTCTTATTTCCTTGAGCAGTGGTCTGTAGTTCTCCTTGAAGAGGTCCTTCACATCCCTTGTAAGTTATATTCCTAGGTACTTCATTCTTTTTGTAGCAATTGTGAATGGGAGTTTGCTCATTATTTGGCTCTCTGTTTGTCTATTATTTGTGTATAGGAATGCCTGTAATTTTTGCACATTGATTTTGTATCCTGAGACTGCTGAAGTTGTTTAACAGCTTAAGGAGATTTTGGGCTGAGATGATGGGGTTTTCTAAATATACAATCGTGTCATCTGCAGACAGAGATAATTTGACTTCCTCTCTTCCTGTTTGAATACTCTATTTCATTCTCTTGCCTGATTGCCCTGGCCAGAACTTCCAATACTATATTGAATAGAGTAGTGAGAGAGGGCATCTTTGTCTTGTGCCAGTTTTCAAAGGGAATGCTTCCACCTTTTGCCCATTCAGTATGATATTGCCCGTGGGCTTGTCATAAATAGATCTTATTATTTTGACATATGTTCCATCAATACCTAGTTCATTAAGTGCTTTTAGCATGAAGAGGTGTTGAATTTTATCGAAGGCCTTTTCTGCATCTATTGAGATAATCATGTACTTTTTGTCATTGGTTCTGTTTGTGTGATGGATTACGTTTATTGATTTGCACATGTTGCACCAACCTTGCATCCCAGGGTTGAAGGTGACTTGATCGTGGTGGATAAGCTTTTTTTTTTTTTTTTTTTT
>NW_026652282.1:38026918-38059645 GCF_009828535.3 Hylobates moloch
GTAGGTCTCTAAGAACTTGCTTCATGAATCTGGGTGCTCCTGTATTGGGTGCATATATATTTAGGATAGTTAGCTCTTCTTGTTGCATGGATCCCTTTATCATTATGTAATGCCCTTCTTTGTCTTTTTTTATCTTTGTTAGTTTAAAGTCTGTTTTATCAGACTGCAACCCCTACTTTATTATGCTTTCCATTTTCTTGGTAAATATTCCTCCATCCCTTTATTTTGAGCCTATGTGTGTCTTTGCATGTGAGATGGGTCTCCTGAATGTACCACACTGATGGGTCTTGACTCTTTATCCAATTTGCCAGTCTGTGCCTTTTAATTGGGGCATTTAGCCTGTTTACATTTAAGGTTAATATTGTTATGTATGAATTTGATCCTGTCATTATGATGCTAGTTGGTTAGTTTGCCCATTAATTGATGCAGTTTCTTCATAGTGTCGATGGTCTTTACATTTTGGTTTGGTTTTGCAATGGCTGACACCAGTTTTTCCTTTCCATATTTAGTGCTACCTTCAGGAGCTCTCGTAAGGCAGGCCTGGTGGTGACAAAATCCTTCAGCATTTGTTTGTCTGTAAAGGATTTTATTTCTCCTTTGCTTATGAAGCTTAGTTTGGCTGGATATTAAATTCTGGGTTGAAAATTCTTTTCTTTAAGAATGTTGAATATTGGCCCCCATTCTCTTCTGGCTTGTAGGGTTTCTGCAGAGAGATCTGCTGTTAGTCTGATGGGCTTCCGTTTGTGGGTAACCTGACCTTTCTCTCTGGCTGCCCTTAACATTTTTTCCTTCATTTCAACCTTGGTGAATCTGACGGTTATGTGTCTTCGGGTTGCTTTTCTCGAGGAGTATCTTTATAATAAAACCTTTTGTTTTTTGCCAGTGGAGATAGGGATATGCAGATATTGACGATAACTAAGAAACAATCTACAGAGTATGCTTGTAAGCATGGTTATGAACAGAGACTGTGGAAGCTCCTAGGAGTCATTTGTCAAGGTCTATTACTCTTTCAGACCACAATGCAATAAAAATAGAAATCAAAACTAAGAAAATTTCTCAAAACCATACAATTACATGGAAATTGAACAACCTGGTCCTGATTGACTTTTGGGTAAATAATGAAATTAAGGCAGAAATCAAGAATTTCTTTGAAACTAATGAGAGCAAAGATTATAATATACCAGAATCTCTGGGACACAGCTAAGGCAGTGTTAAGAGGGAAATTTATAGCATTAACACCTACATCCAAAAGTTAGAAAGATCTCAAATGAACAACTTAACATCACAGCTAAAAGAACTAGAGAACCAAGAGCAAACCAATGCCAAAGATAGCAGAAGACAACAAATAACCAAAATTGCAGCTAGGCTGAAGGAAATTGAGACCCCAAAAAACATTCAAGAGATCCAAACATCCAGGAGCTTTTCTGTTTTTAAAAATAATATTACAAAGTTGATAGACTGCTAGCTAGGCTAATAAAGAGGAAAAGAGAGAAGATCCAAATGAACACAATTTTTAAATGGCATATAGGGTATTACCCTTGACCCCACAGAAATAAAAACAAATATCAGAAATTACTATTAACACTTCTATGCAAACAAACTAGAAAATCTAGAAGAAATAGATAAATTCCTGGACATTTACCCCCTCCCAAGATTGAAACAGGAGGAAATTGAATCCCTGAACAGACCAATAATGAACTCCAACATTGAATCAGTAATAAATAGCCTATCAACCAAAAAAAAAAAAAAAAAGTCCAGGACCAGATAGATGGATTCACAGCCAAATTCTACCAGATGTACAAAGAAGAGCTGGTATCATTTCTACTGAAACTATTCAAAAAGCTAAGAAAGAGGGACTCCTCTCCAACTCATCCTATGAGGTCAGCATCACCTCATACCAAAACCTGGCAGAGACACAACATAAAAAGAGAAAATTTCAGGTCAATATCCTTGATGAACATTGATGCAAAAGTCCTCAGCAATACTAGCAAACTGAATCTAGCAGCACATCAAAAAACATACCCACCACGATCAAGTAGACTTTTCTCTAAGATTCAAGGTTGGTTCAACATATACAAATCAATAAATGTGATTCATCACATAAACAGAACTAAAGACAAAAACCACATGATTACCTCAATAGATGCAGAAAAGGCTTTCAACAAAATTCATTATCTCAAGTTAAAAACTCTCAACAAACTAGGTATTGAAGGAACATACCTCAAAATAATAAGAGCCATGTGCAACAAACCCACAGCCAACATCATGTTGAATGAGCAAAAGCTGGAAGCATTCTCTTTGAAAACCAGCACAAGAGAAGGATGGCCTCTCTCGCCACTCCTATTCAACTTAGTATTGGAAGTCCTGACTAGAGAAATTAGGCAAGAGAAAGAAATAAAGGGCATCCAAATAGGAAGAGAGGAAGTGAATCTATCCCTGTTTGTAGATGACATGATTCTATATCTAGAAAATCCCATCATCTCAGCCCAAAACCTTCTTAAGCTGATGAACAACTTCAGCAAAGTCTCAGGATACAAAATCAATGCGCAAAAATCACTAGCATTCCTATACACCAACAACAGTCAAGCCAAGAGGCAAATCAGGAACAAACTCCCATTTAAAATTATCGCAAAAAGAATAAAATACCTAGGAATACAGCTAACTAGGGAGGTGAAAGATCTCTACAAGGAGAACTAAACCACTCAAACAAATCAAGAGATGACACAAATTTCCCATGCTCATGGATGGTGAGAATCAATATCATAAAATGGCCATACTGCCCAAAATAACTTATCAATTCAATGATATTCCTATTAAACTACTAATGAGATTCTTCACAGAACTAGAAAAAAAGCTATTTTAAAATTGATATGGAACCAAGAAAGAGCCCCCAAATTTCAAGGCAATCCTAAGCAAAATGAGCAAAGCTGGAGGCATCACACTACCCAGCTTGGTAATGCATTTTCTTACGTTTGCTCTTCCTCCTTTCTTGTCTCACTTCTCCTTCTCCTTACAAGTGAATACCTTGAATTTCATACCCCTAGAAGTGTTAGCATGTACCTCAGGCTCTGTTTTCTAGGCAACCCAAGCCAAAATGATAAAATATTGGTGCAGTTAGTAACATGATGAGTTGGTAGTTGAAGGGCTTTGAATATTGTGCTTAAGAATTTGGATTTGGGCTTTATCCACAGGTTGTGGATAAGGAGGAGGGTATTTAGATAGAGTTCCTGGCATAATACTTGGGTGATGAAATAATCTGTACAACAAACCCCCATGACACATATTTACCTATTTAACAACACTACACATCCTGCACATGTACCACTGAACTTAAAAGTTAAAGAAAAAGTTGCTTAGAAGCTTTGTTACTTATGATTTTGAGATTAGAGAGAAAAAATATCTACAGTGTCCTCAAAAAAGAAATGTAATGAATGATGTCTTTAACATTTATATAGTAAATACAATAACATATTTAATAACAAAATTTCTTATAGCTTCTTTCTTATAAGTAGGCCAAGGGCAAGATAGCATAGAAACAATGTACTCTATATTTGTATAATATATATAGAAATTGGCCCACTCAAGTGGCTTCTTAAAACAGGCTAGACACAGTCAAAAACTTACCTAGTGGAATGACCATGCCAAAGGAAACTCGTTGCACCTGGGTGGTTCAGACCAATGTCTGATGGCCACTCTATAAACCACACATAACAGATCTGACTCACTCTACTGACCCTTCTTCAAAAAAGAACAGGAGTCCTGAGAGAACTGTAAGCTCAGGACTATTCTCAGCTTGTAAAGGGCTCTCTCCAGTCCTTGCACACAGTACCCTACATCTCAGAACCAGCAATAGGCTGTTGAATGTTTCTCACGATGCCATGTCTCCAACCCTTCTTCTTTTGTCACATCTTTTTCTGACCAAGCTGGGAAAGATTCTCTGCTTTTCAGGATTTTGTGATTAGACTTAGTCAACCCAGGTCATACAGCCAGTTGCCCCATCTCAAGGTCAGTATCCTTAATCACATCTACAAAATCCCTTCTGCCATGTAAGGTAACATAGTCATAGTTTCCAGGCATTAGGGTGTGGATATAATGGGAATGCGGGGCATTATTTTATGTACCACAATGCCTTTTTTGATCAAGGTGTAGTAGTGGAGATAATGAAAAGCAGGAGATTCTGGATATGTTTTTTTAAGGTAGAAACAATGGGATTTGTCTATTTTGCTGAGACTACAAATGAAAGAGAAAATTCAAGGATGACTCTAAGTTGTTTGGCCTGAGTAATGGGAATTATTGAATTGCCATTAATTGAGATGAGGAAGACTATGTGAATAGGCTTGCAGGGTCTATATGTCAGGATAGGTTAGGTTATGTTGTAGTAGCTAACAATTATAAAAGCTCAGTGGTTTTACAAAGGACATGACAGCCAATTTTTAAAAATGTTTATAGATCTAGGGGGTACAAGTGCCATTTTCTTACATGGGTATATTGCATAGTGGTAAACTCTGGGCTCGACAGCCACCTGCTTTATTTGGTCCTTGCCTCAAGGTATAGTTTTTTTTTTTTTTTTTTTTTTGAGACGGAGTCTCGCTCTGTCGCCCAGGCTGGAGTGCAGTGGCGCAATCTCGGCTCACTGCAAGCTCCGCCTCCCGGGTCCACGCCATTCTCCTGCCTCAGCCTCTCCGAGTAGCTGGGACTACAGGCGCCCGCCACCACGCCCGGCTAATTTTTTTGTATTTTTTTTTAGTAGAGACAGGGTTTCACCATGGTCTCGATCTCCTGACCTCGTGATCCGCCCGCCTCGGCCTCCCAAAGTGCTGGGATTACAAGCGTGAGCCACCGCGCCCGGCCCCTCAAGGTATAGTTTTAAAGGCCCTTGTGATTCAAAGAATTTCTCAGTTTTATATTTGATAGTTGGTGGCAAAAACCACTTGCATCTTACAATCCTGCGAGTCCCTGGAGTTTTGAATTCTATTTACTCTCACTCCTGTTTCAAATTGGCAGAGCTCATCTCTTTCTTGAAGTACAGTGTCAAATACAGTCAATAGTAGCAGACATCATACTAACATTCTGTTTTGCAACATTTTAAGCCATAAAGCAACAAACTTATTAAGAACATTATTTATCTTTGAACTTATTGCAGGCAAACTTTTCAGCACTGCCTACTGTAGATCACCATACCTTCCATACTCTGGTAACATTTTTTTTTTTTTCTCACTACCTGGCCCTGAAACCAATGCCATGTTTTTTTCTATTATTGCAGAACCGACTTCTGGCACCAATTTCACTATCAGCTGGGATAGACTAGGTCATGTAGCACCATCACACACCATAAAACTCTAATGGCTTATAACCACAAGGACTTATTTCTTACACATCTCATTCATGTCATCTTCACTCTGGAACCCACAATGATAAAATACCTACTATCTGGATTATTGCCAGTCTTCTGAGAGGGGGAAAAAAAGAGAACATGAAAACCGTGTATTGACTCTTAAAGCTATGCCTAAAAATGACACATATCACTTCTGTTTATACTTCTTTTGCCCAGAATAAGGCACATAGCCAACTCGATATCATCAGGATGAGGAGTATCATCCTCTGCCAGATTGGGTTAGTAAATACTTACAAGCAATAAAATAGTCTAATACAGGAGACCAGCTCAAGTGTTTGGTTTTGGATGTATTATATTTGAACTATCTTTTAGATGTCCAAGTGGAGATATGAAGTAAGAATTTGCATTTGAAAGTTTGGAGCTCAGAAGAGATAGAAACTTTAGGAATCAAGATCATATATAAAGTAGTTAAAATCAGGAGAGTGGAGTGATTATGATCATTAAAGAAATGAGTACATCTAGAGAAGAGATCTACCATCATTTAGAAGTGAAGCAAAAAGAAAGTAAAAATTTAAAAATAAATGAGGGAGCAGTTGTCAATAAGTTAGAGGAAAAACTGGGGATGTATGGTGTCCTGAAAGCCAAACAAAGAAATTATTTCAGTGATGAGGCAGTGATCATCTTTGTTATGTTGCCAATAGGTCAAGTAAGATAAAGACTGAAAATTGACCATTGGCTACATTTGCGTGGATACCATTGGTGATCTTGAGACAGTTTTTTGTGGGGCAGTGGGTATGGAAGTCTGATTAGACTATACTTGAAGAGAGAGTGAGAGAAAATGAATTAATGATAGTTAAAAATGGGATAATAGAGGGGTAAATAGGGCCAAGAGAGGGTTTTGTTTTTAAAGAAATGTGAATGGTATCAGCATGTTTGTGTGTTAAGTAAAAAGTTCTACTCTAAAAAGATCTTACTCTAAAAAGAGTTAGAGATGTTAGTGATGATACAGCACAGATAGAGGAGAATCGCTGAAACAAGGTCTTTGAGTAAGTGAGAGAATATGGGACCCGGTTACAAGTTGAAGCTTTGGTCTTAGCTAGAATCATAAACAGTCCATTCTTAGTAACAATAGAAAATATTGAGCATACGATACAAATGCTAATACACAGATAAATGTGTTGGTGGCAGCTTATTGAAGTTCTCTATTGATTTCTTCTATGTAATCAATGAAACAAGCATCAAAGTCATCTGAGACCAAGAGGAAGAAAGTGTTGGAAGGCTGGAAATAGTGGAAAATGTATGAAATTGTCCTATGAGAGAACAGTAGAGGGAAGAAACTAGGGAAATATAATTTAGTGACCAGGTAGAGTTAAGAACCCTTCCGAGGCCAATAATCATAAATTTAAAGACCAGTCAGTATGGATGTATGTTTTGCTCCAGCCATATTCAGATATAGAAGTAAAGCCATGGAATAGGTGAAAAACTGAATTTAACTATGGTTGGCATTTTGCATGTAAGAATGATTATTTCAGAGAGGAGAAATGGTATTTGTGTTATATGCATGGCGGTGGTTATAACTGCCCATGGGCTTTTTAAACTGGATAATAAGGGAAGTAGTATCATTCAGAGGGTTACAAACAGTGAAAAAATGATAGGCTAAATACATGGGAAATCTAAGTGGGATTGAAGAATTATGGGACTCAAGTTACTCCAGGAAGTGAACTGTAAAGAGAGCAGCAATGGCTGGAGGATGGGATGCATGAAATTGAAATTATGAAAAGATTATACATATACGTAATGACAGGATCTATGCGTCATCATCTTTGTTCTCTCTTTTGTCAGAAAACGCACTGCTATTTCCTCTAGCCAAAAAGAAATGTATGTTTATAGCACTAAAAACCCATGGGTTGGGCCAGGTGCGGTGGCTCACACTTGTAATCCCAGCACTTTGGGAGGCCGAGGCGGGCGGATCACGAAGTCAGGAGATCGAGACCACGGTGAAACCCCGTCTCTACTAAAAATACAAAAAAATTAGCCAGGTGTGGTGGCGGGTGCCTGTAGTCCCAGCTACTTGGAGAGGCTGAGGCAGGAGAATGGCATGAACCCGGGAGGCGGAGCTTGCAGTGAGCCGAGATCGCGCCACTGCACTCCAGCCTGGGTGACAGAGCGAGACTCCGTCTAAAAAAAAAAAAAAAAAACCCATGGGTTGGGACTCATGGGTGACCTTAAATTATCTGGGTCTCTGTTACCTCATCTCTAAATGGGATTGATAATATTGCCTTTTCTTTGGATTAATGCAAGGATTAGACATAATATATGTTTGAACCCAGGAGTTCAAAGTTGCAGTGAGCTATGCTCACCCCACAGTACTCTAGCCCAGGTGACAGGATGAGACCTTCTCTAAATAATAATAATAATAAATGTAAAGTGCTTGAAGCATACCATTTCTGAATGCCTGTTATTATTGTTGTTATTGTTATTATCCTTATCTCGAACAGAACTGGTGCTTGGCATTTCTTTTTTTTTTTTTTTTTCCCAAAGGTTTTACTTTTTTATTTTTTTAAATTTTATTATTATTATACTTTAAGTTTTATGGTACATGTGCACAACGTGCAGGTTTGTTACATATGTATCCATGTGCCATGTTGATGTGCTGCACCCATTAACTCGTCATTTATGCTATCCCTCCCCCTTCCCCCCACCCCACAACAGTCCCTGGTGTGTGACGTTCCCCTTCCTGTGTCCATCCACCTATGAGTAAGAACATGTGGTGTTTGGTTTTTTGTCCTTGCGATAGTTTGCTGAGAATGATGGTTACCAGCTTCATCTATGTCCCTACAAAGGACATGAACTCATCATTTTTTATGGCTGCATAGTATTCCGTGGTGTATATGTGTCACATTTTCTTAATCCAGACTATCGTTATTGGACATTTAGGTTGGTTCCAAGTCTTTGCTGTTGTGAATAGCACACATACATGTGCATTTATTGCATACATATATGTGTCTTTATAGCAGCATGCTTTATAATCCTTTGGGTATATACCCAGTAATGGGATGGCTGGGTCAAATGGTATTTCTAGTTCTAGATCCCTGAGGAATCGCCACATTGACTTCCACAATGGTTGAACTAGTTTACAGTCCCACCAACAGTGTAAAAGTGTTCCTATTTCTCCACATCCTCTCCAGCACCTGCTGTTTCCTGACTTTTTAATGATCGCCATTGTAACTGGTGTGAGATGGTATCTCATTGTGGTTTTGATTTGCATTTCTCTGATGGCCAGTGATGATGAGCATTTTTTCATGTGTTTTTTGGCTGCATAAATGTCTTCTTTTGAGAAGTGTCTGTTCATATCCTTTGCCCACTTTTTGATGGGGTTGTTTTTTTCTTGTAAATTTGTTTGAGTTCATTGTAGATTTTGGATATTAGCCCTTTATCAGATGAGTGGGTTGCAAAAATTTTCTCTTAGAGATTGCTTTCGATACTTTTGGAGTGAGGGGAGAGATGAGACTTACCGAGAACCAGAAAAGCCTGTGAGGTCATGAAGAGAAATGGCAATTTCTTTTCCCAGCCTTCATGTACTCATTCTACTCTTTACCTCACACTATATTTATGACATTAAACTGACATGGTTGAAAGTCAGAAGGTACATCAACATTGTGTTCTATAAGAAGTGATCTCTTGATAAAGTTCGTGCATAAATTGTTGACATTGTGACAAATGTAAAAGGCTGTCTCAGCCAAAAGCCCCATCCCAGGTAGTTTAAAATATTCCTTATTAATTATTATATGTTTATCCCCAAGAACTGATAATGCCAAGGGCTGAGAGCCTGGGACACTTGGACATAACCTGCTCCAAGCTCAATTCCAGTTATCTTTGAAACAGGGGTGGGGTAGGTTTGTCCCAGAGTGACAACTTCAGCCAGTTTCCTGTCCCACTCTTTTGCCCCGGAGTTTCTTTCTTGTGGTGAAGAGAAGGAGGAAGACAGCAGGATGTTGGTGGAAACCCTGCTGGCTGAAGTGGACAGAATGGTGTTCAGATACTGTTCACCTCCAAACCTTCTGCTTTACTTTTACGACAACATTCCCATGGGTAAGGCAATCTGGCCATCTGGCACACTGATCCCCCATCTCCTGCACCCCAGACTGCTTCAAGACCTTTGTTTTGAGTTCTTGGACTGCTCGGTGAACAGGGCCAGGAGGGGACATAAATTTTGGGTTGTTAGTACCAGCTAACTAAGTGACCATGTCATTTCCTCTTGTTGGGCTTCAGTTTGGGAGAAGGGGTAGGCAAGATACCAAGGGAATTCTATGATCTCATGGGAACCCAAGAACCCAGTGGTGCAAATAATGTAATCATTTGAAAAAAACGTTTGAAAATAAGTATTGAGAAACTACCATGTTGGTCAATTTCAATTTAAATGGCTGCCTCAGAATAATGTGGATAAAATGCACAGCATTGACTTTACCTGGGTTCCCTGAGCCCTAACATTCTTAATTTAGACAACACATTCCTATTGTTCTTGAGAAATACTAGATTATAAAAAAAATTCAAATTCAATGAAAAAAATAAATAATTTAAAACGTATTTTATATTGTTCCCAGGAACTTCTTCATTTTCTGATTAAAAACTATTACCCTTGAGAGATTATATTTCTCCTCACTGATGATTTGAAGGAGTTATCTGGCTTATTTTTTGGTCAGAGTTGCTGTAATGTTGAAATTTTTTGTGGGGCAAAGAGTGCATATAGTAACTTCCAAAAGTGTTTGTTTACTAGGCATTTTTGTTTGATCAAAATATTAAGAAATCACGATAATGGATGATAAAAATCTTAGTTTAAAAGCAATGGACCACCTGCACACGTCAACTGTGGTCAATGTCAAATGACTGCCCCATGTGAGAATAAGCATAAGGGGCCTAACCGGAGGTCTGAAACCTGTAGCATCTGTTTTAAATTTCCTTCCTGGACTTAGACCCTATGTGGTATAACAGACAACCCTTATGTAGATCCTTTCAGCTTCATCTATCTCCAGGGCCACCTATTCCGCCCTAGTCACTCTGTGTTCATGGACTTCATGGGAGACCCTTACCACCAGGAATCTCTGGCTTCTTCCACCACTTTTAGACCTAAATATGGCTTCACATAGTCATGCATAGGATCTACCTTCCCCAGCTGTGGCTGAAGGGGCCTTGCAATGCAACTCAGAACTTGGAGGCTGTTAATTCCCTATGAAATTAGGGTGTGAACTTAAACAAGTTGGGTTAGAAGATAAGAGAAAACTGGTTGATGAATTCCCAGTCTGGCACCCCATCACACTGTTTAGAGATAGTAGCTTCATAAATCTCTCTAAACATCCAACATGAGTGAGCAGTTGACTGTATTTTTACAAAGCTTTGGCCAGCTTGTTAATGCATGCTCTTACATTTGCTCTCCCTCCTTTCCTGTCTTACTCCTTCTTTTCCTTACAAGTGATTACCTTGAATTGCATACCCCTAAAAGTGTTAGCATGTACCTCAGGCTCTGTTTTCTAGGCAACACAAGCTAAAACACATAAAATATTGGTGCAATTAGTAACATGATGAGTTGGTAGTTGAAGGGCTTTGAATATTGTGCTTGGGAATTTGGATTTGGGCTTTATCCACATGTTGTGGATACCAAAGAGGGTTTTTAGATAGGGTTCCTGGCTGCAAGCAGCAGAAACCAGCTCTGACTAAAGCAAAAAAGGAGATTTATTTGAGAAATATTATAGAAGTCCTCAGGATGGAAGGTAGGACTTGGGAGGGATAGGTGTGAAGATTGTACTGGAAAACTCGGTGGTGGAACTCCTGGGGCCTCTCTTTAAAAACTATCATCAAATCAACTTCCTGCAAATTAGAAGTGGACCAGGTGTGAACCAATCATTGTTAAGATTCGAGAGTGAAATAAAGGGGAAATGAAGTGTAAAAAGAAGATTGAAGATGTTGGAGAAAAGAGGAACTGGTGAAGGAGTTCTTCCTTAGGCAGTTGGGAGAGGTGGTAACTGAGACTGTGAAGCCTTTAGAAAGAAGTAGGATATGTTGTCTTCCTAAATGGGAGAGAAAGAAGATTATGATTTTAAACACAAAAATTATCTGAGATAGTGAGAAGTAGTAGGTGAGGGAATGAAGTCTGGATAGAACTTCCCAGAGGATGAATTCACATTTGTTCATGTGCTCCCTCTGCGGTGTGATTATGTTATTTACTTCGCTTCTGTGATTTAGTTTCTTCATATTTTAAAAGAGGATTTCAGACCCAAAAGTCTTTTTCTACCTAAATAAGCTATAATTCTCTATCTCCTTTGGTGGTAGAAAGGGTGAAGAGTAGGTTGGGGGGACTCTTTGGTCTATCTTGGGTAGATGGAGCTCTTTAGGTTTCTCCATTTGCACCAACATTTCTCAGACATTTTCCTCCAAAGTTATGCCATCTTAGACAATATTTGTGTAAATGGATGGATTAGGCTGTGATTCTTCCATATCACCAAGAAGGGACATTTTCACTATCAAAATCATTTGATTTCTCTTCAATTTGCCTCTCCCTATGGGAAGATGCTCTCCTGGTACCTGACCATCTTACCAAGGATGAAATACACTGACGCATGGTATAGAAAGCTGGGAGATGTCATAGCAGAATACCTCCCCTTTGTATTGTCAGGATTAGCCATATGACTTGCCTTAACAATGAATTGTTAGCAGAAATGATGTGAATCACCTTTGGCAGAAACTTTAGGAGCCCATTTGAAGCTCTTTTTTCCTTCTGCCATGGTGACTGGAAACATTCTCCAATAGTGGTTGCTCCTTCAGCCTGAGACTTAAAGTGAGGATAATGGCAATGCAGGGAATAGCCCCAAGCCAACCTTCTAGAATTGTTACAAAAGCGAGAAATCAACCTTTAGGCTACAAGGACTTGAGGACTGTTTATTAGTGTGGTGTTCCCTAGATTGTCCTAATTGACACAAGGCCTCGGTACTCTTCTATTGAGTGTAGAATTGTTTAAGCCACCAAAACCCAGAGAGATGCTGGTAGTGCACACCCCCTTGGCTTCTTTAATTGCAACATAGCATGATACAGTTACAAAACCTAATTATACCTTTAGCTTCATTTCTCCCTCCCCTTCCATTGTTCTTTTTCTATCTTGCTACTGTGCCTCTTTATAATGTTGGGGGTGTTAAGACTCTTTTTTTCTTTTGTAGGAAAGAAGCCACCCATGCTTGGCCCAAAGATCCACATATTACCTCTTTCATTGTAGGCATCGAGACATTTTTTAAGCACATATTATTTCAACAAATGATATTCTCAGTTTCAGTAGATAATAAAAAATAAAAAGCCCAATGTACATTCTATTCCTGTAGAAACAGACAACCAGTGATTTATTTTATCATAATAAAAAGTATTTATGCCATGACTCATATCTTTAAGGCAGTGCCATTATTCTGTGGCTGTGCTAACTGTAGAGGAAGAGTTGTTTATAGTCACAGACAGAGCGTCAGACTGAGACCCAAGAGTTATTCCAAGAATGGTGACAAGAACAGAGTGTGTTAGAAGGAGCTGCCCAGCTGGGAGGAGGATTGTGTGAAGTAGAAGTAACCTAAATATTCTATTATCTTCTGTGCTTTTCTTCTCTCCAGGGAGAATTTCTTTGTTCTGATCTTTATTGGAGCCCCTAGTTCCTTCACATTCCACTCTTTAATGATGATTTTTTTTGAACATCCAAGTTTGTAATGGAATCCCTCTCCACAAATTTCGCTGGGATTTCCACAGAAGAAGGTGTACACATAGCTAGCTTAAGAATTCATGCGCCAGTATGGGCTGGTCCAGACCAATCACAGAGCACTAGTGCACAGTGTATAGTCAGACCATTTAACTAATACTAACAAAGCCTTATTTTTCTCTTTTCCTGAGACAGAACAATTATAACTCTGGGATAATGCTAGGGATTTAGAAAGAAAGTATAACTTTCTTTTAGAAAGTTATACTTTTTCAAGTGATAACATAAGCAAACACTCATATACTCATGTTCCAGATTTAAAAACTCTTAATAATTTTTATATTTCCTTGTAGCCTTTGTGTGTATGCTTTTTTTTAAAAAGAGCACAAGTTATATAGATGTATTCTTTTTCAGGTTTAAAGGTTTTTTTAACTTTTATTTTGGGTTCAGGGATACATGTGCAAGTTTGTTATATAGGTAAATTGCATGTTGTGGGAGTTTGGTGTATTGATTATTTCATCACCCAGCTAATAAGCATAGTACTCAATAGGTAGTTTTTTGATCCTCACCCTCCTGCCACCCTCCACCTACCCTCCACCCACCCTCCACCCTCAAGTTGGCCCCAGTGTTTGTTGTTCCCTTCTTTGTGTCCTTATGTACTCAATGTTTGGCTCCCACTTGTAAGTGAGAATATACAGTATTTGATTTTCTATTCCTGTGTTAGTCCACTTAGGATAACGGCCTCCAGCTCCATCCATGCTCCTGCAAAGGACATGATCTCATTTTGTTTATGGCTGCATAGTATTTCATGGTGTATATGTACCACATTTTCTTTATCCAGTCTACCATAGATGGGCATTTAGGTTGATTCCATGTCTTTGGTATTGTGAGTAGAGCTGCAATGAACATACACGTGCCTGTGTCTTTATGATGGAATGATTTATAGTCCTTTGGGCATATGCCCATTAATGCGATTGCTGAGTCTAATGGTAATTCTGTTTTAAGCTCTTTGAGAAATCTCCAGACTGCTTTCCACAGTGGTTGGACTAATTTACACTCTCTCCAACAGTATATAAGTGTTTCCTTTTTTCCATAGCCTCATTGCCATCTGTTGTTTTCTGACTTTTTAATAGTAGCTATGCTGACGGGTGTGAGATGGTATCTTATTGTGATTTTGATTTGCATTTCTCTAATGATCATTGATACTGAGCTTTTTTTTATATGTTTGTTGGCTATATGTATTTCTTCTTTTAAAAGGTGTCTGTTCATGTCCTCTGCCCACTTTTTAATGGGGCTGTTTGTTTTTCTCTTGTAAATTTAAGTTCCTTATAGATTCTGGACATTAGACTTTTGTCAGATGCATAGTTTGCAAAAATTTTCTCCCATTCTGCGTGTTTACTCTTCTGATAGTTTCTTTTGCTGTTCATAAGGTCTTTAGTTTAATTGAGTCCTATTTCTCAATTTTAGTTTTTGTTGCAGTTGCTTTTGGTGTTTTCATCATGAAGTCTTTGCCAGTTTTTTTAAATATATAAGATGTAAAACTGGCTGGGCGCGGTGGCTCACGCTTGTAATCCCAGCACTTTGGGAGGCCGAGGCGGGCGGATCACGAGGTCAGGAGATCGAGACCACGGTGAAACCCCGTCTCTACTAAAAATACAAAAAATTAGCGGGGCGTGGTGGTGGGCGCCTGTAGTCCCAGCTACTCGGAGAGGCTGAGGCAGGAGAATGGCGTGAACCCGGGAGGCAGAGCTTGCAGTGAGCCGAGATTGCGCCACTGCACTCTAGCCTGGGCGACAGAGCGAGACTCCATCTCAAAAAAAAAAAAAAAAAAAAAAAAAAGATGTAAAACTACTCTTTGACTATATTTCCAGACCATTGCTGTCTCCCTGTTCCTCAGAGACAACCACTATGATGAGTTTGATATTCATCCTTTTAATACTTTTACATATAGCAATAGAAATTTAGAAACAAGGTGTAATATTTCTGAGTTTTGAAAAACTATATATATATATGGAATTGTTCTATACATTTCATTCTGCACTTTTTTAAATTCAACGTTGTTTTAGGGCTATTCTTACTGATTGATATAGCTCTGATCTCTTTCTTTTAGCTGGATAGCAATCCATTTCATGAAAATTCTGTATTTTATCTATTCCTTTAATGACGGATGTTTGAATTATTCTTAATTTTTTTTTTGCTATTCCTGACAATGCTGTAATAAACATCCATTTATGTGTCTTCTTGTATACATAGTCAAATATTTCTCTAAGGTGTACACCCAGAAGGGGAAATGTTAGCTTGTAGGGTTGACATCTTTCTCATTTTACTAAATACTGTTACATTCCTCTCCCAAGTGGCTGTTCCAATTTACACACCCAAAAGCATAGTATGAGATTATCTGTTTATTCATCCTCCTTCTCTATACTGATGATTGTCACACTTTTTAATTATGGTTAGTCTGATGAGTAAAAGATGCTCTCTCATTGTAGTTTTAATTTACATTTCTCTGATTACTGGTGAGACTGAATTTCTTTTCATATGTTTATTGACCATTTATGTTTCCTCTGGATCCATTATATGTTTACATTATCTCTGCTGATTTTTTCCTACATACAGAAAAAGTACACTCGAAAGCATTTATGCATAAAAAGAAGCTGGAGGAAGAGGGAAAACCATTTTCAGCATTGTTTACTAGAGCAGTTTTCTTTAATCTACCTGAATAAGATGACTTCATTGTGCAATTTCATTTTAGGAAGAAGAGACTATGGTATCACATTCATTTACTGCATAGATGTTATCTAATCACAAAGCACCTTCAAAACCAATACAAATTCTATGCAACTTCCTTCAAAATTAACACATTAGCATGCTTTAAGTAAACATCAGTGTGTAATAGCTAAAACATGGGTTTTGGGGTCAGAAGGAGTTGGCTTCCTATTTCAGTTCTGCCAGTTTTTTCCTAGAAGGAACTTGGGGAGTCCAAATAGTGTCTCAGAGTCATTAGTATATTTTCTTGGACTTTTTTTCAGCACCAGACTCAGCGTTCACCTCTCCATCCACTTCCTTGTTATAATTCCTGGCATTTTCATGATAATTATACAGCCTGGCTTCACAGTCTTGAATTTTTCATTCGGACACTGTCTCCTTGCTACTTCTGTGACCTATTAGTATGGTCTCACATAGAACTAGGTTATTACTTATGATCCACCTCCAAGAACCCCAACTCCAAACTTTTTCTTTCTGGCCATTGTGCTCTTTCATTTCTGATCCTTCACTTTCCTTGTTACGTTATCTTCCATCCCACTAGCCCTACCCGATCTTCACAGGTCCTTAGCCCCTTTTCTCTTTACCAGCTTGTCTAGCAGTATAAAGCCTTGTTCGACAATGTCTTCTCTCTCCAGGGCTCCCCTGGTCCTTCCATTGCATCCACCTGGTAAGTCCTCAGTCCCAAACACACCTGCTGTGAGTTTTCTCTGCTCTTCCCATCATGAGCTAGTCAGCACCAGGATAAATAGATTAAATACAGCAGTGATTCTCCAAACATGGGTCCTGGACCAGCAGCATCCACATCACCTAAGAACTTATTAAAAGTATACATTCTTGAACCCCACCCCAGACCTACTGATTTAGAAATTGTGGGGCTGTGACCCAGTAATCTGTGTTCAACATGCCGTCCAGGTGACGTACTACACCTTCTTGACCTCAGCTGAGGTTTCTTGACAAATCTGTTAACTCTTCAGTTGAATGCCTGCCAAAATTTTCAAACTAAAGTGCAGATTCCCCAGTGTTAACAATTCTAATTTAGTATATCTTAGTGAAACTCAGGAATCTGCATTTCTAATATGCACTCTATGAGTTCTGATTCAAGGGGGTCTGTGGACCACACCATGGCAAACATTGGAGAAAAAAGAACCCTCGTGGTAGTCTTCTAATACCACTAACCTCAACCCATCTCTTGAAAAGGACATGGCCTCTCTCTTGAGCTCAGGGAGTTGAAAGCTCAATCCGATTCTTTCCTCCCTCCTCTGACAACTCATTCAATTACTTCCCATTTATGTTCCCCCACATACAGAATTCTGTTTTATGCTTAAAAATGTTTCCATGACATTGCTACACCTTTGGATTCTAATTTTATTTTATTCCTTTTCTTCTTTAAGTATTTGAAAGAGTGAAGTAACCACACAACTTACATATCTTCACACTCACGCTCACTCACTTCTACCACCATCAACACTTCACCGAAATTATTCTCTTGATGTTTCCTAAGGACTTCAGAATTGTCCAGTCAGATGACCTTGTCAACTTACCTCCTCCTCTCCCATTCTAAAATTTTATTCTGATGACCACCCTCTCTTATTAAAACTCTCCCTTCAACTGTCTTCCCATGACAACAACTTCTCTCGGTTTCCCTTCAATGGCTGAGAGTTCCCCTTCTCTTTCTGTTTTGTGGCTTCCATCCCTCCAATTCTCTCAGTGAAGAGTATATTTTCCTTGCTCTTCTCTTTTCTTTTTTTACATGTGTTAATCATTTTTTTCACTTTCAATTGAGCTGTAATTGACATACGATAAAATTCAGCATTTAAAAAATGCAATTCAATAGATTTTGTTATATTCACAGAGTTGTGCAACCACCATCACAGTGTACTTTCAGAATATTTTTATCACCTCCCTCCTGCCCCCTCAAAGAACCCACCCTGTACCCATTAGCAGGCACTCCCTATTCCTCCCTCCCTGCAGCCTCTGGCAACCACTAACCTTTTGTCTGTACGGATTTGCTTATTTGAGACATTTCATATAAATGGAATCATACAATATGTGGCCTTTTGTGTCTGGCTTCCTTCACTTAGCATGATGCTCTCAAGAGAGATCCATGTTGTATCATGCATCAGAATTTCATTCTTTTTATGTCCAAACAATACTTCATTGTATAGTTATATCATATTTTATCCTTTCATTAGTTGATGGAAATTTGATTTGTTTCCACCTTTTCACTATCATAAATATTGCTACCATGAAATTTTGTGTACAAGTTTCTGTGTGGACATATGTTTTCAATCCTTTTGTATATATACCTAGGAGTTCAGTTGCTAGGTTATATTTTAGCTCAATGTTTAAGTTTTTAAGGAACTGCCAAACCATTTTCCAAAGCAGCTGCATCGTTTTGCATTCCTACCGGTAGTGTATGAGGATTCTGGTTTCTCCACATCCTTACCAACACTTGTTACGGTTTTTATTTTTTAATTATAGCCACCCTATTGGGTGTGAAGTGGTATAATTTCCAGATTTTGGTTTGCATTTCCTTAATGACCAATGATGTTGGTAATCTTTTCATGTGCTTATTGGCTATTTGTATATCTTCTTTGAAAAATATCTATTCTTATTTTTGCCCATTTTAAAATTGGACTATTTTTCTTTCTTTCTTTCTTTTTTTTTTGAGCTGTCAGAGCTCTTTGTATATTCTGGATACTACTCCAGTATCAGATTTATGTGATTTGCAAATATATTCTCTCTTCTTCTATGGGTTGTCTTTTTACTTTCTTGGTAGTATCCTTTGTGTATAAATGTTTTTAATTTTGATGAAGTCTAAGTTATCTATTTTTTCTTTCCGTGTTTATGCTTTTGATGTCATATCTAAGATTCCACTGGCAAATTGAGGTCATTCTCTAGAAGGCTGTGTATGCTCTGAATCAGCATCTAATATATGGTAGTGTTTCTCCCATATCCAGGATTCATGGGTCCAGGAATCAAGGGGTAGAAGGGGAAGTGGCACCACTCACCATCAACCCTAGTGACCCACCAGGAAAATTTTTGCTTCCTGTTCCTGAGACATTATGTTCTGCTGGCCTAGAGGTCTTAGTTCCAGAGGGAGGCCACCAGGAGACACAACAATGATTCCATTAAACTGGAAGTTAAGATTGCTACCTGGCCACTTTGGGCTCCTCCTGCCTCTAAGTCAACAGGCTAAGAAGGGAGTTACAGTGCTGGTTGGGGTGATTGACCTGGACTATCAAGATGAAATCAGACTACTACTACACAATGGAGGTAAGGAACAGTATGCATGGAATACAGGAGATACCTTAGGGTGTCTCTTAGTATTACCATACCCTGTGATTAAGATCAATGGGAAACTACAACAACCCAATCCAGGCAGGACTACAAGTGGTCCAGACCCTTCAGGAATGAAGGTTTGGGTCACTCCACCAGGTGAAAAACCATGACCAGCCGAGGTGCTTGCTGAAAGCAAGGAAATACAGAATGGGTAGTAGAAAAAGGTAGTTATCAATACCAGCTGTGACCACGAGACCAATTGCAAAAACAAAGACTGTAATTGTCATGAGTATGTATACACCTGTACTAAGAAAATATCCTTGTTTTATCTCCTTTCTTTTTCCTTTATCATGTGACATAAGATTTATTGACTTCATATTAGCATTTAAATGTTGTTAACTGTCTGTAATAGCATTTAGGTTAAGTATTAATGTGCTTCCAGTTGTACAAAGGGTAGCTGTACTACGTTAGATATAATTATGACCTTATTATTGTCTTTATTTGGAGATTAAGTATGATTTCAGGAGATGCGTATGGGTTCAAGTTGACAAGGGGTAGACTTGTGATGGTTAATATTAGGTGTCAACTTGATTGGATTGAAGGATGCCTAGATAGTTGGTAAAGTATTGTTTCTGGGTGTGTCTGTGAGGGTGTTGCCAGAGGAGATTGACGTTTGAGTCAGTGAACTGGGAGAGGAAGACCCACCCTCAGTGTGGGTGGGCACCATCCAATAGGCTGCCAGCACTGGTAGAACAAAGCAAGTGGGAGAAGGTGGGCCAAGCTGCCTTGCTGAGTCTTCTGGCTTTCATCTTTTTCCTGTGCTGGATGCGTCCTTCCATTTCTCCTGCCCTTGAACATCAGACCCCAGGTTCTTCAGCTTTTGGACTCTTGGACTTACACCAGTGGTTTGCCGGGGGCTTTTGGGCCTTTGGCCACAGACTGAAGGCTGCACTATTGGCTTCCCTGCTTTTGAGGCTTTTTGGATTCAAACTGAGCAACTACTAGCTTCTTTCTTCCCCTGCTTGTAGAAGGCCTGTCGTGGGACTTGGACTTATGATAGTGTGAGCCAATTCTCCCTAATAAATTCCCTAATAGGATATATATAGCCTATTAGTTCTGTCCCTCTAGAGAACCCTAATACAGTTTTACCCCTATATATTCTTCTAAGAGTATTAAAGCTGTAGCTTACAGCTAGGTCTTTTATCCATTTTGAATTAATTTTTGTCTATGATGTGAAGGTCCCAATTTCACTTTTTTCTTTTTACATCTATATATCCAATTGTACCAGCACTATTTGTTGAAAAGACTATTCTTTCCTCATTAAACTGTTCTGGAACCTTTGTTGAAAATCAATTGATCATAAATGTAAGAGTTTATTTATTGACTTTTAATTCTATTTCATCTGTATCTCTATTCTTATGCTAGTACCATGCTGTCTTGATTACTAGTAGCTTTCTAGTTGATTTTGAAATAGAAATGTGTGAGTTCTCAAACTTCATCTTTTTCAAAATTGTTTTGGCTATTCTGGATCCCTTGTAATTCCATAAAAACATTAAGATTAACTTCTTAATCTCTGTGAAATATCCAAGTGGAATTTTGTTAGAGATTGCATTTAATCTGTGGATCAATTTCGGGAGTAGTGCCATTTTAATAATATTATGTTTTCTAATCAATGAACATGGAATGTCTTTCAATTTATTTACATCTTTAATTTCTTTAAATAATGCTTTGTACTTTTCAGTGCAAAGTCTTGTACTTCTATGGTTAAAGCTATTTCTAAGTATTTTGTTCTTTTTGATGCTCTTATAAATGGAATTATCTTAATTTTGTTTCCCAGTTGTTCATTGCTACTGTAATATAGTTGGCTTTTTTAGACTTTGCTATAACTGTTTTTTGGATATTGATCTTGTATTCTGCAACATAGCTGAATTCATTTATTAGTTCTAATAGGTTTTGCTGTGAATTTCTTAGGATCTTCTATGTACAAGATCATGTCATATGTAAATACATACAGTTTTACTTCTTTTTTAAAATCTGTATTGCTTTTATTTTTTTTTCTGTCTAATTGACCTGTCTAAAATCTCCAGTACAATATTATATATAAGTGGCAAGATCAGACATCCTTGTCTTGCTCTTGATCTTGGGGGGAAAACTTTCAGTTTTTTGCCGTTAAGTATGTGTTAGCTGTGTGTTTTTCCTAGATGCCCTTTATCAAGTCGAGTAAATTCCCTTCTATTTCTAGTTTGCTCAGTGATTTTATCTTGAAGTTGTGTTTAATTTTGTCAAATGCATTTTCTGTATCTTTTGAGACAATCACGCGGGTTTTTTAAAATCCTTTATTCTATTAATACAGTGTATCACATTGATTGCTTTTTGTATGTCGAAGTAACCTTACATTTATAGAATAAATCCCACTTGGCCATGGTGTATAATACCTTTTATATGTTGTTGGATTCCATTTGCTGGGATTTTGTTGAGACTTTTGCATCTATAATCATAAAGGATGTTAATCTGTAGTTTTCCTGTCATGACTGCCTGGTTTGGGTATCTGGATAATACTGACAATATATAATAAATTGGAAAATATTCCCTCCTCTTCTATTGCTTTGGAAGAGCTTGTGAAGTTTGGTGTTAATTTTTCTTTAAATGTTTGGTGCAATTCACCAGTAAAGCCATCTAGGACAGTGCTTTTCTTTGTGGGAAGTTTATTTTTATTAATAGCTCAATTTCTTTATTTATTATAGATATATTCAAATTTTGTATTTCTTTTTGAGTCAATTTTGTAGTTTGTTTCTTTCTCAGAATTTGTCCATTTCATTTATGTAATTTATTCTTTTTATTTTGGCAATGTAAGTTCCCCCTTTCCTTTCTGATTTTAAGGGTTTGCGTCTCCTCTCTTTTATCTTTGGTCAGTATAGCTAATGGTTTATTAATTTTGTTAATTGTTTCAAAGAATCAAGTTTGATTTGACTGATTTTATTCATTGTTTTTCTATTATGTATTTCATTAATTTTTGCTCTAATCATTATTATTTCCTTCCTTTTCTTTGCTCTGGGTTTAAGTTGCTTTTCCTTTTCTAGTGTCTTAAGGTGGAAGTTTAGGTAACAGATTTGCTATCTTTTTTCATTTTTAATATAAATATTTACAGCTGTAAATTTTCCTATAAGCACTGTTTTCACTGTATTTCATATGTTTTGGTGTATGTATTTTTGTTTTCATTCATCTCAAAGTATTTTTGAATTTCCCTGTGATTTCTTCTTTGACCCATTTGTTATTTAAGAGTTGGTCTCCATATAGTTGTAATTTTCCCAAATTTCCTATTACTTTCTCATTTCATTCCACTATGCTTGAAATACATACTTTGTATAATTTTAATTCACTTAAAGTTACTAAGATTTATTTTATGACCTAATATATGGTCTATCCTGGATAATGTTTCATGTGTACTTGAGGAGAATGTGTATTCTGCTGCTGTTGGATGAAGTATACTAGAGATGTCTTTTAGGTCTAGTTGATTTATAGTGTTGCTAAAGTCTTCTATTTCACTGTGGATTTTCTGATTCCTGTTCTGTTTTTGAAAGTGGATATTGAAGTCTCCAAATTTAATTGTTATATTATCTATTTCTTCAATGCTGTGAAGTTTTCCTTCATACATTTTAGGACTCTGTTGTTAGATGCATACCTGCTTGGAATTATTCTGTCTTCTTGATGAATTAACCCTTTTATCCTTATATAATGTCCTTGCTTGTCTTTAGTGACAAATTTGTCATCTCAACTCTATTTTGTCTGATATTAGTATAGCCATTTCACCTCTCATTTAGTTATTGTTTGCACGGTATGTTTTTTTTCCATCTATTTACTTTCAACTTTTTTATATCTTTAAATCTAAAGTGTGTTTGTAAAGCATGGACATAATCGGCCATCTCAACAGAGGCCATGAATAGAGATGGGACTATTCAGCAGAAACACTGCCATGTGAGACTAAAGAAAACAAAGAAAATGTCATAAAATGAAGGAAGACTGTTGGACTTCTTAGACCTTATAGGACTGGACCATAGAGCTATTTCTATCTCTTTTGATATTCTCTGTTTGGTCAGACATCATTCTCATATTTCCTTTAGTTCTTTAGAAGTGGTTTCCTTTGGTTCTTTGAACATGTTTAAAATAGTTTATTTAAAATTTTGTCTAACAAGTCTAATGTCTGGTTTCCTCAAGTATAGTTTCTATTCACTGCTTCTTTTCTTGCATATGAGCTATAATTTCGTATTTCTTCTCATGTCGCATATTTTTTGCTGAAAACTGGACACTTTAAGTAATAAATTGTGGTAACTCTCAGAATAAGATTATGCCCTCTCCCTAGGGTTTCTTGTTGTTGCTACTTGTTGTAGCTGTTATTATATGTTTCCTTAGTGACTTTTATGAATTGATTCTCTAAAGTTTGTATTCTTTGACATGTTTGTCCATAAAAGTTTCTGTTCTGTTAGCTTAGCGGTCAGCTAATTATTGGACTGAGATTTCCTTAAATATCTGAAACCAGTAATTTTCCCAGTCTTTGCAGAAAGGCCCTGTATGTGTTTTGACCCATGCCAGCAACACTCAGGAAATTTACAGCCCTATCATAGCCTTTACTTCCTGCTTACGCAAAACCTCAATGTCAGCTAAAGGTGAGTGCTTAGAGCCTTCTCAGGCTCTTTCCTGTATGTAAACATAGCCTTGGGAACGCACACAGCCCTATGTATGTGCATGGCCTTCTTGGATTCCTAGGAATGTAGTGAATCTTTCCAAAGTCCTCTGTGAACATCTCATTCTCTAACAATTTCTTGTTTTTTTTGGCCTGGTTCTTGTATGCTCCAATTGCTATCACTACTTCAGGCAGCTGCCTTGTTGAACAATTGCTGCTGATTGTTTTCACAAATGCCTCCAGGAATTTTTCTATACTGTGTGCACTGAATGAAGTCTGGGTCAGGTCAAATAAAGGCAAGTCTTGCTAATGAGAGTTTACAGATAACTGCTAGATATATCAACTAATGACAGTTCTCTAAGAATGGTGTATTTAGGAGACTCCAAAAGCATTCTGTCCCTTCAACTTCTGCTAGGCTATTGGGATGGGAATAGGGAAAGTTAAAATGTTCCAAAGCTTACTGCCCTTAATGAGGTTTAGTTATTTTTCTTTAGTAAATGCTTCTCAGATTGTTGCAACATTTTGGTTAATTTCCAGACTTCGAAAATGTTGATTTTGACAGTTTTTGCCAGTGTTCTCATTGCTTTTATGGGGGAACTGGCATTATGGAGATCCTTACTCTGCTTTTCCTGTTGATGTCATCACTGTTAATTTAATATTGGCTGCTACATCTGTGTTCCCATTTCACTTGACCTCCACCTGAATTTCCCTTGATACATACCTCAAATTTAATAAGTTGTAAATAGAACTAATAGTCTCTTTCCTCAAATTTGCTCCTGCTTCCAATGTTCCTGTTAAAGGCTTCACTGCAAGGCCAGAGAAAATTAATCTGGCAAAGCAGATGGAGGAGTCATCAAAATGGCAGTAGAATTTAATTATAATTATCTGTGTTAATCTGATGCTGCTGGGTGTGAAAGGAATGAAAAGATTATGAATTGGAAATTTAGGAATTTGATTCACAAGATTGACACCAAAATTCCCACTGCCTCTATACTCTCAGAGTCAATTGAATAATTATTTGTGCTGTGCAATTAATTGCTTGCTCCACAGACCAGCTGAATTATAACCCACTTCACTGAACTTCCTACACGTAGTAGGTGCTCAATAAATGACTAATAGCATAAAACTTAAGTAAATAACATAAATAGGTTTCTTTTATTCTCTCACTCACTCTGTTTCTCTGTCTCATAAACCAGGGGTCTTGTCTTTTTCCCAGCTGGAAATTTCTCTAAAAAGTCATGAATATAATTACTTTTTAAAGTATTTCATTGACATGTCAACCTGAATTATATATCAAAGAGAGTCCAAATGAGAGTTTGGTATGAGATATAAGACCTAATATGATTTCATGCCTCCTTGTGGGCATTTAATAAATATTAATTGTGCTGGGAGTCAATCTAGCAAATATTGGCTGAATCTGTTATTGCCCATCTTTTACATTTCATACCTATACTTGACACAGAATACTGGAAATCAAGGACTGGCATTCACAACAATGAAATAAACAACAAAATTATTAGCAGGGACCATGGCCCATGGAGCTGACCTAAAATAGTAAAAGTCCTTCATTTAGGCCTTTAAGGAAAAAATGGCACTGAAAGTCTCAGGACAGGCCCACATGACATAAGTATATCTAAACTACTTTTTACGGTGGAAGATTTTTACTTTACTGTTTCCATGTGCATGAATGTGTGCATGCGTATGAGAGAGAGAAAAAAAAGAGACAGAGGGAAATGTGTAGACGTATCTGAATGTTATATTTGCTGTTCCTCAAGCTGAAAGCTTTATACAGTAAGACCATGGAATATAAAAATGAAATAAAAATTCATTAATAGATGCCTACATGAAATATTTCAAAGATTTAAACATTACGTATAATTATTGTCCTTACAATTAAATAAAAAATAAATGTATGTATTTATCTGAGTAAATACATTCTTGGACAATAGTGAGTTCTCATCATTTGCTACATGAATGAATGAATGAACAATGAATGAAAACAATTTCTCTTAAAAATTAAATGGAAATACAATGTTGCGTGTAGGTATTTAAGTAAATAATGTTTGTGTCTTTTGCAAAAACATAATCAAGTCCACTGTCTAGTGTCTTACTTAATGTCCCTTATTAAAGGAAAGATATTTTTTATCAGTCTCTTATAAAAACTGAGGCTACAGTGTTATGTTAACTGTCTAAAGATACAGTATTATGTTAACTGTCTAAAGATGTCTGGCCCAGGTTCAAGTACATTTTTTTAAATTTTTTAACGAGGGATAGTTTACATATAGTAAGGTGCACATATCTAAAGGGTATACAACTTGATGAATTTTTACCCACTTTGAGAAATGAAACACTTACATATCAGTAGACTCCATCATGCCCCCTCTCAGTCAATACCCTTGCCCAAAGGCAACTACTTTCCTGACTTTTTACAACAAAAACAAATATTGTCTGGTTTTGAACTTTACATAAATGGAATTATATTATATGTATTCCTTTGTGTATGAATCCTATCACACCACATAATCTACATTGTTGCATGTAGCACTAGTTTATTCTTTTTCATTGTTGTGTAGTATTCCATTGTATCAACGTAACACGTGTTATTTATTCAGCCTACTGCTAATGGACATTTGACATGGTCTCCAGTTTTTGGCTATTTTGAATACTACTCTATGAACATTCTTTTGTGACCATAAACACATTTCTTTGTTGGGAATAAAACTCTGTGTCATATGATATGGGTATATTTAACTTTAGTAGATACTACTAAAGAGTTTTCCAAGGTGAGTCTACCAATTTTCATTACTAGTAGCAATGTATGAGAGTTCCAGTTGCTTTACCTCATGCGCATTATTTTTTAATATATCACTCAGGATCATAGGTCCTCTTTGTTCATTGCATTTTATTAGAAGTTTTTTTTTTCTAATTCTAAAATGATTTCAGTTGGTGGTGGAGGGTTCTCCCAAGTATACATTTTTTTTTTTCCAACTGAGAAACAGTTTCCTTTTTCAATGGAAATGAAGGTACAGACTTCTACAAAATATTTCTTTGCTCTGCAGGTATATCAGTGGAAGAAAGTGCCAACTGAAAACTTTTAGAAAATACCCAGTTTACTCAAGGAAAATAACATGCATTGAAGGCGATTGCTCAATAGAGAGAAGTTGAAACAGCAGACTAATTGCCTGTTTGTGACACCCATGTAATCAACCTGGTAAGTAAAAACTCAAGAATAATGTTCAATGTTCTCTAGAATGGGCCAGAAGCCCTTCAGTGCAGATTCAGGCTCTCTCTCTTTCTCTCTCTCACTCACTGTCTCTCTCTCTCTCTTTCGTTTACATCTTATGGCAGCTCTTTCTTAGGGTCAGTAGAGCACATGCAGGTTTCACACTATGCACTCTCTCTAGCTGATATCTGATATTGAGTCTCATGGGAGTGATTGGAGAAGAAAACCAAGCACAGACTCTATCATGCTGAGATCTTCATTTTTAGTTGTGGTAATTTCTATTATATTTTATAGTGCCAAACACTACTTTTAATCTGGAACTTTAGGTCATTATTTCCACTGTGGCTCCTTACAGTCTAGCTCCAACCATGAATAAGTACTAGTTGTTACTGTTAGCTCAATCATTATTTTTGCTTTCTTTAAACAACATATACTATACTCAGGAGTATATTCAGTTAATAGTTTGAAGTGCATCAGAAAAATTAGATGACATTAAAATACAGTTACTTCTGAAGAAAGCTTGTGGTACTACATAATAGTGGAGAGGTAAAACTGTTTAACAGATTAAACATTTTTTCATGGTTCAGGGAAAATTTGAAAAACAATTCTAAATTTAGAGCTATTTCTTAGACTTTTATGTTGCTCCCCTAATCTCTTTATTCTAATTGTAAGTTAGATACTTATATTCTGCCTTATAAATTATATCTTGACATATAGGATGATCAATCCATGCACATGTGGATAGTAAAAATGGCCTGAAATTTTATTTTGTGTTTTGTTTCACTCAATAATTTAACATTTGTTCATCCATCAAATGTCACTCAGTCATGTCCCTTAGCATTGGCTCTGTCAGTATAATGTGGGAAATCTAGGAATAGATCCTTTATTTT
Source organism: Hylobates moloch (assembly GCF_009828535.3). Classification (NCBI taxonomy): domain Eukaryota; kingdom Metazoa; phylum Chordata; class Mammalia; order Primates; family Hylobatidae; genus Hylobates; species Hylobates moloch. Next base: position 38,054,819 of record NW_026652282.1, read on the forward strand.
TCCTCAGGAGCCTGGTTTTTAAACAGAAGTTATATCTTCCCAGTGACCACCAGAGTCACATACTATCCCGCAGTAGTCAAGTAAGAATACTTTAAGCGATATATTATCTTTAATACCTATAAGTAATAAATTATGACTTTGGAAATAGTAACATTTTTTAAAGATACATACAATTTGGACTTCAAAATGCCCAGCTTGCCTATGTCCCATAAAGATCCCATTAACAGTTTATCTCATTAACATCCATTTGTACTCATCAGTTCAGGCTGTTTTCCCACTGAGACATCATTTACAGTGCTCTAAACATATTTTCACAACATTCACCTGACAACATCAGCTGAGAGAAAAACTTTCAGACTACAGAGAAACATCAGGAGGCCATGAATTCTTAATCAACACACCAAATTATGAAAATGGTATGTATATCTCTTTGAAAATATCCTTGGCAATAATTAATCAGGAAAAGAAACAGTAGATAGTCCAAAGACTTTGGCTCAGTACCCCACTCCCCAGTTGTTAAGAGGAGATTTCAAGGCGTTTGTGTGGTGGCAAAGGTTCATGACTTCTGTCTCTCTTGGGGATTGCCACTAGAGAACATGTGGAAAGAAAAAATGGTTTTAGTTTTTTGAAGTTCACAAAGAAGCAGAAACAGGGTAACCAAGAATCACCTGGCGAAAGTTCTCCTTTAATGAGCAAATAAAAATGATCTATAATTGGTACATATACATAATTTTAAAATGAGACCACACCAAAAAGAAATCTATTCCCTTAACCAGTAAATAAATAATTCTTCTTCTAATATCCTTTAGCACATTTATTTGTATAATAGTTTATTTTACATTTCCTTATAAAGTGACCCTTAAACTTAAACCAGAGTTTCTGTATTGTACTTCACTCAGATTGCATTTCACTGTACTGGGAACCTGGAGATGCCTGATATGATAACTTAGGGTGTGAATTAAATCTACAGCCGCATCCCTTGGTGATGTGGTTGGTACCCATACTGGACTTCCTTGGATAGCCTTTCATTGTGGTCTAGGTCCTTGCTACTCAAGCCTACTCAGAGTATGGTCTTCAAACCATCAGCATTAGTATCACTTGGGAAGTTGTTAGAAATTCTGGATCTCCTAACCAGATTTTATAAATCAAAATCTTGGGGTGCAGTGGAGGACCAGTAATTGCTGTTTTAACAAACATTCCAGGAGATTCTTCTACATGCAAAATGTAGGAAGCACTTGTCTAGGATATAGTGTTCATAAAATCAAAACTACTTATTTTGCCACATTGCCTCACATCTCATTGCCTTTGGATGGGCTGTAGCCTCTATCATAAATTTACTTTACTTTTTTTTTTTTTTTCACTGTAGCACTCCACGAGTCTTTAGTGGGCTGGTTCTTATTTGTCGTTTGTGACTTTCTTTAAGGAATTATCTCCAGACCCCAAGATGCAGTTATTCTTCCCTCCAGATTAAAGTAGACGCTTTTCTGCTTCCTCCCTTGGCATACCACACACATCACAGCAACCATATAAGCCCATTGACAATTATAACACAGTATAAGGTCTTTCCTTCTACTGTGGTCAACTCCTGGAAGGCAGAGCTGCAACTTTAAAAAATCCCTGATAATAAAAATAGAGCTTGATTTTTAATAGAATATTTTGTTGATAAAAGGTTGAAGGACCCTCATTGATTTCAGAATCGTCCTCAGAATACTTCACTTTTGTTACTGACTGAATCGCTTTGCTTTTTATGTTCCCTCTCCATCTCCTCATGGGACAGACAGCTCTCTCTCCTACTCCAGCTCCACCATGTATTTGTTTCTCCCATCTACCTAGCCAAACTGGTCAAATTAATGTGCATCCTTTGATTTGTCCAGCCCCTTCCCTGAGGCCTGCTCCAAGCCTCCATTGTCTTTTGTCAATGTGTACAGAGTGGTGGATTAGAAAGAGGTTGGTAAAGGAGACTGCAGGTGGCCATTTATCCTGCTGATTAAGAGATCTCGACTGGTTTGATGGAGAAGCACCATTAAAAACAATAGGCCCAACTTCCATTTCAGGAAAGAGTAGGTAGACGTGCTTTTCTCTTTAACTTTTACTATATACAACTAGAAATTCTGAACATTACATAAAAAACAAATATAAGAATACCCTGGGCCAGACAAGGTGGCTCACGGCTACAATCCCAGCATTTTGGGAGGCTGAGGCGGGTAGATCACCTGAGGTCAGGAGTTTGAGACCAGCTTTGCCAACATGGTGAAACCCCATCTCTACTAAAAATACAAAAAATTAGCCAGGCATGGTGGTGGGCGCCTGTAATCCCAGCTACTCAGGAGGCTGAGGCAGGAGAATTGCTTGAACCTAGGAGGTTAAGGCGACATTGAGCTCCCAGCGTGCCATTGCACTCCAGCCCGGGGAAAAAAAGAGAAAACCCCATCTTTAAAAAAAAAAAAAGAAAAAGAAAAAGAAAAAAAGAATGCTCTGCAATGTGGAGAGAAGAAGATAGTCTGGCAATGCAGAAATGCCAATGAGTACAGAAAAATAAAATCCCCAATAAAAGCCTTCTCTCTCTAGCCAAAGTATTAGAGAAAAGGCAGCACATGAAGAGAGAAAATTTTTGATACTATTTCACTCTAGACAAACATCACAGATAAAACTAAGGCCCCACCCTCACCAGCCACAGCAAAGGGTGACTGGAGAGCCAGGACTTTCATCACCACTGAGAAGTAATGAGGTCTTCCCCACATTGTCAGTGGTGGCCATGTGAGAAACACTAATGTGAGAACTACCCCTGCCTCTCCCAGCCAGGGTGGTATCAGCAGAGCCCTACTGGGCAGCCAGAAGTCCCACCTCCACCCAGCAGTAATGAGGAACCCCTTCCTTCTGGGTGCCAATGGAAGCTAAGTGGGGAATGTAGACATAAAACCCATCTGGAAGTAGCAAGGTGGTACCTGTACTTCCCTTTTTAAACAGTGTGAGAGGAAGCTTGCTAAAACATAAGACTTAAATAAGATCCAGAGACTCAAGACAATGCCTAAATGTCTAGGTTTCAATCAAAAACAATTCCTCATACAATGAACCAAGAAAATCTCACTGAAATGAGAAAAGACAATCAAAGGATACCAATGCTGAGATGATACAGATGTTAGAATTATCTGATGAAAACTTTTAGACAGCCATCATAAAAATGCTTCAATGGGTAATTACAAACATGGTTGAAGTAAGTGAAAAAATAAAAAGTTATAAGAAAGAGCCAAACGAAAATTTTAGAACTGAAAAATAATTTTTTAAAAAACTCGATGGATGGACTCAGCATGATAATGGAAGGAATAGAGGAAAGAATCAGTAAACTTGAAAACAGGGCAATAGAAATTACTGAATCAGAACAACAGTGAGAAAACAGACTGCAAAAATTAATAAAACTCCAGGGACATGTGAGATTATAACAAAAGATTTTGTGTCATCAGAATCCTAGGAGAGGAGAAAGAGAGTGAGGCTGAAAAGTACTGGAAGAAATAGTGGCTAAAAACTCCTCAAATTTGTCAAGAAACATAAATCCGCAGAATCAGAAGCTGAACAAATCCCAAACAGGATAAACTCAAAGAAATCCATGCCAAGACACATCATAAATAAACTCCTGAAAACTAAAGACAAGGAAAAAAAATCTTAAAAATAGAGAAAAACCATTTCTTACTTACGGGGGAAAACAATTAGAATAATGGCAAATTTGTCATCAAAGCTGTGGACACCAGAAGGAAATGACACAATATTTTTTCAGGTGGTGAAAAAGAACTGCGAGTCAGTACATATTTATAGCAGTTTTATTTGTAATAGCCAAAAACTGGAAACACCCAAAATATCCTATAATAGGTGAATAGATAAACAAAAGATGGTACATTCCATAATTTGAAATATTACTCAGCAATAAAATGGAATGAACTACTGATATACCCAACAACGGGATGGCTCTCAAGGGCATTATGTTCTGTTTTTAAAAGCCAATCTCAAGAGGATACATGCTTCATGATCTTATTTACATAAGATACTTTATGTGACAAAATGATAGAGATAAAGAACAGATTAGTGGTTGCCAGAGGTTAGGTATAGTGGGGAGGAGGGCTTGGTATGACTAAAAAGGTAGCACTGGGAGGTCATTGTGGTGGGATAATAGTTCTGTATCCTGATTGCTGTGGTGGTTACACAAATCTGCACATCTGACGAAATGGCATAGAAGTATGCACGTACATTGTATCAATGTCAATTTCCTGCTTTTGATCTTATAATTTCATTATCTGTAACCACTGTGGGAAACTAGGTCAGTGTATATGGAACTTCTCTGTACTGTCCTTCACAATGTTCTGTGAATCTTTAATTCTTTAAAAATAAAAAAATTACAAAACAACAATAGGCTTACTATTTGGCATTAGACAAAGAGATAGGAAATGGTGTTGGAGGTGACAGTAAGACTTCAGGTACTTCAGTGCCAGAGCCAGAGAGAACTCAAGAAAGAATATATGCAGGTTGAACGGAATCCTGGAGAGAGTTGGAAACTTTTTCTTTTGTAAGCACTAGGATGCAAAGAAGCCCCACATTGGACTGTGAAATCCCTAACAGCCATGATCATGATGTGATGTACGTGACAATTGCACAGAACAAATAAAAATATTTGTGGACTGAACAAATGAATAAATGAGAGTATCAGGTCCTAGGGAGTGGCTTGTTGGTGGCAGGCAGAAAGAAGAGCTAGAAATAGGCTTTGAGAGGACCAAGAATTACATCCAGTCTCATACAGGTGCCTGTCTGAAGCTATCCTAAGTTAATCTTCTAGTTTTC
>NW_026652282.1:38059655-38060798 GCF_009828535.3 Hylobates moloch
AAGAGAGTGAGGCTGAAAAGTACTGGAAGAAATAGTGGCTAAAAACTCCTCAAATTTGTCAAGAAACATAAATCCGCAGAATCAGAAGCTGAACAAATCCCAAACAGGATAAACTCAAAGAAATCCATGCCAAGACACATCATAAATAAACTCCTGAAAACTAAAGACAAGGAAAAAAAATCTTAAAAATAGAGAAAAACCATTTCTTACTTACGGGGGAAAACAATTAGAATAATGGCAAATTTGTCATCAAAGCTGTGGACACCAGAAGGAAATGACACAATATTTTTTCAGGTGGTGAAAAAGAACTGCGAGTCAGTACATATTTATAGCAGTTTTATTTGTAATAGCCAAAAACTGGAAACACCCAAAATATCCTATAATAGGTGAATAGATAAACAAAAGATGGTACATTCCATAATTTGAAATATTACTCAGCAATAAAATGGAATGAACTACTGATATACCCAACAACGGGATGGCTCTCAAGGGCATTATGTTCTGTTTTTAAAAGCCAATCTCAAGAGGATACATGCTTCATGATCTTATTTACATAAGATACTTTATGTGACAAAATGATAGAGATAAAGAACAGATTAGTGGTTGCCAGAGGTTAGGTATAGTGGGGAGGAGGGCTTGGTATGACTAAAAAGGTAGCACTGGGAGGTCATTGTGGTGGGATAATAGTTCTGTATCCTGATTGCTGTGGTGGTTACACAAATCTGCACATCTGACGAAATGGCATAGAAGTATGCACGTACATTGTATCAATGTCAATTTCCTGCTTTTGATCTTATAATTTCATTATCTGTAACCACTGTGGGAAACTAGGTCAGTGTATATGGAACTTCTCTGTACTGTCCTTCACAATGTTCTGTGAATCTTTAATTCTTTAAAAATAAAAAAATTACAAAACAACAATAGGCTTACTATTTGGCATTAGACAAAGAGATAGGAAATGGTGTTGGAGGTGACAGTAAGACTTCAGGTACTTCAGTGCCAGAGCCAGAGAGAACTCAAGAAAGAATATATGCAGGTTGAACGGAATCCTGGAGAGAGTTGGAAACTTTTTCTTTTGTAAGCACTAGGATGACAGTAAGACTTCAGGTACTTCAGTGCCAGAGCCAGAGAGAACTCAAGAAA
>NW_026652282.1:38060808-38124178 GCF_009828535.3 Hylobates moloch
ATCATAAAAATGCTTCAATGGGTAATTACAAACATGGTTGAAGTAAGTGAAAAAATAAAAAGTTATAAGAAAGAGCCAAACGAAAATTTTAGAACTGAAAAATAATTTTTTAAAAAACTCGATGGATGGACTCAGCATGATAATGGAAGGAATAGAGGAAAGAATCAGTAAACTTGAAAACAGGGCAATAGAAATTACTGAATCAGAACAACAGTGAGAAAACAGACTGCAAAAATTAATAAAACTCCAGGGACATGTGAGATTATAACAAAAGATTTTGTGTCATCAGAATCCTAGGAGAGGAGAAAGAGAGTGAGGCTGAAAAGTACTGGAAGAAATAGTGGCTAAAAACTCCTCAAATTTGTCAAGAAACATAAATCCGCAGAATCAGAAGCTGAACAAATCCCAAACAGGATAAACTCAAAGAAATCCATGCCAAGACACATCATAAATAAACTCCTGAAAACTAAAGACAAGGAAAAAAAATCTTAAAAATAGAGAAAAACCATTTCTTACTTACGGGGGAAAACAATTAGAATAATGGCAAATTTGTCATCAAAGCTGTGGACACCAGAAGGAAATGACACAATATTTTTTCAGGTGGTGAAAAAGAACTGCGAGTCAGTACATATTTATAGCAGTTTTATTTGTAATAGCCAAAAACTGGAAACACCCAAAATATCCTATAATAGGTGAATAGATAAACAAAAGATGGTACATTCCATAATTTGAAATATTACTCAGCAATAAAATGGAATGAACTACTGATATACCCAACAACGGGATGGCTCTCAAGGGCATTATGTTCTGTTTTTAAAAGCCAATCTCAAGAGGATACATGCTTCATGATCTTATTTACATAAGATACTTTATGTGACAAAATGATAGAGATAAAGAACAGATTAGTGGTTGCCAGAGGTTAGGTATAGTGGGGAGGAGGGCTTGGTATGACTAAAAAGGTAGCACTGGGAGGTCATTGTGGTGGGATAATAGTTCTGTATCCTGATTGCTGTGGTGGTTACACAAATCTGCACATCTGACGAAATGGCATAGAAGTATGCACGTACATTGTATCAATGTCAATTTCCTGCTTTTGATCTTATAATTTCATTATCTGTAACCACTGTGGGAAACTAGGTCAGTGTATATGGAACTTCTCTGTACTGTCCTTCACAATGTTCTGTGAATCTTTAATTCTTTAAAAATAAAAAAATTACAAAACAACAATAGGCTTACTATTTGGCATTAGACAAAGAGATAGGAAATGGTGTTGGAGGTGACAGTAAGACTTCAGGTACTTCAGTGCCAGAGCCAGAGAGAACTCAAGAAAGAATATATGCAGGTTGAACGGAATCCTGGAGAGAGTTGGAAACTTTTTCTTTTGTAAGCACTAGGATGCAAAGAAGCCCCACATTGGACTGTGAAATCCCTAACAGCCATGATCATGATGTGATGTACGTGACAATTGCACAGAACAAATAAAAATATTTGTGGACTGAACAAATGAATAAATGAGAGTATCAGGTCCTAGGGAGTGGCTTGTTGGTGGCAGGCAGAAAGAAGAGCTAGAAATAGGCTTTGAGAGGACCAAGAATTACATCCAGTCTCATACAGGTGCCTGTCTGAAGCTATCCTAAGTTAATCTTCTAGTTTTCTGAATGTATAGATTCTAGTTTTTCAAAGTAGGAGGGAGAAAAGGAAAATGATTAAAATCTCAGTTAATGTCAAAGCAGTCAATCTCTGGCCAGACTTGTGGTGTCAGGATCAGGATTCTGTGTGCTTAGGCATTTATTCTGCTTTTGTAAGCTCTTCATTTCCTTTTAGATTCTTGGTGAAGTTCCTTATAAATTTTTAATTTATCATGACTATCATAAGTCAGAATGACCTGCTTATGCCCAGAAGAGCTCAGAAGACAAGCATTGAGGCCAGGCCATAGCAGCGGGAGTTTTTCAAGCTAGACATCAGGAAAAAAACCAAGGGAGATGATGCTGTTAGTGAGGTGGACCCTCCTAGAGAGAGATGTCAGAGAAAGGTGTGACCTCTGCTTTCATTCCAAGAGGACTGGTCATTTTTATGGGCCCTGGATATTGCTCAGTGTGTAGATGTATTAGTCCAATCTGATTTTCTTGGGCCTGTCTGCAATATAAAAGTACATAACAATAGAGTAAAATACACGTACAGTATTGCTGCTCTCATCCAGTAGGGATCAGCATGCAATTCAGAGAGAATAAGAGATAACAAGAATGTCTCATAAAATAGTCAACAACCTATACAATGACTTCATGGAGAGTAACAAATACTTGATTTCAAAACCAAAAAGCTGAAGTGGCCACTTGGATTTTAAAACTAATGCAAAATGCATTAAGAATCCATCCTAAAACATTTTTGAAGTGAAGATCAAATCTACATGTTTTCAGTCAATGCTTTTGTAACTGTCGTGAACTTTAGGACATCAAACAGTCAGATATTTATTGAATACCTACTGAAGCAAAGAATTTTATGTATTGAGGATCATAGAAAGAAGTAAATTTGCTGGAGGTTTTAAAAAGTGTGTGTGTGTGTGTGAGAGAGAGAGAGAGAGAAAGGGAGAGAGAAAGGGAGAGAGAGATAGAGATGTTCTTTCCTTCACCTTAGACATCTACTCCCACAGCCTTAAAAGTTGCATATGACCTCAGTCCATTTATTTATTCATTCATTCTACAAAATTGTCTCCAGAACTAACTATATATCAGATATTGTGAAAGGATAAATGGCTCCTAAATGACACGAAAGAAAGATTCAAGAAGAAAAATATATGTGAGCAGGTGGAAGAAAATTCAAGCCAGGGAACAGGAGGTTAGAGGATGGAAGGATGAAAGGGGAACAACAGAAAAATGTAACCATTTCTGGAGATACTTAACAGAAAGGGGTTCTGACATGTTGAAAGAAGTTGTACAGGCACCAGCAAACATGAATAATCCAGTGACCATCCAAAAGGACAGTGAGCTCCTTAGGTTGGGGGTTAAGTCCTCCTTATTTCCCTTTTATTAACCTATGCCCAGTATAGAATTTTATCCATAGTAAGCATTCAATAGATATTAGTTCCGTGAAGGAATGAATAAGGAAAGTTGATACTTCTTTTCTGAGAAACACAGGAATGCTATGTACAAATCTGACACGACACATTTAGGGGTACACTGCCTTCCTACAGAATTGTTCAAGACTTATCAAAACCACTGGCTGATGCCCAAGCAAGAAAGTCAAAGAAGTGATGGAAACATCCTGGAGCCCCAAGGTCCTTCACTTTTTCTTTACAGGATTTGACTTCAAAGTCTTTAGAGAAATTCTTCAATTTTCTTCCAGGTTAGGTAAAGATTATAATTTTCAAAAAGAAAACTACTATAGCCCATTGTTTTCTGTCTTTAAGTATTTGGAAGACTACTATGAATAATGGAAATGTATAGTAGGTGTTAATATACATAGGATTGGGGCTTTGGAGAAGCTGATCCCACCAAAATACAAAAGATCCTCAAAAAGTATTATGAACACCTGTATGCACGTAAACTAGAAAAATCTAGAGGAAATGAATAAATTCTTGGAAACACACAATCTCCTAAGTTTGAGTCAGGAAGAAATTGAAACCCTGACCAGACCAATATCAAATTCCAAAATTGAATAATAATAAAAAACCTTCACCAAAAAATTCCCCACACCAGATGGATTCACAGCTGAATCAGATGTACGAAAAGATCTAGTAGTACCAATTCTACTGAAAACTATTCCAAAAAATCAAAGAGGAAGGATTCCTCCCTAACTCATTCTATGAAACCAGCATCACTCTGATACCAAAACCTAGCAAGGACGCAATGAGAAAAGAAAACTACAGGCCTACATTTCTGATGAACATATTCATAAATCTCCAACAAAATACCAGCAAACCAAATCCAAGAGCACATTAAAAAGTTAATTCACCATAATAAAATAGACGTCATTCCTGGGATGCAAATTTGGTTCAACATACACAAATCAATAAGTGTGATTCACCACATAAACAGAATTAAAAGCAAAGGCTATCTGATACTCTCAATAGATGCAGAAAAATCTTTTGATAAAATCCAACATCACTTCATGATTAAAAAAAAAACCTGAGGAAACTAAGCATCAAAGGAACCTACCTCAAAATAATAAGAGTCAACTATGACAAACCTGCAGCCAACATCATACTGAATGGACAAAAACTGGAAGCATTCCCCTTGAAAAATGGAACAAGGCAAGGATGCTCACTCTCACCACTCCTGCTTAACGTAGTAATGGAAGTGCTAATTAGAGCAGTTGGGCAAGAGAAAGAAATACAAATCATCCAAGTAGGAAAAGAAGGTAAACTATCTCTCCTCATGAATGATGTGATTATATACCTAGAAATCCCTAAAGATTATGCCAAAAGTCTCCTGAAAATGATAAACAACTCCAGTAAAGTTTCAGGATACAAAATCAATTACAAAAATCAGTAGCATTTTTATACGCCAATAACATTCAAACTGAGAGTCGAATCATGAACGCAATCTCATTTGCAATAGCTATAAAGAAATAAAATACTTAGGAATACTTTTAACCAAGGAGGTGAAAAATCTCTACAAAAAGAACTACAAAACACCACTGAAAGAAACTGTACGTGACCCAAACATGTGGAAAAACTCATGGATTGGAAGAAAGAATATCATTAAAATGTCCATACTGCCCAAAGCAATCTATAGATTCAACACTATTCCTATCATGATACCAATGTCATTTTTCACAAAACCAGAAAAAACTATTTTCATGTGGAACCAGGAAAGAGCCTGAATAGCTAAAGTGATCATAAGCAAAAAGAACAAAGTCAGAAGCATCACATTACCTGACTTCAAACTATACTCAAAGGCTATGGTAACCAAAACAGCAATGTACTGGTACAAAAACAGGCACACACACCAATGCAACAATATGTAGAACTCAGAAATAAAGCCACGCACCTACAGCCATCTGATTTTGGACAAAGTCAACAAAAATAAGCAATGGAGAGATGACTCCCTATTCGGTTAATTGTGCTGGAGAGGCTGGCTAGCCATATGCAAAAGAATGAAACTGGACCCCAACCTTTCACTATATACAAAAATTAAGATGAATTAAAGATTTAAATGTAAGACTTCAAACTATAAGAATTCTAGAAGAAAACCTAGGAAACACCATTCTGGACATCAGCCTTAGAAAATAATTTACAACTAAGTCCTCAAAAGCAATTGTAACAAAAGTGAAAATTGTCATGTGGGACCTAATTGAACTAAACAGCTTCTGCACAGCAAAAGAAACTATCAACAGAGTAAACAGACAACCTACAGAATGGGAGAAAATATTGGCAAACCATGAATCTGAGAAAGATCTATCATCCAGAATCTATATGGAATTAAACAATTGAACAAGCAAAAAGCAAATAACCCTATTAAAAAATTGGCAAAAGTCATGAACAGACACTTCTCAAAAGGAAACATATAAATGGCCAACAAACGTGAAAAAATGCTCAACATCACTAATCATCAGAGCAATGCAAATCAAAACCACAATGAGATACCAGCTCACATCAGTCAGCATGGCTGTTATTAAAAAGTCAAAAAACAATAGATGCTGGCAAGGCTATGGAGAAAGGGAAACACTTATACGCTGTTGGTGGGAATGTAAATTAGTTCAGCCATTGTGGAAAGCAGTTTGGCGATTTCTCAAAGAACTTAAAACAGAAGTACCGCTCAACCCAGAAATCCCATTACTGAGTATATATCAAAAATTCTACCAAAAGGACACACGCATTCACATGTTCATTGCAGCTCTATTCACAGTCGCAAAGACGTGAAATCGAGCTCGGTGCCCATCAGCAGTGGATTTGATAAAGAAAATGTGGCACATTTACACCATGGAATCCTACAAGACTGTAACAAAGAATGAAATCATGTCTTTTGTAGCAACATGGATGCAGCTGGAGGCTATTATCCTAAGCAGATTAACTCAGGAACAGAAAACCGAATGCCACATGTTCTCACTAAACATTGGGTATTCACCAACATAAAGATAGCAACAATAGACACTGGAGACTTCTAGAGGGGGAGTCAGGGGAGCAAGGGTTGAAAAACTATTGGGTACTATGCTCAGTACCTAGGTGATAGGATCAGTTGTACTCCAAACCTCAGCATCATGCAATATATCCAGGTAACAAACCTGCACATGTACCCCTGAATCTAAAGTAAAAGTTAAAATTATGAAAATAAAAAATAAAGTCTTCAGCTTAAAAAAATGAAAAAGTTAAATTCTAAATATTTCTTGCCTTTTCTATATCTTTATCTTTTATATATTTTCTGGAAGATCGTATTGACTTTATCTTCCATCTTCAACATACCTTTTAGAAATTTCAGCAATTATCTTATTCATGTATTTTATAAAGCTCTTTCTTGTTCTTTGTTCATTTTCACTGTCTCCTTTTTCTATCTATTAAACAACATTTTAATCTCTCAAAATACTTTTTTTCTTATTGTGCATTTATTTGGATCTCTCTGCTTCATGATATACACTTTTAAAAAATACCTGGTGATATGTGGTAAAAAGAGGCAAAAAAGAGAAAGAAAAATAAAACCAGATTGGGAGACTTAGGTAAATTAGCTTCTAGGTAGAGGGATAATTTTTTATTCATTATTATGATTTTCCCTGAAAATAATTCCAACCACAGTCATCACTGGTCACTGGCTTGTGGCAGTCGTGCCTCAGTGGGATTTTACCTGGAATGAGAGAGTCCCATTTCTGTGCAAATTTTTACTTCCTTTCATTGATTCTATTAATGCCTCATTTACCAATGATCATTAGATAATTACACTATTTCAAAAATAGCCTTGCTTGCTAAAGAGGGACTAAAAGTGTTTTGACAGTAAGATTAGCTTATTTTGCAGAGATAATCCACCTTGTAGTAGTTACAGAAAATAAATGGAATGTGTTAGCGGTGCCAGTTGCTTTTTTTCTGTATTGCGAAAGTGAATCATCAATTTTGAATAATAAAACTTTAAGCCACATAAGAAATATCAAGCTTGTTCATTCATGTTCAAAACTTACAACCAAATACCTTTATGTTTCCTCTTCACATTTGCTCCCTAATTATATCACTGGCCTCTACAGGTGTATGTTTTAACTCCTGGTTTCTCTAAAATGGATATCTGACATTCTCTAAAACCCTCTATGAAGGGGCATTCCTGTGGGGATATATGTTTTTTGTGACTCTAGGGCCGTATGAGAAGAGAAGGCATTTGGGGATCCCTAGACGCTGACTCTACTCCCTCTCGTGAAGATGAGATGTCACCTTGATGATGCTGAATTTGTTTTACAAATTGGCTCTTTTGGTTAGCATTCTAGCTGAATACAAGGGCATACTCAAACTGGGCAATTTGAGGAAAGTGTAATAAAGGGAATATTTTTAAATGCATGGGCATAGGGATAAGAAAACCAACAATCGATAGTGTAGTTCTCCACATCTAGCAACAGTGGGGACTCATAACCATTATTAGGCCTGAAACTGCAAGAGGAGGGCACAGAGACAGGATCTATATTAAGAAGGCAGCCTGACAGCAACAGCTTTCCATAAAAAGAAGCAGCCAATCCATGGTGATCCTGTAGAGAGGCAGCCAAGGAAGTAAAATATCCCAGCCTGATTCTTCTCTCATCTTTCCGTCTCAGCCAGTGTCTCTCATTGGCTGAAGCCAACCAGAAGCCAGGCAATGAAGCCTGTTGACAGAGTTCATACAGGTCAGTTTCCTGGAGTGCAGAGAAGGGTGGGGAAGGCCAGAGTGGATTTGAGACAGACGATGGAAAATATTCAGCACACCATGAAAAGCTCATGCTTGTAAACAATTTCTTAAATAGAGTAGTTGGTGTCACTTCTTCCGGAATGATAATGTAAGTCCATGAATTCAGAAGGAAGTAGTATAGTGAGATCTGGATTATTTCTCAATTCTGGAAGACTCTACTTGCATGGAGAATGACATAGGTAGTTTCATATTCTGTAGAAAAGCCAGGCATGACAGGAAAGCCATGTGAAGATATATTACATCTGCTCATACTCTGCATCGTCACCTCATTCTATGTAGTTGGTAAAATTATTGAAAACTTTTATCCTAAGTGTATATATGTCTGTCCGTGTATTTAGTTTTTTCTTCCCATTAATTCACAATGTACCTGAAACACTATACCTTCATATTTCTCAAACACATAAATATTTCATGGTACACATATACTTATTCTTTAACCATAGAAATAGATACCACTGGCTGGGCGGGTGGCTCACGCCTGTAATCCCAGCACTTTTGGAGGCTGAGGCAGGCGGATCACGAGATCAGGAGATCGAGACCATCCTGGCTAACACAGTGAAATCCCGTCTCTACAGGGCATGGTGACAGGCGCCTGTAGTCCCAGCTACTCAGGAGGCTGAAGCAGGAGAATGGCATGAACCGGGGAGGCAGAGCTTGCAGTGAGCCGAGATCACGCCACTGCACTCCAGCCTGGGCGACAGAGCAAGACTGTCTCAAAAAAAAAAAAAAGAAAAGAAAAAAAGAAAAGAAATAGATACCACTTAATTCTGCTAAAGATTATACTTTATGAAACACCGGTGGAGTGTGATTCATTTGATTACTGTTGACACTAGTATTTAATTTCCATAATTAACATCCATATTCATTGATAATGTTAATAAAAGCATCCTAAGTATCTTTGGATGGAGAGGGAACCCTGGGTAGTGGCCAAGTGAAGGTAGGAGAGACAGCTGGAAATAAAAGAAACTGATGAAGAAAGGGAATGTATTTGAAGTAGAGGGCTGAATTTCTATTGCTGCAGAGTAAATCCTGACATGGGTGCATTAACTTGGGATAAGGATTGTTAGCCAGAAACAGATCGAGGTTTTGTGGGACCTGAAGATGATACAATTTGAAGGATCCTCTTTAAGAAAAACAATTCAAACTTATAAATGTGAAGTTCTATATGAACGTAAAATGTCTTGAGAAATTACACTGAATAAATTTTAAGAAATTAACATCACAAACCTCAAAGAATCTTGAAACACAACATAATATTACTATAAATTAGCTGCCTTACATATCTCTATAATACTTTTCTTTTTACATTTTGGCTGTGTACTCCTTTATTTCCTCTTCGTATGCAACCTTTTTATAATACCATTTTCTATAAAGAGAATAGAAGGTAATTCAGTCTTTCCTCTAGTGTGTTTTTGTTCCTCTTTCTTTATATTTCCCATGCTGGACACTATAGTTTGTGTTCTTATTTCATAAAAACTTTGGCCCTGCATTGGCATAGTAGTTCTGGGTTAGTTGGCACAATGGATGGCAGAAGTATTTCTGGAACCCATTCTTACCCTTATTGGCTAACAATAGCTTAACTCTACACAGTGACTGTCTCCCACATAAATATATCTCGCTAACTCCAAATTAAAATTAAGCCCAACTCAATTTCCCTCTAAAATGTCTGTGGCCACTCCATTGCTACCTGACATGAGTAGAAATGTGACAGAATGGAAAATTGTCATAAAAAGAGTCAGTGGTTTTAGCAGATCATGATTAAAATATCTTATTTTGCAATTATTCCAAAATACATAATGTTAATACATTGCTTATGCCTCTTCTATGGCCTTGGAAACGAACTGTGTGAGTTTCACTTGCTTCATGATAAATCCAAATTTAGGTAATTGAAATAAACTGCACAGTGCTTCACCTTCCTCCTGTGGAGGTAACAAGAAGAAGATGCAGTGTGGAGTCAATTCTACTGCTTCTCCCATAGAGTGAAGGTAGAATTGGGAAATTAAATTTCTCATTTTTGCCCATTCATCACTCACCCTGGCATGGGCCAGGGCATGGGGTTTGGCGGGGAGGAATGCTTGTAATACTAGCTATGATAACTTATTCATGTATTCAGTCATTCAACATGTATTTGATGATTATGTGCCAGGCACTATTTGAGATAATAGTGTCATTCCTATCACAATGGTGAGTAAAACAGATGCAATCTCTGTCTTCAGTGATCTTAAAGTCTAAAGGAGGACAGACAACTTACCATTCCATCTTTGAGTAAAACAAATATGTGAAAAGTAATATAATAATTTGTCTTACCATCCTGTCCATACCTTGGCACAAAGCACTGGTAATCCCAGAAAAATAGTTCTCTAAAGTCCCCTTCATGGCCTTGGTATCTGTGGTCTCTTTCTGTTCCTAAAACATGGCAGAAAGGGAAGGCAAGAACTCCAAATTGGAGTGGAGAGTGTAGAACCTGAGAAATCAACCCATCTCCAAGGTTTTGTTCTTTGCAGTCTTGTGCTTCATTGGATTGTGGACAATATAGAAGGGGTATAATTTCCTATATTCAACCAATCAGTGATAAAAGATAAGAGAATAGGTACCACATGAAGCTTCTCTTCTTCTAGTCTCTCATGTCATTCCTATCACAATGGCTGTAAAACATTTGTTGGCAATGTGAAGGCTTCCATTACTGAATAGAGAGGAAGATAAAAGATTTCCCTCTATGTTCATTCTTGCCACAGACTTTCAGAAAACTATCTAATTTCTTAGCACCTCAGCTGCATACCAGTGAAATGAGGTCAACTATACAAATTCCTTACTTATCTAATTGGGATACAAACTGCCGCAAGAATTACAGCTGTGAATTAGTGGGTTCCAGAGGACTTGTCTGTGGTTACAGAAAATAGGCAGAACTCCGTGGGCCCTCAAGAAAGAATAACCATACAAAGTTGTACAAAACTAAAGAGGAATAATTTTTTTAAAGAAAATCCTTAGGCAGAAAGGATTTTTAATCAATATTGAATGTTGAATCAATACTAAAATCAGTACTCTCTATGGCCAAACCATGCATACTGCTCTCATAGGTCTCTGACTGATCTTTTTGTCTTGAGATATACCTTCACAGGAATGTCAGTATTCTGGAAATGGTGATGGGAATTCTACTCCCAGGTAAAAACTCAATGAGGTAATGAATATGCAAATGACCTATTGTATCTACCATGCACATTATATTTCTTAAAGTCTGTTAAGCTCTCACTAGGCCAAGCCATGTGATCTTTGGATGAGTCAAAGGTCAGAAAAAAAACACTGAGTTCGAATCCTTGCTCTGCAACTTTCTGGGTTCCTGTGACCTTGGACAAGTTACCTAACATCTGTGAACTTCAGTTTCCTTGGCCTATGAAATAAGGATAACAATAACTCTTGCAGGATTGCTTAATTATTTAAAAAATTTATACTCATATAAAGCATGTGCTATAAAGCAGGTGCTCAATGAATTGTAAGTATTACTAATTATAAACTTCAGCACAAGCATAAGCTTTTTAAAATTATTTTTTCTTTCCGGTATTTAAACTTTGGGCTAAGAGAGATTTTATCGTAAGATTATTATGATTTGTAAACATGAACCAACTTCTCTATAGCAATTATTTTGCTGGGAAGTAAGCAAGGTCATAAATCAATAATGACTCTTGCAACCTCGGGACTTATTGATCTTGCTGTTTGTCTTCTGTAATGTTCCTGGAAAACCCAATTATTTTGGGAAGTTATCCAAACTAGTTTACCCAGTATTCTGTATTAGTGTTATTAGTAACAAGTTATGAAAGCGTTTGATTGATTTTCTTGGAAAACAATCCCTTTATAGTATAACAGAAATATTTATTCAATAAATGTCTTAGCATATTACATTTCTTAAAAAGAACAAGTTGAGACAAGCAGCTAGAGATTCTAGAATCATGTGCTTCTGATAAATTCCACTTTTCTGGGCACCACGGTCGAGAGTGCTAATAAGCACTTTAGGAAAAATTCTAGAGATACGTGAGTCCTGTCTATCTTATGGGGCTGGCCACTGGCAGTAATTTAAAGTAGAAGTATCTTTTAATATGTCTGGTGTTGTTCTCCAAGACTCAGTATAGTGCTTGGTGTGGAGTAAATGCCCAGTAAATGGTTAGATGAATGAATAAATGAGTGAATGAAAGCATAAGCAAATAAATCACAAATACACTTACCCACTGTACTTACCCACTGTAAATGCTTGTGAAGGTGGCTCTACTTTCCTTCTCAGTACAAATGTTTTCTTGGATTTATAGTGATGTCTAAAAGGCTTATTTCGTTAACACTGAACTCTATTGGCAAATTCAACTGCCTCTCTGTTCCCTTTTTCAATTTAGTCTGTTTGATAAGAAGTAGTCACTAAGATGCATAAGACTTTTCTTTATGATGGTGAAGTGGCTTAAATTTGAGCCTAATATTTGGAAGGCCAAAGGGAGCTATTTATTAAAACAAAATGGAGTACAGAAGAAGTTAGTGGTTCCCCAAATTTGTCTGATGGAAGAATCACTCGGTGTACTTGTTAAAAATACAAATTCATAGGTGTCAGCCAAGAATCTCCAAAAGCAATACACCAAGTGCTTCTTATGACCAGGCAGGTTGGGCAAAGACTGGGATAGGGTATGACTGTTACTTTACTATCAGAAGACCAATGGAGCTTGCCTGAGGTAACAATTTTCCTTAACTTCTGTTTTCTCAGACTTAATATAGGGATATCAGTATCTCCCCAGACCACATCAAAGGGATTCTAGGAGAATCATAAGAGGATTAATTTTCAAACCTTTATACTGTATGCAAACTTTTGAAATCTATCCTGAAGTTAGTAACAAACCCATCAGAATTGCAATGTCTCCGTGAGAAGACACCTTCATAGTTTGACAAATCCTTGTTTGGCAACCTCTCATGTGACATTTTCCAAAATCACTGTGGCCAACCCACACTAACTAGGAGCTCCCAGCCTACCTTGTTTGTCACTATTTCCCTGGAAATGAGCTGCTATATTTGTGCAATTAATAAATATTTAAATGTAGAAAAATATGTGTCTTTGCCAAAGGAGAACAAGAACCTAGTCTATTAGCAGGTTACTATTAGAAATTAATCATTTATATTTGGCTGATTTTCTTGTCTAGACTAATATTCTGCCATTAGCAAATGCTCCTACAGGTATATTGAGAAGAAAATAAAAATAACAAAAACAGTTGTCACTACATTAATAACCATTGTAATATTAATACCTTTTTAACTCAGTATGTGTCTGGGCATTTATGCTAGAATTGGGAATTTGCATTAGTGGAATAAGACTTCTGCACTGTAAAAATGAAGGTGATAAATGTAATGTTAACCTAGCCAAGAAAGTACACTTGGTCCCTTCATGGTTATTGCCTAATAAGATCCAGGCATGAAGAAAGATTTTCCCTTTATTTTAACAATAAAAATTATTATTAATAAAAATATTATGAGAAGAGCTTTGAGCTAAGTGTTTTACATGCTGTATTTCTCTTAAACTTCATGACATCCTTTTGGAGCAAGTATTATTATTATCATCATCATTTTACAAATGAGGACATTGAGGCTAAAAAAGTTATAACTTGCCAGAGGTCTTGCAGCTAAGTGACGAAGTTAGAATATGTATTCATCTCTGTAAAACTCCAGAAGCCAAATTCTTAATTACCATCATTTATTGATTCTTAACCAAAAACAAATAGAAACTTAATAGTTCATATTCCTGGTTTTTAAGATAATGTATCTTCATTTATTTATATTTCCTGCCTGATTTTCTTTAAGATCTCAAGAAATTGGTAATGGTACAATTACCAATTGCTTTAGGTGAAAACTATTTTTTATTGAAATAGCCGTTTCTAATTATTGTTATTAATAAACAACTATATATTTATATACGTATGTGTATTAATATATGTATATTTGTGCTGTGTGTATATATATAATACATATAAATATGTGTTCATACTGATGTGAAAACCAAAAACTCAAATTGTAACATCTGTTATCTTCATTCTGAAGCCTTTCTTCTGGGTCTTTCCCGTTTAAATATCTATCCTAGGAGCTGCTAGGTACTAGTAGTTGGTGAATGATCCTAGGTTTATGCTCAGATTTGACTGAACAGCTTTCTCAAGAGATTACAAGGTGACTTTATCCGGGTTTAAATTTCAATGTTGATGCATGTTGGATTCTCTGGAAGCATAGTGGAGATAGAATTTGGCATAAGAAGTATTTATTAGGGAGAGGGAGGAAGCAGGATTAGGCAGAGGGAGACGCTGAACAGCAAAGCAGACCTGGCAAAGCCTTGGCAGACCCCACAGGGGGCTTAGGGGACCATAGGGCCCGTCGGGGTTGCCTGATTTAGCAAATAAAATACAGGACACCCAGTTAAATCAAATTTTTGATAAAAAACACAAATAACTTTTTAGTATGTGTATGTCCTGTGCAATATTTATCACATGCAATATTTTGTCTGGCAACCCTACTCCCATTGGACCAAAATGTCTGGGTGTTTATATCCCAATTTTGATCAGTCATTGGATGTAGCCAAGGCCAGGAAAGATAGAACCTTGGGAGAGGTGGCTTTTTGCAGTGAAGGCAGATCCTGAAGGAGCTGTGAGCTAGGCAACAAACCCTTCCACAAAAGGAGATCTGGGAGGCATGTATCTGTGTTCACCACTAATTTATAGCCACGGGAAGTCTCGAGGCAACTGAAAGCTCTAGAAAAAGGGTTTTAATGAAGGGATTTTAGCGGCTCTAAATTTTGCTGCTTAGTGGTGGATTTGCATTGATACTACAGAGGATTTACCTAACAAGAAAGCTCTTTTCAGTCAAGTGTATAAGCAGTGAGACTGAACACATATCCATGGAAGAAATCTGACAACCGAAAACTTTGGAGCAGGGCCGGCTTTATGGGTGTGTGACCAATGCAGTCACACAGGGCCTGGGCTCAGAAGGGCCCTGAACTTGATTTAATGCTTTGATGACTCTGTCTTGAAGTTATTAGTAATTTTATCTCTTATTTTGTTAGTGAAGTCTGATGGACAAAGGAACATGCATGTGAGCAGGGAAGAAGCACGCACGATATGTGTGTGTCTGCCGTTGCTGGTGTCCCTGTTCACATGTAGTTTTCATGATAGCACATGAGTCCCCAATTCCTGTGGATTAGCTATCCATGGGAGTTCAGTGAGACTCAGAGTGAATACAAGATAAGCAGGCTACATTTACGACCAATATGCCAGGACACTGACAGTCCCAGGAGGCCATGTTTTCTATTTGAATTAGAGCTTTCCTTGAATGCACAAGGAAGGAAATTGTATTCTAAGAAATACAAATCACCAGGAAAATCTACTATGTTCTTTCTTATTCACATTATATTCTGGTATTAGCCAACCACTTATGCTGAAAATGATGACGAAGAAGGAAATGATGAGCAACCCATAGTTTTTTTTTTCTTTTCTCTCAGACCTTTCTAACTCACTAGTAAGCTGAGGGTAGAGAGTGCTGGTAGAATGTGTGTGTGTATGAAGAAGTGAAATAAAAACAGTTAAGTTCGTTTTTCCAGTGTTTCTACTGTTCTGGTAAGAATAAAATACATATGCATGTATGAACTATGAAATATATATTGGGTGTTTTTAGTGATACCACATATGAATTAAATGTTCTTATATTTGCAGTTAAAACTAGCATTGTACAATATAAAAGTGAACGGTAAAATTCATGCAATAGTTTAAAATTTGAATTTTTCTTTGCTTAGAATCACATTAAATGGCTGATAAAAAAATCTTAGCAAATCAAGAAAGAAACTGCAGAAGAAAGGAAAAGGCTTTATCTTTCAGTATCTTTACAGACACTTTTTGAACAGGAGGCCCTCATTTTCATTTTGTACTGGGGCTCAAAAATTATGCAGCTTTTAGGTCAGACAAATAGGATTAGCAAGTATAAATGGAGTGGAGTGAGGCGAGGATTCTGAAAAACAGTTTTAGGAGAGATTCTGGTCTTCCAGGATCATGACTGTGGATGGATGGACTTGCACTACTTCTAACAATTTGTTTTTTGTATCTTGTGACCTAACATGCCAGCAATAAAGAATGCTCTTTATTCTGTGATCCATTATCAAATATTTATTGAGTCTGTATGGATATAGCAACGTACTAGGATATATGAAAGGGAAAAACTGGTGTTGAGTTACAGGGACAATAAATATCAGCTACCCTCAAGGAGCTTGCATTCAAATAATTGACTTTTCTAATTATTTCTAGATTCTAATATGTACCTACATCATAGTACTTGTGCACATAAACACATACAAACACACACCCCTGACATTTTCCTTCCTTCCCTCTTAACCATATTTTGTTCCCTTTCTCTTTCAGCTCTCTGGACATTGCTAGGATGGTGATGATGATGATAGTAATGGTGATGATAACGATAATAGTGAACATTATTATAAGTACTTTACACATATTAATCCAGTTAATCCACATAATAGTCCTGTGAGATCTGTGCCATTTTAGTCTCCTTATTATAAATGAAGAAACTGAAGCCCAGAAAGGTTAAGTAATGTGTGCCCTAAATCAAATAGCTAGAAAGTAGATGAGCCAGAATTTGAACCAATATGGTCTCCGCTATACTACACTATGAAATTTCCTCAAACTTTTAGGCAATAGTGACCTTGAGCAGTGGTCTTCAAATTTACATATGTTTATTGCAGCAGGAGAGAGATACTAAAAATTCCAGCAAAGTTTTAGGAAATTATTATTTCCAGATCCTCAGCCTCATTGAGCTCCTTTTCATGTAAGTGGTCTGCCAAGAACAAGCCTGAAGTTGAGGCTGGTTCCCTTTCCAACCTCCCCTTTCGCAATACTCCTTATCCCTTCTTAGAGAAAAAAGGCCCTCACGCTAAATATTATGGCTCATTGTCCTGGGGTATAACAACCTCCCCTCTGAGTACCAACTGAAGGGTAATTTAAAGTACTGGTAATAATGTTGAGAAAGTGAATGACTTTTAAGGCTGTGTAACAATATCATTTATACACAGGAGTTTCAAATTCTTTATTATCAATAAATTAAAGGACATAGAGTACTAGCTGATAGGTTATTAAAAATAATTTTTGATGATAAAACACTATGAATTTTGTTGTCATATAACTTAGAATGAGTTCTAAGGACTAGGTGATGGTTTTATGACAAATCCATTCTCATTCTTTTATTTAAGTGACAAGTTTTCTCAGGGTTTATGTTTATAGAAACAGATCAGAGAAAGTAAGTTCATGTTGAATTATTTCATTCTAAGAATAAGTACCATTCATTCAGAGATACATAAATTAATTGTATAAATGCAACGCCATCCATTCATTAAAAAGTACATTTCTGTTAAGATTGTACTTTTGTTTAATATATTAAAAAAACTCAACATCCCTGATCATTAGAGAAATGTAAATCAAAACAACAATGAGATATCATCTCATGGCAGTCAGAATGGCTATTATTGAAAACTCAAGAAACTACAGATGCTGGCAAGGCTGTAAGGCTGTAGAAAAATAGCAGCAATTTTACACTGTTGGTGGGAATGTAAATTAGTTCAACCATTGTGGAAGACAGTGTGGTGATTCCTCAAAGACCTAGAACCAGAAATACCATTTGACCCAGCAATCCCATTACTGGGTATATACCCAAAAGAATATAAATCAGTCTATTATAAACATACATGCATGCGTATTTTCATTGCAGCACAATTTACAATAGCAAAGACATGGAATCAACCCGAATGCCTATCAGTGATAGACTGGATAAAGAAAATATGGTACATATACACCATGGAATACTATGCAGCCATAAAAAGAAATGAGATCGTGTCCTTTATAGGGACATGGATGAGGCTGGAAGCCATTATCCTCAGCAAACTAATGCAGGAACAGAAAACCAAACATTGCATATTCTAAGTGGGAGCTGAACAATATGAACACATGGGCACAGGGAGGGGAATAAAACACACTGGGGCCTGTCAGGGGATGGGGGAAGGGAGAGCATCAGGATAAAAGCTAATGCATACTGGGTTTAAATTTTCTTTAATAATTGTTTATCAAAATCCGTAATGTATTTGTTGTTTCTGATCATTATTTCTAATAATAATTGTAATGACAATTCAACCCTGAAGAAAATTTTAATATGTAATGTTGATCAAATGAAGTTTTTTAAAAATGGATTTCCATTTAAATATGTATATTTATTGCATAGAAAAAATAGGTTATTAAAAGATTTTGAAAGGTAAAATATGGAAATAGTATAAAATTTCTGACAGTTAAAAAAGAGCTTGTTCACATAATGATTTTTCAAATAAATGATGAGTAACACTATAGTAACAGAATCGAATGGATACCTTTAAGAATGATGTAACAGTTTGTTTAAAAATGTCCAAATGTAAAAGATATTCTTCATACTTGTTTAACATTATAATGAAACAATTTAAAGGTCAACTTAAAAATATATAAAGGGGTATTTAGTTTAATGCAACTTTTTGTAGGTATACTAACATAAAAGTTCGAAGACCTCATGACCTGGGGAAATTATCTTGTAACCTAAGTATGTTATGTTCAATTCATCTCCATTACAGACTACACACTCCTTCAGCTCTTTTTAATGCCCAAAGCATTCTTTGAAGTGATGAAAGCCTTGTGCCAAGAAGAAAGAAAGTATTAGCGAAAGGGGCGATAGAAACCCATCAATTGTAGTGTCTCCAGTGGGGCTGTTTAAATGAGTAATCAATTTTATTCTTCTCTTCATCGTGTTCAGGAAACTTTCAGCCTTCTTACTTATTTAATTTGAAAATTGCATCTCCCATAATTACTTTTGGACCTACATATAGCATTGATAAGTAAAAAAGTATTTACCTTATAACTTCCCACTGGTATAGCCCTAGGGAAAAACAAGAATAAGATTTTATAAGTGAGAAAATGAAACAGGACAATTGTTTTCACCTTGGAAATGGAAAGCAAGATGACCGATAGAGGTGTAACCAAGATAGAATGAGGAAGCAAATCCTTTCTGACTAGTTGTCTGTGCCTAAAGTTACTTATTTAACCTCTCTGAGACTTAGTTTCTTCAAACAGGGAAAAAAGTAATACCTGTCTTAGAAGTTTCTGTCAGGTATGAATGAGATTAAATGTGAAGAGCTTGGCAAAGTGTCCAATATTTTTAAAATGTTAGAAATCTGTGGAGTTGGCTAGGGAAGGAAAGAAAGAAATTTCTTGAAAAAAAAGTAAGGTCAGGAATTCATTTTAATATATCAGAGGTTTCCTCTTCTAAGTAACGCCCTTTAAAGGCTATATGATTATTTCAGAGATAATTGTCATTGCTAAGATATTTTTGTAATTACTCCTTGGGGATTGTCTTCCAAACAGTAGTTTAGAATATCCTCTCTTAAAGGTTTAAAAGAGGATATTCTAAACTTTTAAGAAACTTTTTTAGTAAGTTGTAGATTTGAATGCAGTCATAAGATAGAATACAGAAATATCCTGTGTACCTCCTCCCCTAATAACATGTTCCAAAACTATAATACAATATCACAATGAGAGAGATGCAATCCACTGGTCTAATTCAGATATCCCCGGTATTATTTGTGTTCATGTGTGGATATTTGCTAGATGAAACCTTTCATAATTTTCAGTTATCAGGCCCTGCCTTCCTAATGAGAATCTGGATCAGAATTTGAGGACCCCTAAAAAGGAAAACAGATGAAAATCCAGCAAAATCTTACTTCTTGGTAAAATGACGTTATTATGAAGTTGAGAAAATCTTCTTCATAAAATACGAAAACCACAAAGCTGGGAAGGGAAAGTTTGATATAATAGAGTATATCAAAATTGAAACTTTCTGTACAAGAAAATAAACCATTAACGAAGTTTAAATACAACATAGAGGCTGGGTGAAAATATTTGCTACAGATACAAAAGACAAAGCTTTAGTATTAAGAATAGACAAAACGATTCTGTGAATAAATATGAACAAAAACACAATAGAAAAAATGAGGACTATGTGCTAACAATTCATAGAAACAGGTTCTTTTCTCTCAGGGTGTTAAAGCTATTTTTCTACTGTCTTCTGGCCTCCGTGGTTTTTGGTAAACAAACGAAACAGACAAACAAAACAAAATAAAAAACCCGAGTAAGTCTGTTTTGTTGTTTTTATTTATTTTATTTTATTTTATTTATTTATTTATTTATTTATTTATTTATTTTATTTCCATAGGTTTTTGGGAAATAGATGGTGTTTGGTTACATGACTAAGTTCTTTAGTGATGATTTATGAGATTTTGGTGTACCCATCACCCAAACAGTATACAGTATACCCAATTTGTAGTCTCTTATCCCTCACCCTCCTCCCACCCTTTTCCCCAAGTCCCCAAAGTCCATTGTACCATTCTTATGCCTTTGTGTCCTCGTATCTTAGCTCTCACTTATGAGTGAGAACATATGATGTTCGGTTTTCCATTCCTGAGTTACTTCACTTAGAATAACGATCTCCAATTCCATCCAAGTTGCTGCTAATACCATTATTTTGTTTCTTTTTATGGCTGAATAGTATTCCATGGGGTATTTGTGTGTGTGTGTGTGTGTGTGTGTATGTAGAGATATATATATAGATAGATAGATAGATAGATATGTACATAGTTGGTAGTATTTTGTTAAGGACTTATGTGTCTATATTCATCAGGGATATTGGTCTGTAGTTTTCTTTTTTTGTTATGTCCTTTCCTGGTTTTGGCATTAGGGTGATGCTGGGTTCATGGAATAATTTAGGATGGATTCCCTCTTTCTCCGTATTGTGGAATCACGTCAATAGGATTTGTATCAATTCTTCTTGGAATGTCTAATAGAATTCAGGTGCGAATCGTGTGGTCCTAGACTTTTTTTTGGTGGCAAGTTTTCATTACCATTTCAATCTTGCTGCTTGTTATTGGTCTGTTCAGGGTTTCTAATTCTTCCTGGTTTAAGCTAGGAGGGTTGTATCTTTCCAGGACCTTATCCATCTCCTCCAGGCTTTTTGGTTTCTGTGTGTAAAGGTGTTCATAGTAGCCTTGAATGATCTTTTGTATTTCTGTGGTGTTGGTTGTAATATATTCCATTTCATTTCTAATTGAGCTTATTTGGATTTTCTCTCTTCTTTTCTTGGTTAATCTCACTAATGGTCTATCAATTTTATTTATCTTTTCAAAGAACCAGCTTTGTGTTTCATTCATCTTTTGTATTTTTTTGTTTCAATCTCATTTAGTTCTGCTCTGATCTTGGTTATTTCTTTTCTTCTGCTGGGTTTGGGTTTGATTTGTTCTCCTTTCTCTCTTTCCTTGAGGTGTGACCTTAGATTGTCTATTTGTGCTCTGTCAGACTTTTTGATGTAGGCATTTAAGGCCATGGACTTTCCTCTTAGCACCGCCTTTGCTGTATCCCACAGATTTTGGTAAGTTGTGTCACTATTATTGTTCAGTTCAAAGAATATTTTAATTTCCATCTTGATTTCATTGTTGACCCCATCATCATTCAGGAACAGATTATTTAATTTCCATTATTTGCATGGTTTTGAATTTTCCTTTTGGAGTGATTTCCAATTTTATTCCACTGTGATCAGAGAGAACACTTGATTTAATTTTAATTTTCTTAAATTTATTGAGACTTGTTTTGTGGCCTATCATATAGACTATCTTGAGGAATATTCTATGCGCTGATGAATAGAATGTATATTCTGCAGATGGTGGGTAGAATGTTCCGTAAATATCTGTTTGTTAAGTCCATTTGTTCTAGGGTATAGTTTAAATCCATTGTTTCTTTGTTGACTTCTGTCTTGATGGCCTGTCTAGTGCTGTCGATAGAGTACTGAAGTCCCCCACTGTTATTGTGCTGCTGTCTATCTCATTTCTTAGGTCTAGCAGTAATTGTTTTGTAAATTTGGGAGCTCCAGTGTTAGGTGCATATATATTTAGGATAATGATACTTTCCTGTTGGATGAAGCCTTTTATCATTATATAATGGCCCTCTTTGTCTTTTTAAACTGCTGTTGCTTTAAAGCTTGTTTTGTTCAATATATGAATAACTACTCTTGCTCTCTCTTGGTGTCCATTTGCATGTAATGTCTTTTTCCACCTCTTTACCTTAGGTTTATGTAAGTCCTTTTGTGATAGGTGAGTCTCATAAAGACAGCAGAAACGTGATTGGTGAATTCTTATCCATTCTGCCATTCTGTATCTTTTAAGTGGAGTATTTAAGTCATTTACATTCAATGTTTTTTTTTTGAAGTTCAACATTTCAAACATTTAATGGAAATTATTTACACAGTAATTTCATTGTTATTTAAAGGAAGTAGTAGGAATTCCATGAAAACTTGTGTTTTTTTTTTATTATTATTATACTTTAAGTTTTAGGGTACATGTGCACAATGTGAAGGTTTGTTACATATGTATTCATGTGCCATGTTGGTGTGCTGCACCCATTAACTCGTTATTTAGTATTAGGTATATCTCCTAATGCTGTCCGTCCCCCCTCCCTCCACCCCACAACAGTCCCCGGAGTGTGATGTTCCCCTTCCTGTGTCCATGTGTTCTCATTGTTCAGTTCCCACCTATGAGTGAGAACATGTGGTGTTTGGTTTTTTGTCCTTGCGATAGTTTACTGAGAATGATGGTTTCCGGTTTCATCCATGTCCCTACAAATGACATGAACTCATCATTTTTTATGGCTGCATAGTATTCCATGGTGTATATGTGCCACATTTTCTTAATCCAGTCTATCGTTGTTGGACATTTGGGTTGGTTCCAAGTCTTTGCTGTTGTGAATAGTGCCGCAATAAACATACGTGTGCATGTGTCTTTATAACAGCATGATTTATAATCCTCTGGGTATATACCCAGTAATGGGATGGCTGGGTCAAATGGTATTTCTAGTTCTAGATCCCTGAGGAAACGCCACACTGACTTCCACAATGGTTGAACTAGTTTACAGTCCCACCAACAGTGTAAAAGTGTTCCTATTTCTCCACATCCTCTCCAGCATCTGTTGTTTCCTGACTTTTTAATGATCGCCATTCTAACTGGTGTGAGATGGTATCTCACTGTGGTTTTGATTTGCATTTCTCTGATGGCCAGTGATGATGAGCATTTTTTCATGTGTTTTTTGGCTGCATAAATGTCTTCTTTTGAGAAGTGTCTGTTCATGTCCTTTGCCCACTTTTTGGTGGGGTTGTTTGTTTTTTTCTTGTAAATTTGTTTGAGTTCATTGTAGATTCTGGATATTAGCCCTTTGTCAGATGAGTAGGTTGCGAAAATTTTCTCCCATTTTGTAGGTTGCCTGTTCACTCTGATAGTAGTTTCTTTTGCTGTGCAGAAGCTCTTTAGTTTAATGAGATCCCATTTGTCAATTTTGGCTTTTGTTTCCATTGCTTTTGGTGTTTTAGACATGAAGTCCTTGCCCATGCCTATGTCCTGAATGGTATTGCCTAGGTTTTCTTCTAGGGTTTTTATGGTTTTAGGTCTAACATGTAAGTCTTTACTCCATCTTGAATTAATTTTTGCATAAGGTGTAAGGAAGGGATCCAGTTTCAGCTTTCTATATATGGCTAGCCAGTTTTCCCAGCACCATTTATTAAATAGGGAATCCTTTTCCCATTGTTTGTTTTTGTCAGGTTTGTCAAAGATCAGATAGTTGTAGATATGCGGCATTATTTCTGAGGGCTCTGTTCTGATCCATTGATCTATGTCTCTGTTGTGGTACCAGTACCATGCTGTTTTGGTTACTGTAGCCTTGTGGTATAGTTTGAACTCAGGTAGTGTGAGGCCTCCAGCTTTGTTCTTTTGGCTTAGGATTGACTTGGCGATGCGGGCTCTTTTTTGGTTCCATATAAACTTTAAAGTAGTTTTTTCCAATTCTGTGAAGAAAGTCAGTGACAGCTTGATGGGGATGGCATTGAATCTATAAATTACCTTGGGCAGTATGGCCATTTTCACGATATTGATTCTTCCTACCCATGAGCATGGAATGTTCTTCCATTTGTTTGTATCCTCTTTTATTTCATTGAGCAGTGGTTTGTAGTTCTCCTTGAAGAGGTCCTTCACATCCCTTGTAAGTTGGATTCCTAGGTATTTTATTCTCTTTGAAGCAATTGTGAATGGGAATTCACTCATGATTTGGCTCTCTGTTTGTCTGTGATTGGTGTACAAGAATGCTTATGATTTTTGTGCATTGATTTTGTATCCTGAGACTTTGCTGAAGTTGCTAATCAGCTTAAAGAGATTTGGGGCTGAGACAATGGGGTTTTCTAGATATACAATCATATCATCTGCAAACAGGGACAATTTGACTTCCT
The DNA here is from genome assembly GCF_009828535.3 of Hylobates moloch. Classification (NCBI taxonomy): domain Eukaryota; kingdom Metazoa; phylum Chordata; class Mammalia; order Primates; family Hylobatidae; genus Hylobates; species Hylobates moloch. The sequence continues at coordinate 38,085,054 of NW_026652282.1, forward strand.
CTTTTCCTAATTGAATACCCTTTATTTCCTTCTCCTGCCTGATTGCCCTGGCCAGAACTTCCAGCACTATGTTGAATAGGGGTGGTGAGAGAGGGCATCTCTGTCTTGTGCCAGTTTTCAAAGGGAATGCTTCCAGTTTTTGTCCATTCAGTATGATATTGGCTGTGGGTTTGTCATAGATAGCTCTTATTATTTTGAGATACGTCCCATCAATACCGAATTTATTGAGAGTTTTTAGCATGAAGGGTTGTTGAATCTCTGAATAGACAAATAACAGGCTCTGAGATTGTGGCAATAATCAATAGCTTACCAACCAAAGAGTCCAGGACCTGATGGATTCACAGCCGAATTCTACCAGAGGTACAAGGAGGAACTGGTACCATTCCTTCTGAAACTATTCCAATCAATAGAAAAAGAGAGAATCCTCCCTAACACATTTTGTGAGGCCAGCATCATCCTGATACCAAAGCCTGGAACAGACACAACCAAAAAAGATAATTTCAGACCAATATCCTTGATGAACATTGATGCAAAAATCCTCAATAAAATACTGGCAAACCGAATCCAGCAGCACGTCAAAAAGCTTATCCACCATGATCAAGTGGGCTTCATCCCTGGGATGCAAGGCTGGTTCAACATATGCAAATCAATAAATGTAATCCAGCATATAAACAGAACCAAAGACAAAAACCACATGATTATCTCAATAGATGCAGAAAAGGCATTTGACAAAATATATTCAATGTTAGTGTTGAGATGTGAGGTACTATTCTATTCATCATGCTATTTGTTGCCTGAATACCTTGGTGTGTGTGTTTTTTTTTAATTTACTGTGTTGTTGTTTTATAGGTCCTGTGAGATTTATGCTTTAAGGGAGTTCAGTTTTGATATATTTTGAGGATTTATTTCAAGATTTACAGCTCCTTTTAGCAGTTCTTGTAGTGCTGGCTTGGTAGTGGTGTTTTCTTTCAGCATTTGTTTGTCTGAAAAAGACTATTTTTCCTTCATTTATGAAGCTTAGTTTTTCTGGATAGAAAATTATTGGATGATAATTGTCTTTTTTAAGGAGGCTAGAGATAGGGCCCTAATCCCTTTTAACTTGTAGGGTTTCTGCTGAAAAATCTGCTGTTAATCTGTTAAGTTTTTCTTTATAGATTACCTGATGCTTTTGCCTCACACGTCTTAGTATTCCTTCCTTTGTCTTGACTTTAGATAACCTGATGACTATGTGCCTCGGCAGTGATCTTTTTGTGATGAATTTCCCAGGTGCTCTTTGAGCTTCTTGAATTTGGATGTCTATATCTCTAGCAAGGCTGGGGAAGTTTTCCTCAATTATTCCCTAAAATATGTTTTCCAAACTTTTAGATTTCTTTTCTTCCTCAGGAATGCCAAGTATTCATAGATTTGGTCATTTAACATAATCGCAAACTTCTTGGAGCCTTTGTTCATTTTTTTAAAATTATTTTTTCTTTGTCTTTGTTGGATTGGGTTATTTCAAAAACCTTGTCTTCGAGCTGTAAAGTTCTTTCTTCTTCTTCGATTCTATTGCTGAGGCTTTCCAGTGCATTTTCCATTTCTGCAAGTGTGTCCTTGATTTCCAGAAGTTGTGATTATTTTTCATTTATGCTATCTATCTCATTGAAGATTTCACCCTTCATATCTTATATCTTCTTTTTTATTTCATTAAATCAGACCTCACCTTTCTCTGGTGGCTCCTTGATTATCTTAATAATAATCAATCTTCTGAATTCTTTTTCTGTAAAATCAGGGATTTCTTTTTCATTTGGATTTATTGCTGGAGAGCTACTGTCATTTTTTGAGGGTAATAAAGAAACTTGCTTTGTCATATTACCAGAATTGTTTTTCTGGTTGCTTCTTATTTGGGTAGGCTATGTCAGAGAGAAGACCTGGGGCTCAAGGGCTGCTGTTCAGATTATTTTGTCCCATGCAGTGCTCCCTTTTCCTAGGGATGTGGCTTCCTGCAAGCTGAACTGTAGTAATTGTTTTTTCTCTTCTGAATCTAGCCACCTAGCGGGACTATCAGGTTCCAGGTTGGTAGGCATCTGCACAGACGGGTGTGTCTGCACAGAGTCCTGTGATGTGACCCATCTTCAGGTCTCTCAGCTGTGGATAGCAGCACCTGGCCTGGTGGAGGTGGCAGGGGAGTAAAATGGACACTGTGAGGGTCTTTAGTTGTATCATTGTTATTACACTAGTTTTGTGCTGGTTGACATCCTGCCAGGAGGTGGCACTTTCAAGAAAGCATCAGCTGTGATAGTATAGGGAGGATCAGATGGTGGGTGGGGCCCTAGAACTCCCAAGACAATATGACGTTTGTCTTCAGCTACCAGGGTGGGTAGAGAAAGACAATCAGGTGGGGGCAGGGTTAGGTGTGTCTGAGCTCAGATTCTTCTTGGGTAGGGCTTGCCTCAGCTGCTGTGGGGGATGGGGGTGTGGTTCCCAAGTCAATGAAGTTATGCTCCCAGGAGGATTATGGCTTCCTCTGCTGTGTCATGCAGGTTGCCAGGGAAGTGGAGAAAGCCAGCAGTACAGGCCTCACCTAGCTCCCTTGGAATACAAAAGGCTGGTCTCATTCCCACCGTGCCCCCGCCACCAACAGCCCAAAGTTTGTTTGCAGGCAGTGGGTGAGCAGGGCTTAGCACTTGCCCCAGACTACCAGTCTCCTGGCTAAGAAAGCAAGCAGGGCTTCAGATTTCACACCTCCCCACCTGCCCATGTTTGCACTCCAGATTTACCCCCTTCCTCGAGTTCTGTCTAGGAAACTCTGCATTTTGGTTGGAATTCTTAACAAAGTTCAGTTGGAGATTTCCTTCTCCCTGTGGTCTTTTCCCAGTTCCTCTGGCAGCCCTTCCCAAGGACCCCTGTGATACAAAATCAAAAATGGCTTCCCTGGGGACCGAGAGAGCCCACAGGAATCTTCCCACTGCTTCCTCTACTCCTGTATTTTGCTTGCCTCTCTAAATTATCTCAGCCCCAGGTAAGGTCGAATTTTTCTTTTGTGATCTGGACCTTCAGATTCCCCAGTGAGGGTGTGTGTTCAGAGGCAGACAATCCCCCTTTCCCACTTTCACTCTTGGGCACTCACAGTATTTGTGCTGTCTCCCAGGTCCTGCAGGAGCAATCCACTTCCTTCAAAGGGTCTGTGGATTCTCTTGGCTTTCCTGGTATGTGCCTGTAACAGTTTTTGGAGCAAAAGTTCACGATGTGAATTTCCACACCCTGCTCTGTTCATTCGAGTGGGAGCTGCAATTTAGTCCTGCCTCCTGTCTGCCTTTTTCCCCTGCTTAAGTCATTTAAATATTTGTTGCCCTATATGTCATTTTTCTCTAGCTACTTTCAATAATTTTTCTTTACTTTCATTTTCAAAAGTTTGATTATGGTGTGTCTAGGCATATTCCTATTTGAATTTGTTTTGTTTGGGGTCTGATGAGCTTCTTAAATCTATAAATGTATGTATTTTACTAAATTTGGGAAAATTCATCTCATTATTTCTTCATATAGATGTTGTATGTCAATTGTTTTTTGCTTTTATTCTGGAACTCCCAATGACATATATGTCATGCTATTTGGTATTATTCTACAAATCCCAGAAGCTCTGTTCAATATTCATTATTTTTTTCTCTGTTCCTGAGATTGTATATTTTCTATTGCTCTATCTTTAAGTTCGTTGACTCTTCCCTGTCATATCCATTGTACTACTGAATCCCCATCCAGTGATTTTAAAATTTCAGGTATTATAGTTTTCAATTCTAGAAGGTCTATTTAATTATATTTTATAGCTTATATTGCTGTTGAGAACTTTTTCTTCCTATATACTTCAAATATATTTACCTTTACCTCATGGAACACAGTTAAAATATCTGGTTGAAAATTAATTTTTCCCCAATATTTAGGTCATCTGGTTATTGGCATCTGATGATCATCATTTTTCTTAAGAATTGATCACATTTCGTCTGGTTCTTTCTATGTTGGGTAATTTTAAATTGTATTACATACATGTGTTCTGGTATACAGACTCTGAGCCCTATTATAGTGTTCTGAAGGTTTATTTTATTTTTGTTTGTTTTGTATATTAACCCAGTTAGGTTCAAATTACAGTTTCTGTGTTACCTGCTACGTGGTTTCAATCTCAGTTCAGTCTTCTAGCTAGGCCTTTGCTGTTCTGGTTTTGGTCGGGTGCACACATGCATAGCCCAAGAATGATCCTAAGATTATGTGGGTTTATATATAGAATTAGGGAATCCCTTTCTTTGCTTCTCTTCTCTCCAGGGTTCTCCTTACACTCTGTAACCCCAACATTCTCTTTCCTGATTTCTCTAGCTAGTAAGATGAGCTTTCTATGGGAATAGTCTACACTATTTTACAGTTTTAAAAACAGCCTACTCTCAGGGCAATTCCATAAGATAAAAGATATTTTTAAAACTCAGAAATTCAAACCCTTGTGGATTATTTCTCTAAATTTATTTCCCTCCACAATCTGCCTGCCATTATTTATTCCTTGAAGTCCTCAGGTAGTTGGTTTTCTCTGTGTTTTGTCCAGTTTTTAGTTGTAATCAGCAGGATTTTGACATAGCAAGACAAAACAGAACCTCATTTGTCTTTTTTTTAAAAATCATAATCGTGTTAAAGTATTTGTCAAACTATCCCATAATATGATATTTGCTAATTATCAATTGTGTTGGTTCTCTTTATTGCTAAAAGCTTTCCTCAGTGTTTTGGAATTTTGTTTTGTAAACTCATTATGAGAGAGTAGTTTTAGTTATCTGTCTTTTTCTCTCTCTCATTTGATTGATGGAATCTATAACTTAGAGTCTATGAACTATTCAATCAACATTCACATAAGTGTGGTACTTCTATTACTGTTACCAATAGTAATACCAGCTAACATTTGTATATCTTTACTATCTACCAGATTCTAGTTGAAATGCTTTACATCAAATTTTTGCATTTTAGAATAATGTTTTACATATCTGCAAAATATTGTGCTGGGATTTTGATAGAAATTGCATTAATCTATAATCTATAGATCATTTGGAAAACTGGCATCTTTACTATGTTCAGTGTTTAGTGAACACAGTATGTCTCATCATTTATTTAGATCACCTTTGATTTGTTTCAACAGAATTTTATACTTGCCATTGTACAAGTTCTGTACTTCTCTTGCTAGATTTATACCTGAGTATTTCAGTTTTTGAGTGATTATAAATAATGTCATGTTTTATCTTTTGGTTTCTATGTGTTAATTGCTAGTATATAAAAATACAATTAATTTTTGTTTATTTGTACCTTGTGAACCTGCTGACCTCAGTTATTTGTAGAAGTTATTTGGGGGAGCATTTTTTTTTGTTATGTTCTTTGGGATTTCCCATATAGACAATCATGTCATCTGCAAATAGGGATGGTTTTATTTCTTTCTTTTCAATGTATATGCCTTTTATTTTATTTTCTTGCTTTATTCCACTGGCTAGAACTTCCAGTACTTGTTAAGTAAGAGTGGTGTTACCAGGTATCCTTATTTAGTTACTGATCTTAGGGCAAAAGCATTCGATCTTTGATTATTAGATATTGTGTTGGCTGGAGGGTTTTTGTAGATGAACTTTATCAAGTTGAAGAAGTTCTCCTTTATTTCTAGTTTGCTCAGTTTTTGTCATGAGTGGCTGTTAAATATTGTCACATCCTTTTTGCCTTGATTGATATATCATGTGATTCTTCTACCCATTTTAAAACACAATGGTACATGAACATCCAAATTTGGTGAAGATAAATTAGAGAAAAATCATTTGTTTGACCAAACAATTGAATTCTTTAGTAAAAAAGTCTTCTAGGGCATTTAAAATTTAATGTTTTTATTTTATCCTTTTTAGCAGCATATCTACTATATAAATCCAGCTATACTTATTCATTATTACTGCCTACATTTTCTGGAATTTTCTAGAACATGTAGAATTTTCTAGAACATGACTTACAAAAGGATTTTGGATTGCTTCTGAATGTAAAAACCCATCATAGATATATAATTTGGAGATCAAAATTTTGAACACTGAAATGGGTTATGGATTTGCCAGAATAGAATATTTGAAATAAAACCACTCCAGAAAAATCTATGACTTATAGGGACATCATTACTAGGACCCACAAGAACCAAATGACAAACACTAAAGAGTAGCTCTTATTCTCACTGCCTTTTTATGAAGATTCTGCCTACTCTTATGGCATATTAGGTTACCCACTGGAAATGGTTACTACTTGCCCTGCAGTCTGTAATGCAACCACATTTTTCTTTTTAACATCCAGGCTAGAACTAGTTCTATCAATACAATGTTAGAACCGAGTTTTGGCTTTTTTTTTTCTACTGTATCCTTTTTTTTCCTTCTCTTTTTTTTAGGTTGAGTGAGTTTCTACTTTTCAGGTTAGAGTGATAAATAACCTATGTTCACAAAATAGGGCATAGAAAGCAATGCCATAGTAGTTTTGTGTCTTATAATTCACCTGAAATTTACAACATATGAATGTCTTGTCTTTCTAGTGTAAATAGACAGCATATCTCTAGACCTGTGGTTATCAAAAGAACGTGTGTTAGAATCACCTGACAGACTTATGAACAAACAAAATGCTGGGCCCCATCTCCAGTGTTCTGACTCTGTAGGTCTGGAGTGGAGCTGAAAATTTGCCTTTCTAACCAGTTCCAAGTGATGCTGAGGCTGCTTCTCCAGGGACGGTGGGAAAATGGGTTTTCATCCTGGAGCACAAATTATTTGCATGAATTTAAGCAAGCCATGAATATTCTATTCTTCAGTTTCTTCATCTGATAAATAAGATCAATAATACCAGTTCAGCCTACTTTGTTGAGTTCTTGGGAGGAGCCAGTAGAATAATGTATAAGAAAGTGCTTTTGAAAATTAAAAGAAACACTTGTGTGAAATTGTTAAATGTTTTCAGAGATGTAGTGATAATGTAAGAAATATTCACTCAAGAATACCATGGCTCACACACAATATTTGCAATTTTATCTCCTTCATATTTTTCCCTCTCTTTACACTTTTAAAGCACATTAGTGCTTGCCTTCTGGTTACTGACAAGCAGCAGGTAAGTAGTTGGTGAATCAATAAACTCTTTGGCCTTGAGTCTCTGGCTCTGCTTTTTTCCACCCATGGTCACTGGGTATCCTTCTCTTTTTTTCCTAATGCGTATTGTAGAAATATTTCACAGGAAATGGGGTGACACTAAGCCTCAAGATATTGTTTCTTTTTCCTAACCAAACACTTTTATCACTAGGGGACAATCCTACCTTAGTTGATGACATATTAGTTGATATAAATAAAGGTGTTCCTGTTAGGCTAGCCCCTTCAGCTATTCAGGTTTCCTACCTATAAATCAGTGAAAGATGCAATTTCAACTTGATTTCTTAGAAAGACACAAAGGCAGAGAGGATGGGTTGCACTTCAACACCGAATATTAAAGGACAAGCTTGCTGTCAAAGCCAGACCACTAGCTTCATTTGATCTATTGGTTTTAAGCTAAAGGGAGGCTCAAAGAAGGAGTGGTTACATCATACCGACAGCTAATAAGGAAACATTTTCAGCATTTTTTATTTGTACCAAATGTAATAATGGAGTGGTGGGATTCTTTTGGTACAACAATCATTTCTTTCATTTGAATGCTAATTACATTCTCAATGTATGAATTAATTATAACTTCTATTGACTATGTTGATATTGTTTAGAAAAATCATCTCTCAGATCAGATGAAAAGTTTTCCCTGTGTATGAAAGGCTCAAGTGACTTGTTCTGCATATGACATTAATATTCCTTGATGTAAGCTACATAAAACATTAAAACCCAATTAAACTCAGAAAGGGGACCAGCCCTGCTGACTTATTTATTTAAAACCAAGGGAGTGGAGATCCCTTTTCTTGTTGTATGTGCAGATAAAGACATATGTCTGCCCCACTCCCCATGCCAATTTGGAGCATATTTAAAGATTTCATCAAATTTACCTAAAATTATTATCTTAAAGCTAGAGCAAGATTTATTAAACCCTGAAGTGTTTGAGCAAAGGCAGTAATTTTTCAGAGCATGCTTTGACTAAAGCTGTTTTGAGCATTCCCCATGCCAGAGAGCTCCCAAAATTTAGGAAGAAAAGCTAAGAGTAAATGAGAATTGACACTTGCTGCATAGATCTTGTTCAAAAAGCTAGAGGATTTTCGGTGCTTCATTACTCCTTCTTGCTTTCTCCCCTTGGGGACTGAAGTGTAGTGTAAAGCAGCCTATGGTGTGGGGAACTAAAATGTAAAGAAATCCATGATGAGGCCAGGGTAGGAGGATTGCTTGAGCTCAGGAGTTCAAGACCAGCCTGGGAAACACAGGAAGAACTCCATCTCTACAAATAATTAAAAAATTAGCTAGGCATGGTGGCACACACCGGCAGTCCCAGCTACTTGGGAGGCTGAGGTGGGAGGATCACCTGATCCCAGGAGGACAAGGCTGCAGCCATGATCACACCACTACACTACAGCCTGGACAACAGAGCAAGGCCCTGTCTCAAAAGAAAAAAAAAAAGAAAAGAAAAAATCCATGATGATAATTAACCATGAATCATGCTTCTAGAAGAAAGACCATAGAATTTAGTTATCATTTGTTATCATTCCTTTATGGGCCAAAGAGATTGCTAGCCTGAGAAGAAGAGTTGGGACAAAGTCTATATTCTGATTCCTAAATACATACATACATAAATACACACACACACACACACACACACACATATATATATATAATATCTTATTCATTAATTCATTTGACAAATATTTATTAAATGCCTACCATGTGTCAAGCAATGTTTTAGGTACAGAATGTACAGTAGTGGGTAAAAAAGAAATCCCTAATCCTAAGAAGTTTACACTAGTGGAAGGAGGTAAAAAATAAAAAAGTAAGTAAATTTGGAGTGTGTCACTTGGTGTGATGTGCAAAGGAGAAAAAACATGCAGGATAGGAGGGACAGGCAAACAGGGACAATGGGAATAGAGTTGCTGTTTTATTTAAAGTGGTGGGGAAATGCCTTAGCTATGAGGAGGGAAAAGGGTGCTCCCAGAACAATCTTCCAGATGGGAGTGTTCTTGGCATGAATGCAAATAATAAAGAGGTCAGAGAGGCTGGAGAAAAGTGAATGAGTGGGAGAGTGGAAGGAGATGAGATCAGAGAATTAGTGTGTGTGTGTGTGTGTGCCTGTATGATGTTAAAATGTCCCCACTAAATATAATAATAATGATAGTAGGTGCAATTCTTTTAAAATACACTTAATTGGCAAAATAAAAAGTCAATGGCTCTTTTTCGGCCCCAAGCATTGCCTTTTTGTTAATTTTCCTCTTTAAGACATGCAGGTCTGGAAACCACCACTTGAAGCAATGCAAGCTGAATAAGGTGCAGTTACTGTCGTTGAGAATCCAAAAAAGTAATGTGAAAGAATAAAATCAGGACACAAAGTTGAGGCCTGATATGAGGGACAATATTGGAGAAATACAATGTGTCATGCATGGGAGTACATAGAGGATAGGGAAGTGGTGGGTGGGTGGTGAACCAAGAAAATCTTCATGAAGTCTGAATTTTGAAATAGGCATGAAAGAAGAGATGATTTTGAGAGTTAGGGAGAATATTCCAGTCAGAGGAAACACAACAATAAATATGTAAGGAGGCTGGAAAATATGAATTGAATAAAGAAGCCAGCATCTAGAAGTCTAGCTTAGTTGTGTTTTTAAGGGATGCATTTGGAATGTACTGAGAAAGAATGGCTGAAAGGCAAATTGAGGTCCAATGGTAATGGACTTTGCTTTGAGGAGTTCGGACATAACCCCCCTCAATTGTTTTCAATAAGTCAATCAAGCAATAAGCCACTGAAAATTTTATTGAGAAAGATTCTATCATGTGAGCTAAGCTTTAATAAGTTGCTTCAAGACTAGGTGTAAAATGAATGATTTCATGGTTTTAAAACATGGTCACAAAATCTTTAACATTCCTCCTATCAAGAGGTGAAGTTTCTGTCTCTTTCCCTTGAATTATGTGACAAAATACAGCAAAATCGACAAGGTCATAAAAGGTCATATAGTTTCCTCCATGTTTGCTCTTGGATCTTTAAGATATTATGTAAGAATATCATGTAAGAAGTCCAACTACTCTGAGGTTACCATACCCTGAAGAAACTCAAGCCACATGAAGAGGCTGCTTGGGGGCTTTCTGGCCAACAGTCCTAACTTAACCCGGGATGTGAATCATTCCAGCCCAGGTGCCAGGCTTATGAGTAAACAAACCTTCAGATGATGCCAACCGCCAGCTGTTAAGTCACTGCCAGCCTTCAGGTCTTCTCAGCTGAGGCCAAAGATCTCATAAAGCAGATATAAGCCATCTTCACTGTGCCCTCTTCAAATCCCTGATCCATGGAATCAGTGGTTGTTTTAAATCACTGAGTCTGCAGTAATTTGTTCCACAGCAGTGGATACTTGGAACAAATGGGACTGAAGAAGATAACTGGGAAGCAGATATCACCCTGGAGGCTTTAGTGATGGTATGTGTAAGAGACATCTCCACCTCTACGGTATCTAGTTTACGGATTGGGACACCAGGCAGAAAATGTGATCCATGGGCTCTTGTACCGTATTTTAAGTGAGCCTCACTCACTTTACTGGAGTTTGGAGTTTTACTATTTCTTTGAAGTACATGGGCTAGACAAGGGTGATGAAAAAATTGGCTGCAAATATCTTTGTGACTTAGGAACAGGGATTGATTTCTTTAAAAAACACAAATTACATAGCAAGAACATCAAAATCAGGAACATTATGGACAAAGTTATTGTAGGTTAAAAAATAAGAAAAGGTATTTGTCTAAAACTAACATAAAATTAATATCCAGAACATATAAGCAATTCCAGCAAATAAAAAGGATAATAATTCTCATAGAAAATTGGGCAAAAATATGCATAAAATTTACAGAATAAAATATTCTAAAAGCCAAGAAGCATATGTGTGATAAAAATCAAGAGTAATCAGAGAAATGAATATGAAAACAATAATGAGAATCCACTTTGTACCTGGCTGACAAAAATTAGGAAACTTGGTAATGTTAAGTGTTGTTGGAGATGTGAGAATGTACTATTGCTGGTGGGAGTGAGCACCAGAGCAGCCACTATGTTGGAGAGCAATTTGGTACTGCTTAGGAGAAGTACGTTTGTTTAAGTACACTGTGGCCTGGTAATTTTTTTTACCTGCGATTAATCTGAAAACATTCTCACGCAACTCCACAAGGGAAAAAATATGAGGTTGTTTATTACAGTATCACAGTCATGATGAGTTGCCGACTACCTGGGTGTCAATCACTGGGAGAATGGAGGAAAAGAATGTGGTGGATACTTATTGCGGAATATTATGGGACAAGTAGAAACAAGAATTTAGAACATGTGTGGATCCTAAAAACATAGTGTAAAGTGAAAAAAAAAGTAACAAAAGAATGAGACACAGAGTATCGGTTTCAGAAATCAAAATTTCATCAATACAAAATAATGATACCCATTTTACAAGAGCATTCAAGAACAATTAAGAAAATAGTTGCTGATGGATGGGTAATGGGGGTGAGTAAGAAATGCAAAAAGAATAAATAAGTAAAGAAAATAAAAGAAGAGCCATACACAAACCAATAATGATGATGTGTCCTGAACTGAAAGGTATGATGAGTGTACCCTTCTGCCCCTGAGATCCAGATATCATAAATACAAACCAATAAACTCAGATAAAAGCTTCTGGAGTCTCTGACTATTCTGAATTGTTTTAAATACTTCCTGGAATCTGATTCTTTTGTCCTCTCTATGTTTCTCTATGAACATACACAATCAAGTCAGACTACCAGGTGTGGTGTGGGTTACTCATGTGCTATATATTTTTATCAGGAAATTTCATTAGAACTCATTTGGCAGTTTCTGATTCTGTACCTCGATTCAAGTGACTTAAAGTTTTTTCCTTGATTATTAAGATAATCCATATTAACTGTGGAACATTTAGAAAATACAAGAAAAAGGCCAAAAAAAAATAATTCAAAAAAATCAAGAGGAAAATTATCTTTATTATAATCTGACCACTCATAAATAATTACAGTTAATATTTGAATATATTTATTTTCAGCTTCTTAAAAATTATGTCTGTGACTATTAATATTGAATATGCATATTAATATGCAAATGTATATGTATATTATATCTTCAATTGTAATATAGGTAAATTTCACTGTTGTCAGAATTAGCATGTCTTTAAAAATCTTTGCTTTGTTTACAGGTGTTAATAATAATCTCATATTTCAGTTTGTGTTTATTTGATTACCAGTGAAGTTGTATTTCTTATGTTGTTTAGCTATTTCTATTTTCATTTTTATGAATGTTCTCAAAAACTGTGTTCATTATTCCATAGGATTCTTGCTAAAAATCAATCTTATATTTCCCCTATATGTGAATATCATTAAACCTTTGCTATGCTTCTTGTTGTCATTTGATTTAATTTATGCAAAAAGTATTACAGATTTTCTTTCATAGGTAGTCAAACCTATCATTTATTCTTTCCTGTTTTCTTACATCATTTTAAATGTTAAAATGTCTTTACTCACCTATAATTTCTTCTCTCTCGTCTGTGTATCTGTGTGTGTTTATTTATGTCTTTATAGATCTTATTCTTTGATCAAACCAGCAACTTATTTTATTAGACTGTATTAAGGAGATGTCTAAGTTGATTTTCTCAGTGCCTGTCATTACATAGTCCTTTATTTTTCTATTAATTCTCATTGTTTCCCTTATGGTGAGTTAATTCACACATACACTTACATTTGTTTCTGTCTCTACTGATATTAATTAATTTGTCTCTCCTTGTACCAGAAATATAATATTTTAGTTATTATTGGTTTATAATATATTTTAATAACTGAACACAGTCATGGCAATTCCTGCAATACTCTTTTTCAAAAATAATATTCTTCTTTGCAAATGAACCTTAGAATTATTTTAAGTTTCAAAACAAACTCCATTTGGATTTTATTGGCAATTACATTTAAACAACATAATCATCTGGCGATTATCAGAATCTTCCAAGCATTTAGAAATTATATCCAACACAATGCATCCCTTCATCATGCTTGAGTTATTTTTAAAATCTCTTGATGAAGTTGTCACTTTTTTCAAATGTATCACTCATATTGTCTTGAATAAGGTTATTCTTGTCTTCTACTAGTCATTGAGCACTATACAGTGTGGCCCACCTTAACTGACTGAATGTGGAAAGAAGGGTGTCAAGGAGACTGAAAGTCAGGAGACTTTCTTCTACCTGCTTTAGGAGGAAGTTTCAGTGCAAGACTGTGGTGGCTCTCCAGGTGTACTTTTTTCCACAGACCCTGCAATTTCTGGGGGAAGACAGTATGGGTGGGTCAAAGGCCCAACTAACATTCTGTCCTTCAAATCCTACTGTTATTTCAGAGGAGAGATTCTCAACATTTTTTATAAATTTAGTCCCACTCCAACCATATTTTGTGAAAATTCCTTGCAGGATTCAGCAAATGGTTAGGTATTACTCCTATTGTCATTGTGATTATGGCTTTGTATCTTATTTTGCTCTTTTATGAGCATTTTAATAGAAACATAGGTGAATTCAGGATAGTCTAAGGAATGCTGCAGTAACAATCAACCCTCAAATTTCAGGGACTTTATACCAGACAAGTTTATTTTTCATTCCTACTGTTTGTCCAGTCTGGTTGTCTGGGGGAATCTGATCATTGCAGGCTTATGGAAATTCCATGTTATCACAGGCTTACACCATCACTGCAGCAGGGAGAAGAAACATGGTAAATCATATACTGGCTCTTACAGCTTCCATACAGGAATATCACTTCAGCACTCTCTCATTGGCCAAAGTAAGTCACATGGCCTTATCTGGTTTCAAAATAGGGAGAGAATTATACTCCTACTATGTTCCAGAACAAGAGCAGACTATTTTTGGACAACCCTAATGATTAGCATACATTCACATTCTGAAAGTCTCACTTCAGCAACTTTTAAAAAATGGCGGTCGTTTGGCTTCTTAATCTTTTACAATACATAGACTAAGTCACTTATCAGATGAGCAGTGCTTGAGAAGCTAGAAGATAATCCTTGTAGAAAAGCAATCTATTTCTAAAGACAAAATAAGACAGTAGGCGTTATGCCTTTGATACTGGAAGGTCTTAATTTCAGCATTTGGTGTTCACATGGGGATTGAAGGGCATAAACGTCTCTGCTGTTCTATCCATGGGATGACTGTAAAGCACATGCTTTCAGAACTTTCTTTCATTGCCTGAATACATTATTATTAAAAGGCAAAACCTTGGAGCATGAGTGTGATCACTTGAATGCAGAGTGTCATCTTCTACTAGTTTTTATGCATTCACTGTTTCTTTTTAACAACAGAGGAGAGGGAAGTCTTGTTGCTATAATATGCCACTTTAAACAATCCTGGACTGTGAGGCTGCCAACTCTGGCATCAGTTAAGTCAAGAGCAGGATACAATGGGTAGTGAGGGGATGGGAAGAATCCACCTAATACATATCTCATATTGATTAAAATAAATGAATGCTCTATTTCTAACTAGTGTCAAAAGACATTTACAGTTTTCCTAGCCTGTTTCCCACGTCTGTTTGGCACAGAGACTGCCAAGATCAATGGTCCAATTTTAGTTCCACTTTCTTCTTCCATCATTCCCTGTATTCAGCTCTTCGGAAGTGAGTTAATAATGTAAAATCTGGCTGAATTAAATTCATTTAACTGTGCTGCCAATTCCCTTCCCTTCATGCATTTTTAAAGAGATCTCAAACCGGTGATGGATTTCTAATGCTCTAGGAAAAGAAAGCAAGGATGAAACAGTAAACCTGAATGGAGTGGATTGTTTATTATAATTACTCCAATGAATTATCTCACTTTGTACCCAGAAGGAAGAGGAAATATCAACCTATATAGGCTTTGCAAGTGGTAATATGCCTGGTGGAAAAAAAAACTGTAGAAACGGCCTCTTCAGTCAGTCAAACAAGTGACACAGTGCAGCTTCACATGGAAAGCTGTGAACAGTAAAATATGAGTTTTGGGGGGGCTGTTTCTATAGCAACCCAGCATATTCTAGCTAGGACTACGAATGCTTTTTTAAAAAATTAAACTTACAGTTAAAAACATATTAGAAACCAGGCCTCAAACAGTGCCTGTATGTGACACTATAACTATGTGACCTAGACCTACCTGGAAAAATGGTCTAATTTGAATCCTGTTCCGTGTTCCCAGACTTGTCTCTGGTTCTCTCCAACTCCTCTTGTCTTATTAAATGGACTGATGCAATTAGAGTGTATAATCTTAAAGTAATATTCAGAAAAAGATAGAAAGATGAAATTTTTGTCAAATATATAATAACAAATGGTAAAGATTTCAGCAGAGATCTTTTAATGAGAGAATGTTCCTAGAAATTAAATACCCATATGTCTATTAGTTTGGGTGAGTCTGTTCGCATTCAACTGTTAAAATCACCTGCTTCCAAAGCAAGATGTTAGAACAAGAGATTGTTAATGGCTTTTTAAAGATTCCTTATAAGTACTGAATAGATTTTTCCTATCATGGCAAACAAACCACCTGGAATTTGGACTGTGTTTTATTACCTACCTCCCTGCTTACAGTCTCTGGTCCCACGAAGGTGTCTTGTTTATCCTAACTATAAAGTGGTTCTACTGGCCTAATTGGTTAATAACACAGCCAGTTCTCTAGTTTGTATTCTCATGACAAACCAGAGAGCAAAAGACTTCACATTCTGGTTGCATGCTCCCATTTTTTTGTTCCTTAAATGGAACCAGGGACTATCCTGCTACTAGATATGTTCTTCATCACCACAAACATCTAGAGACTTCATCTGTGCAGTATGGACAAAAATGTCAATGGTTCCAGAAACCATGCTCCTGTTAATTTCATGTTTAGCAAGATCACTCTGGAAATCCAGACCATGGCAATGATGAAAAGTTGAGTGGCTCATTCAGTGTATCATCTAGCAAAGCTCAGCATCCAATAGAGCTTTAGGAGTGCAGGTGCTCCTAATAAAATGGAAAATGCCTTTCCTATTAATAATGTAGCACACTCCTCTGTCCTCTTGTCTCTGGATCCTTTTGCTGACTCAAAACAACAACAACAACAAAACACTGTGTTGTGCTTTCACACAGATACTAAACACCTCTGGAGAGAGCACTATATTTCAGCCAGTGACAGAGGGAAGATTTGAAATTCGAGATGCAGGATTTGAGAAGAGTTTTCTATTACTCTGAATTTTCTCCTTTTTTATTTTATTATCCACCAACCATCCCCCACCCCAACCTTGAGAGTTAAGATTCTGAAAGTGTCTCATGTAAACTCTGAATAAATTCTTGGTGTTTAGCACAGCCAGCTTCCCTTATTGCTTTCAGAGTCAAACTCCTCTGGAGCCAAATGGGGCTCTTCGCTACATCAGTGCAAAGATTGATAAAAATTAAGTTTGGCACTGCAATGGCTTCTCCTGACAAGCAATTCATAACTCTGACAGGGCCACATACTAATGTTTTCACCTATGATTGGGCTATTGACACCAGTTAAACTGACCAAGTCCCCCATCTTGTCATCCCAAGCCATCATATGTATACTTGTTCTAATGTGTTCCTCTCCCAGTAAAATGATAGTTTTTCCTGTGCTCTCCCTTGCTGTCTCTCACTTGCCGCCATGTAAAATGTGCCTGCTTCCCCTCCCACCACGATTGTGAGTTTCCTGAAGCCTCCCCAGCCATGCTTAACTGTGAGTCGATTAAGCCTCTTTTCTTTATAAATTATCCAGTCGCAGGCAGTTCTTTATAGCAGCGTCAGAGCAGACTAATAATACACTTGGTCTTCCTTACAAGCAGGGTATGTCTCAGGGTAAACAGTTTTGTTACAGAGTGGATGACTTTTCTCAGAATGTCTTCCAAGAGACTCAAGTGGAAGCCAGGAGGCTTCTTATAGCCCAGCCCAGAACATCACTTAGGCCGTATTCTATTAGCCAAGCAAATCATTAAAACCCACTCAGGTTCAATGGCAGGGAAATTAAACTCCACCTCTCAATGGGAAGAGTAGCAAATAAATTTTGGCCATGTATAATCTACCATATCTCATATTTCAGAGATCAGAGATGGGTTAGCCTTCTCTCACCTCTCCTTTTTCTGACTTCCAACTAACTCCTCCATCCCCTCCAGTTGGGCCCCTTGTTCCATTCCTTCCTTCAAATACCCCTCCCAGTTATGGTAACATCTTATTCTGAATCACTACATCTAATAGAAGTTTTCAGTCTCAGTTTATTGATTTCAGCAACATTTGGCATGTTGCCCAATCCCTTTTTCTTTGGTTTCCATACCACAACACTCCTGGTTTTCTTTTTCCTACATCTCTGGCCATATCTTATTCCCTTTGTAGGCTCGGCCTCCTCTACCTGGCCCATTACATATTGAATTCCAGGAAGCAGGGTCACAGGGTCTCTGATCAGGAGGGATACAAATTACACCCCACAGGCTAGCACCTATTTTTTGTAAATAAAGTTTCATTGGAACAGAATCAGGTCCATTTATGTATGCATTGTCTATGGCTGCTTTTAAGCTACAGTGGTAAAATGGCAGACTGTATGGTCTGTTAGCCTATAATATTTACTATTTGGCCCTGTACTGCAAATGTTTGCCCACCCCTCCTCTAGAACCAGTGGTTTTCAAGGTGCGGTCCCTGGATTAGCAGCATTCATGTCCCCTGGGACATGTTAGAAATGCAAATTCTTGAGCCCCTCCCAAGACCTGCTGAATCAGAAACTCTGGCTGTGGGGCCCAGCTACATATGTGTTTGTTTACAAAGCCTTCCAGGTGACTCCAATACATGCTCATATTTGAGAATCACTGCTCCAAATAGTAAGAAAATCAAGGAAAGAGCCAGACATACTGAAAGTTAGAAGCAACCACCACATCTGCCATATTTGAGTTGAGGTGGTGGAGGCTGAGCACCCCTGTCTACTGATAGGATCTGCATTAGCCCAGGGCTAGAAGCAACAGCTATGGCAAAACCACTGGCCTATGGGTGTTTCCTTTTTTCTGTAGAGTGGGTGAAGGTTTAGGAGCTCCGAGTGGGATCCCAGCTCTGTGGCCTAAGGGGATTGTTTTTTAACTTAGGGTTACTTTTGTAACTTCAAATGTGACCTAAAAAGTAAGCATTATAAGTTTTTATTTTCCTGTTATGTGCTAAGCACCATGTAAAGCACTTTGTATATTCTATATATACATGTTTAACCATTGTAACATACTAACAAAGAGCATAAGTCCTAAACTCAAGCTTCTGGCTTCCAACTCAGGCCCTGTGGCTTTATAGTTATATACCCCTGGCCAAGTTACTTATCCACTCTCTGTCTCTAACATGATTAACTATAAAATATGGTCAATGGCTGTATCCACCTTATAGAGTTGTTATGAGAATAATGCATCTAAAGTGCTTAGATCACTGCCTGGCAAATAGTAAGTATTTAATCAATTAGCTATTTGTATTATCTTATTTAATTTTCGTATCATTTCCCCCAGTTTACAGGTAATCTCTCTGGGCCTTTGATTCCTTGAGCTAAATTTTTGAGATCACACATGTGTAAGTTTCAGAACGAGGATTCAAAGACAGGTTGTTTAAAAGCCAATGATCAAGCTCTTAACCACAATAGACACACACACATGCACACACACACAATTTACATCTTTCTGGAAATTAGTTTCTTTTGGTAGCCATATTTCCACACAGCTGTGTTAGTATTTAAAATATTGATCAAATCTTAAAAAAACTAGAAATTCTTTAAAATGTCACATATAATTTAATTTCTTTTATTTCATTTCAAATAGCTTACCAAACATATTGAACATGTTTTGATAATTTGGCATTAGTTACTGTTACACTGATCAATGTATATTAGCTAATGTAGAAATTGGTGATGCATAGCATATGAGAGTCTGACATTCAACCCTTAACAGCTCTTTTCTTGACAAATTCCTTTGTAGCAGTTTTTTAAATTATTATTTGCAGTTTTCTCACAAAGTAAAACATATACTCCTGTGTGGCCCCTTTGCTTACTTTTCACAAAATCAGTTAGTAAAACAAAGATGAGGACATCCTTCTCCAAAGTGGTTTTCTTACCTTCTAGAAAATCCTTCAAGTTTTTAGTCTTGGTAACAGCATTCTAGTTCTTTTCAGTACAGTTAAAAATAAAATTTCATCACTATGGAAAATGGAACATGCTCAGTCGCTAACAATGTTACCTCACTTGCATATTGAGAGCATGAGGTAGGGCAAGGGGCATCTCTGGCATTTTGGCCATTTTAAATGAAAGTCATGCTGTAAGGTTATATGGAGGACTTGGCTTGAACTTCATTTGTTTTTTATGTGGAGAGAAAGACACCTAAACTGAATGGTACCTTGGCTGAACCAGCATTTATGAAGAACCAGGCAATCAGTTAAGTATTTGCAATACACAGATAAATAAGACACAGTTCTTGCCTAAAGAAAATTCGAGTCCAGAGGGTAAGACACCACAGTGGGATAAAGTGAAGGACTGGAGGGGACTTCAGATGCAGATGAAAGAGAGTCTTTTGCAGGAGCCTCAGTGAAGGTATTTTGGAGATGAGATTTGAATGAGTGGGAATAGCCATAGGAAAACTGGAGGGTAAGAAATCAGGTAAAGGAGGCAGCACAAGCAAAGATATGGGTTTAAGAAATCCCATGATATAGGTAGAACACCATCATTACTGGAGCCATCTATATGAGAATGTGTGTGTGGCAGGAGAGAGAGCAGGAGAGGTCAGAAGGGACATCCTTGTCATGGAGGCCCTAGTATGCAGTGGTAGGCAAATGATGTTCAATGTGTGAGCTTGATATTTCATTTCTCACAGATGTATCTCCATTGCCAGTCTGGGCATTGTCTTGTCAGTTCTGAGCAGATTTTATTTCTACTTTGTATATTGGCTTTTATTCCTTGATCTCTGTACTTATTTCTTCCACTATATTCACTTATCTCTGTATCTTCCCTTTTGCATTCTGGCAGGATTATAAAGTTTTCTATTTACATTATGGATTCAATTTTCTTCTGAGTCATTTTTGATAGCTATTTTCTCCAATGCAGGTTTTTAATTCCATTACTGCCTTTTTTATTATTTTGTCATTTATTTCACATACAACATGTTTTCTTTTTTTTTCCTATTGCAGGTCTGTTCTAGATTAACATTGCCATGGTTTGAATATGCCCTCATGAATGGATTAAAAACCTCATAGAAGAAGCTTCAGAGAGAGCTTTGCCATTTTTGCCCTTTCACCTTTGGCCATGTGAGGACACAGCAAAGAAGCCCTCATCAGATACTGACTGCTGGTGCCTTGACCTTGGACTTTCCAGCCTCCAGAACTGTGAGAAATAAAATTTTTGTAGTTTACAAATTACCAAGTTTTAGGTATTTCATTACAGGAGCACATTAAGCACAGAAGGATTAAGACAAACATTAACAAAAATCTTATGAATTTTATTGAGATTAAAGTAGAAATTTCCTTAACGTTTTCTTTCAGTTTCTGCAGTGATTTCACCAAGTGTTTTCCTTTCTTCTAAATTAACAGGGAATTAATTTCTCTGTAAGTAGAATAGAATGCTTCCCAGGCCCTGAGTTGTCAATTGTTTTGTTTCTAATCATACCAAATGAGGAGAAATCTATACTGGCCCCTGTTTGTAACAGGTGGAGGCTTGATCACCCTAAAGCTAAGAGAACCCCCTTCTTGGCCATAAAGGCGGGTGCTAGTTTTATCTGCAAAATCCAAAGCTTGAAATTCATTGCTCTGTGCTAAATTTTTATAGATTTGCTGAGCTGGAGTGGAAACTTTTTCTCTTCAACTATTTCATTCTTTGACTCTGTAGAATGCATGAGTGATGATGGTGTTGAAGAAGGAGAAGGAAGATGGCAGAAGTAAATAATCTTGACTACTCTACCAGGCACTTTTCTAAGATCTTTAATTAGTTATCTCATTTAATTCTCTTAAGAACTCTTTGAAATAGCTACTATTCTTGCCCCATGTTACTCGTAAGGGAACTAAGGTATGGATAGATTAAATAACTCAAAATCTTGCAACAAGTAGTAAGAAGAGGTCAGACTCTACCCCAGGTCTGTCTGATTCCAAAGTCCATGCTCTTGATCTTTATGCAATGCTCTATTCTCTGTAGGCTGTTTCTTGAATAGGTTTGTTCATGCCAATCTACCCCTGACCTCTGAATATAGCTTTCTTAGCCCCAGAGGACATTTCAGGATTCAATGATCCATCATTCACCCTTTCTACTGCTTTCAACTGCTCATCATGTTGCACATAGAACTTTGTGTCTGCTGTAGTTTTGTGCTTGGAGCTAGAGGCAGAGAGTCCAGTGGCCCTAATCTCCTTCCACTGACTTCTTAAATGTGTTATTCTGTTTAGAGTTTGGGCATGCCTTGGCTAGTGTTTGTGGTTTTTTTTTTCTTTTTAAAAAATTTTTTAAAATAGAGATGGGATCTCACTGTGTTGCCCAGGATGGTCTCGAACTCTTGGGCTCAAGTGATGCTCTTGTCTCGTCCTCCCAAACTGTTGGGATTACAGGTGTGAGCCACCATGCCCAGCCATGATTGTGTTTCTTAATTCATACTTATGTGATATAGTTAATGAAAATTTCTTCCTGCTTCCACACTGTACTGGACTCTCCTCCTTGGTTTATTTTGTTATCTTATTGTCATTATTAATCTATTGTGCTACCACGATTTTTCCCTTTTGTTATCATATATTTTTAAAGGGAATATGAGAAAAGACAGAATCCAAAACCTTTAGCTAGCTATCATTTTTTTGTTTGTTTGTTTTTTGTTTGTTTCTTTGTTTTGTGACAGGGTCTTGCTCTGTTGCCCAGACTGGAGTGCAGTGTGCAGTCACTCACTGCAGCCTCAACCTTCCAGGCTCAAGTGATCCTCCCAAGTAGCTGGGACCACAGGCATGTGCCATTATTATTTGTAGGACAGGGTTTTGCCATGTTGTCCAGATTGGCCTCAAACTCCTGAGTTCAAGTGATCTGCTGGCCTCTGTCTCCCAAAATACTGGGATCACAGGCATGAGCCACCGTGCGCAGTTGCTAGCTATCATTTTTTTTATGCCAAACCTCCACTCTCTTTTCAATGTTTAATTTAAAATAATATCTTAGAAGAAACATTAAGAATTGCTGTCTTTGATGCTATAGGCATATTGATACTCATTCAAATTAACAAATGTTTATTAAGTACTAGGAATGTGCAAACTGCAGTGATCAGCAATTTGGGGACATAGATACAGAGAAATCATAATTCTTACTTTCAGGTGCCTCGTGAGAGAGACAGGTATATCTATGATTCACTATGTCTTTTTTAATGTCCTGTATGACACTCTAATGTAACAAAATGTGGGACCCCAGGAGAAGAAGGAATTATTTGCTGCAAGTTTGCTGGAAAAGGACTTCCAGGATATCTTAGGTTGAATTCCCCTAGAAGCAGGTATCAAGAGTAGTATTTTGAGCACAAGGTTTATTTGGAAGGTGATTTAGGAAGCCAAGCAGACTGCACTAATAAGCAGCTTACTGTTATGGGCAATGGGGGCTCATTCCTACTGGGGACCTCTGGGAGATAGTTAAGAATAAATCTGAGTGTTGTTCTTCTTGAGGTGGGCAGAGGAAAATCAAATTTTTATTTACCAAATTTTATGTATCGTTGTTTGAGGGCTTTGCCAGGGATGTTAACTTTCCAGTACTTCTCACCTGTCCCACATGTGGGCTAAGTCTGTGTTCGTGCAGCCAGTGAAAGGCCTCAGACAAAGAGTTATAAACTTGAGTAGTGCATGGAAACGGGATTTCGCTGAGACACAGACAGCATCTGCTTCACTGGAGGAGGTGGCATTTAAATTGAACCTTGGATGATGAGAAGGTTTTTCAGCAAGTCGTGATATGGGTGGGGGTAAGCATTTCAGCATGTAAGAGTAGGAAGGACAAGGCAGCATTTGTGTGGTCCACGGCAAATAATAATAAAGTACCAAAGTTTGAAAATGATTCACATTTTTAAAATTAGAGAAAATTCAAGGTTATCCCTATAAATATTCATTCTCACTCCCTTGCTTTGAGTGGGAGAGAACGTAGCTCTCAAGAGTTTGCTCAGAGGGAATCGTGCTTCACCAGCAGCCTGTCTCCTTTAGTTAATATCTAGGTTGCTTTGACTTATTACATTGTTTTACTTCTCGGCAGAATTTTAGGGTTTTGTCAAAATGTGGGCATGACTATGTGAATTGTGTTGTTGTATATGGGGGATGTCATTACTTACATGCGTCACAACGGGGAGAAGGTTAAGAATTGCTGATACAAGGCTTGGTGATGTGGCAGGCAGGTATAAGGAAGAAAAAATAATCCAGTGGTTGGAGCATAGGTTGTAGTATATGGGGATGGGAACTGAAGGTGGATGAGGAAGGGAAAGGAGAGGTGGTATGTCTTTATATATCGATATATATTTATCTATATGTATAAATATATTCCTAACTTAATATTTGGGCTAATATTTGGTGAGTGTTTAAATTCAGCATCTCTAAAATAATGAAGAGAGGCTACACATCACAGGAGTGAAAATGAGTCATGTGAATTTTCCTTTTACTTGCATGAAGAATGAGGAGAAATATCGAACCATGTTATCTACTTCACAAGGTGCAATTGCTCCCTGCTAATAAAATCCATGTGAGGTTTCACTTCAACCTTAGAAAGTATTGAAATTTTTGACAAGTTATGTTATTAGTAGGTTGAGAGCCTGCATCAAAATTTGCACCTGTTTGAAAATGCTTCATTCTGGACAGGCAGCTGACATCTCTGGTAATTCACACCTGTGAGCCCCTGAAGCTTTGGAAAACTGAGTAAAAGCAATACCACATCACTGCAGTACTTATCCCAAATTTCCCATGGGGCACAAGGCTATCCACTGCGAGCAGGTGAGGCTTATTTAAAACATCTTCATTTCTGGTTTGCATAACATGGAATAGAGTATTGCATGCCATATGAGTACATGGAATACTGAATACATAGAATACTTGTATAAGAACTAGGCTTGATTCCATAGACTATCATAGAAGTAGAAATGGCATTCTTCTGAGGGCTGTTAATAAACAGTGACAGTGCACAGAAATTCTGTTTAGAGATAAAGACAAAAAAAGGATGTGCTTTGTTTCAAAAATAGTATCAAAGATGAAGGATAGTTCTTAAGACTCCATAGTTTGTTTTTTGTACTATTTTCTTTTTTTCTTTTTCTTTTTTTTTTTTTTTTGGAGACAGGGTCTCACTCTGGTGCGATCATAGCTTACTGCAGCCTCAAACTCTACTTTCAAAGTTCAGCATCTTCTGTGGTAAGAGGAAGTTTTATGGCATTTCCATTCCAGTTGTCTACCCCACAGTGCTGCTGAGTCTTATCCCACTCCTGCTTGGCAGCTCCATGGCTACTGGTTGAACATCTCGGCCCCCTGAGCATTATTCAGCTGTTTCTCCTTTATGAAAGCCAATGGCGAGTTTGCACTGGGACCAGCCACACTTCCCTTTGATAACCTCTCTTTCTGTTCATCACAGTATCTCCACACAAGGTAAAAAAGATGGGATACATTTTACTGACAGATTGGGAAAAAAAATTACGATGGAGAAAACTTCAAAATCAGTGCTATAGCATGATTTTTTTCCCACAAGTTTTTGAGACAACCTGGTAAATTAAACCTCTCACAGGGAAATTACCAGTTCTCTCTCTGTTTCTTACTTGCTTTTCCCCATTCAGTCTATCCAAAAGAGAAAGAGAAGTATTTTTCTATTTTCTCTGTAATTTTTAAGTTCTGTCATTCAAATGAATTATTAATTTTCCATTAGCATTCAGAGTGTTGAAGTCGTCTCTTTTATCCTTCACCACTGCTCCCCATCCCCTCCATGACCATTGGCAATAATAAATAGGCGCTTTGTTGAGTTTTTTTGCCCTTTATTAGCTATTTTCTTAGCTACCAATAGAGAAAGTTGAGCTTATCACCTTATTAGCCAATGACTTTAATTTTCTCCACCCATTCTCTTGTTTTTAAAGAGAGAAGAGGGAGGAGAGATTATTTGTTAATTTTTTAAAAAATAAGATAATGTAAAGGTCTTTTGGAGTGATTTTGAACAATACTGTTGTTTTCTAAACTTTAAATATTCAGTGAACTCTATTGTGAAAACTGGTCATAGACTCCTACACTACCCCATTCATTTTCTCACATCTTCTGATACATATTCTACTGTGGCTCTTATTTCACTGGCTTAGACATACCTATTCATTGGTCTCCTCCTGGGTGCAATGTCAGAGACCATCGCACATTTGTTTTGGTTCCTCTGAAGTCCTGTATTGAGAAAGGCAAATAACAGGTAATAAATAAATGGTTATTGAATATATTTGTATCCAAGCCGCCAACTCACCTTCTGAAACAGTTCCATTTAACAAATTCTAAAACAATGACATTCATATTTTGAAAAACTTCCAGAAACCTGTTTCAATATTTGCTACCAAGGAGAAGTGGGAAAGGAGAGAAGAAGATCAACATTTATGAAATATCAACTTTGTATCACATATAAGTATAACGTACCTTGTCTCTTTTATTCTTTAAAACAGTCCTATTAGGTAAGAGCTATTAATCTCCATTTTTCCAACAAGGAAATTGGGGTACATTAAAATTCTGGAGGTCATGGGTTATCATGAGACAAAACCAAGACGCAAACCTGAGACAGTCTGTTTCCAAGGCCCAGATTCTTTCCACCTTACTTCTTAATCATTGCCTAGTGAAGAAAGAAAGTAGATTTGACTCTTGAATAGCATGGTTTTGAACTGTGAGTGTCCACTTAGATGCAGATTTTCTTCTGTCTCTGCCATCCCTGAGACAGCAAGACTAACCCTTCCTCTTCCTCTTTCTCCTCAGCCTTCTCAACATAAAGATAAGGATGAAGACCTTTATGATGATCCACTTCCACTTAATAAATGTTTTTTGTTCTTTTTTTATTTTATTAATATTACACTTTAAGTTTTAGGGTACATGTGCACAATGTGCAGGTTTGTTACATATGTATACATGTGCCATGTTGGTGTGCTGCACCCATTAATTTTTTTGTTCTTATAATAAGATTTCTTAATAATATTTTTTCTCTAGCTTATTTCATTGTCAGAATACAGCATATAATACACATAACATACAAAACATGTATCAGTCGACTGTTTATGTTATGGGTAAGGCTTCCAGTGAACAGTGGGCCATGAGTAGCTATGGTTTGGGGAGTCAAATGTTATGCATGGATTTTTGACTTCATGGGGGATCAGTCCCGCTAACCCCTGAGCTGTTCAAGGGTCAACTGTATTCGTTTCCACACCTCATTGACAGATCAATTTACTTGATGCTTTCTTTTTGCCCAAATCCTGTCAGTCATTCCCCTTTGTCTAACATTAGAGTTCATACTACACAGCCTGAATAGCAAGGCAGTACATCCCAGTGGTAAACAAGTTATGTGGGCTTCTGTGCCAGTGATAATGGGAACTCTATAATTTCTTACTTGATCTCATAAAACTATTCTGTTAAATGGGCATAATAATAGTATCTACTTCACAACAAAGTTTTTTGAAAATCAAGTGATGTAATACATATGAAATGCTCAGCACAGTACACAGTAAGGACTTGATAAATATAAGCTGGTACTACTATGTGTTGTCCTTGTTGTTATTAATATAACTTTATCATACCCTTCCTTACTTTTTTTTTTTGAGATGGTGTTTTGATCTGCCACCAAGACTGTGGTGCAGTGGCATGATCATGGCTCAGTGCAGCCTCAACCTCCTGGCTCAAGCAATCCTCCCACCTCAGCCTTCCGAGTAGCTAAGACCACAAGCATGCACCACCATGCTCAGCTAATTTTTTTTATTTTTGTGGAGACAGAGTTTCACCATGTTGCCCAAGCTGGTCTCAAACTCCTGGGCTCAAGAGATCCACCCACCTAGGCTTCCTCAAGTGCTAGTATTACAGGTGTGAGCCACCGGGTCCGGCCCATATCCTTCCTTTCTAACCTTCGGTTTTTCCTATAAAAGCGCTCCATAGCACAAACTTGCCTCCAGCCGGGCTGGGTTCCCCAAGCTGTGCCAAACTCTATGATTATCCTTGCCTTTATTCTTTGGCTTAAACT
This sequence comes from Hylobates moloch, assembly GCF_009828535.3. Taxonomy (NCBI): domain Eukaryota; kingdom Metazoa; phylum Chordata; class Mammalia; order Primates; family Hylobatidae; genus Hylobates; species Hylobates moloch. The sequence continues at coordinate 38,112,387 of NW_026652282.1, forward strand.
AACACCTCTTCCTCTCCATCTGCTCATGCAAATCCAATCAATTTTCTCACTCTCTCAGGCAAAGCTGGTACTCCAAATAGCCATCCTGTGGATGTTGGCTTCTTTCCCAAGCTACCTTGTGGGAGAGTGCTCAATGTGCAAAGTGGCTATGGCATCAGGAATGGGGGTTACACATGGGCTTCACAATGCTGACTTTGTCTGATTAATGCTAGTCCAGCTACTACCACTATTGCCTGCTTGACAACATCAGAAATAAAGTTGAGCCCTGTTAGGACATTATTTTCTGTGAATGAAGTTGTGAGGAGTCGGGTCAGGGGAGCAGGGGAGACCAGCCAGCTTCTTGGTGGCATATTGACTGATTACATTCAACCTCTTCCAACATGGAGGAAGCAGAAATTTGTCCTCACTGGAATATATATTCTAAATATGGATTGGCATCCCTGCCCATGATAGTATTGCCAGGACCACCATTCATAGATTTATGGAATTCATTATTCACTACATTATTTTGCATAGCAGCGCTTCTCAACAAATATTGCATTTTTCAGGCAAAGAAATGTGGCTTGGCTTCATGGCCATGAAATTCATTGCCCTTACTATGTGCTCCACTATTCAGAAGCAGGTGACCCCACAGAATGTTGGAACAGCCTGTTGAAGATACAGCTATAGTGTCTATTGCAGTAGAAGACTATATCTTTGTGGTTGGAAAACTGTCCTCAGGGATATGATATATTTTAAACCAATGACCAATATTGTCACCATTTTCCCATAGCCATAATGCATAGGTCTCAGAACCAAAGGGTGAAGTCAATAGTGATTTTTTTCATCATTCCACCTAATAATCCATTCACTGAATTTTGCTAAAAGTTCGCTCTGGAACTTTTATTTTGGGCCCTGCTGGTTGAGAAGTGTTGATTCCCCAGGGGACTGGAAAGACATTTCTACTAGTGGACACAATAAAGGTTCTGTTGAAGAGGAAGCTGAGAGTGCCATCTGATCTTGTTGCTTCCTCAGGCCACTAAACTTACTGCAGGCAAAGAAGGGGGTTACTCTACTAGACAGAGTGCTTGATCCTGATTATCAAGGGGAAATTGAATTACTGTACATAATGAGAACAGAAAGAACTTTGACTAGAACTCAGCAGGTTTCATAGGACACCATTTCTTTAATTATCAAAGTTAATTAAAGACTACCCAGTTAATGCAGGATCACTAAGGACTCAGACTCTTTACAATGAAGATTTGAATCATTCAACCAGCTAAAGAAATTTGACCAGGTAAAGCGAAGAGTAATTATAAAAAAAACATGGAATATGCAGTGAACAAAAGAACTTCAATTTCCACTATGGATTAGTGTCCAGTTACAGAAACAAGAACTATTACATACTTTGTGCAGTGTGTATATTTTGTTTTTTGCTTGATTTATATGCATGTGTGTTTTATCATTCACTTCCCCTTTTCACACTATTTTATATAAGCAGTGTTGGTAATACTTAATTTTTAAATTTAGTCTTAAGATATTAAATACCTCTGTGGGCTTTTTACTGATCTAGAAAAGAAATTAGCCTTTCCAGAAAGGGATATGGTGACTAATAGGATCCTGTGTTTCACCCTTTTGGGGAGAGAATAAGTATATCTTAATTTGTGCAAGAAAGAGTTGTAGCGGTGACGTCATAAAAATGGTGGAGTAGGAAACTCCAAAAATTGGTCTGTTCATTGAAGCAAGCATTAAGCAAAACTAAAAGAATCATTTTTTTTGGAACTCTGGAGTCTAATCAAAATCTTACAGCAACCAGGAAAGTGTTTAATGCTAAATTTTGGTAAGAAAATATTGTGGCATTTTTGCTTGCTCGCCTAACATCTCCCACTTTCCAGCTCGATAGTGGCTGTGGGAACAGCAGCTTGTATACCTGGCATGGTTTGCTGGTACTGAGATGGGGGATAATATGGATCTCATTCTCAATACATTTTGGTTTTGATCAGTCTAGCGTTTCCCTGAGGGACTGGCACAGAAACTGACCTTTGTTTGCCACTACCTCCCTGCCCTGGGGCTAGAGCGACTTTTTAGGTGACATCTATCAAAAGTATTTCAAAACATACTCTACATGTCTGCCTGGGGCAAGGGACAGAGATGGGGCAAGCAGCCGACAGACCCAAAAGTCTGGGAAGGAAAAGACTAAGGAGGAAATTTCTTCAGGGAATAAAGGCTCTGAAAGGTTACCATGTGTACTGGGAAATCCAGGGTGCAACATGCATACCCAGGGCCAGATGCGTCCTCACAAAAAACTTGAGAGGAGTTTAGGCTTGCACTTCTGGTTAATCTTTGGGCTTTACACAAGTATGAGGTAAAAGCCAAAGCAGAGTTTTAGGTGGCCTGGCTTAGTGTTGAAGGAGTGCTCCAGCACAGAGCCAATCTTCAAAAACTGGGAGAGTAGTTTTTTTCTTTTCCTTTTTGGCTCCAAGTATTTAAAGAAATTTCTGGCAAGTCAATGACTGAATGCTGAGATAACAACACAGAGACTTCCGAGACCACATACAACAAGAACCTATTGCAAAAAATAGTTTAGAAAAGTCATTAAACCAGTGGACAATTGCAGCCCTCAGTAATCGATAGCAACAAACCCAGAGGATGGGGAGAATATGATTTACATAGTTACCATTTTATAATATTCGCATTTTCTGGTTTTCAAAAACAATTCAATGCATACAAAGAAATAGGAAGGTATGGCCCATTCAAAGTGATAAAAAAAAAAAAGAAAGAAAAGAAATAGACTGAAAGTATTCCTGGGAAAGCCCGTACCTTGGACTTAATAAAGACTTTAAATCGATTGTCTTAAATATGCTAAAAGAGTTACAGTAGGAAACCATAGACAAAGAACCAAAGGAAACAAGGAGCAAGATGTATGGACGAATAGAGAATATCTACAAAGAGACAAATTATAAAAAGGAACAAAATAGAAATTCTAGAGGTGAAAGCTACAATTGCTGAAATTGAAATTTCACTAAACTAAATAAAAAATTTACTCTCAGAACTTCCAGAAGGAATAAGTCCTGCTGACACCTCAACTTTAGCCTAGTGAAACTGATTATGGACTTCTGACCCCCACAACTGTGAAACAATAAATTTATGTTGTTTTAAGCTACTAAATTTGTGGTAACTTGTTACAGCAGCAATAAGCAGTTAGTACAACACTTTTAAATTAATTCCAACCATTAAATTCCTCTCTCATTAAAATACCTAGAGTGGTGTCTGTTTTCTCGTCTGAGTATTGATAAGTAGGTGTTTTATCAATATTTATGGAATAAATTAATGTATAAAATCTGTAAGGTCCAAAGCTAAGGTCCAAAGTCCTCCACTCTCTTAGTTTGGGTTCCTTTAGAAGCTGACCCTGAGCTAAGAAGTTGGTTGCAATGTTTCCTGGGAAATATTGGTAAGGGAGTGGAGACATGAGACAGGGAAGGGAACACAATCAAGGTCAATGCAGGGGATGACATCAAGCAAGTTATCACGAGGGAAAATTGAAACCTAATCTTATTGGGGAACTCTGGGAACCAGTGTTGAACATGCACCTCAGAGTTATTCTACCTGGGGGGCAAGGGAGCTGGAGAATTTCTTACCAGCTGTTGTCAGTCTTTCCTTGAGGGCTACACCAACTCACTGGCACCTCTGATCTGCCACCTGTAGGGGCAGAGCAGGCTCTGGTGGTCAGAGAAAGTTCTCAGACCATGAGATGCCAATTCTGGCAGTTGGAAGGTAGGTGGGCATGCACTGAAGTGGTAAGGGCTTGGAGTTGGGGGTAGAACATCCACAACTTCATCTATACTCACAAAATCTACTTTAGCCAATCCAGTCCAGGTCTCCTCCTTCCTATTAACCAATAGACACATACTACATGCACCACTCCCTAGCAAAACAGTGCCTTGGAGGCAATAATGTGCGCATTTTGTCCCTTAGTAGGTCTGCAGGATTTCTGACAGCAAGGGCCATGACTTATTTTTCTTTTATGTTTCTCACAATGCTGGGTGCCACAGTAACATATATATTTTAGGCACTTAATATATATTGTTGGATCAAATTGATTATCGTAATTGTGTGATATCTATTTCTTATATTTGAAGGTGGCTCACTGTTGAGTTTTCTCTGTTTCTTCTTTTTAACCTTTTCCTTCATTGCAATATTTTAAGTACACATTAACAAGTGATAACGAGGGAAACAACCTAAAGATTTTATTTTTAATGTAAGTATCTCCCTACCTACCAATGTGTTCAGCCTTTGTGGAAATCAATGTTAATACTTACCATTAGCCTTTCACAGCCTTTTCCATTTTCTTGCAAATATACGTGAATGTGCACATGCTATGTTTTTGTTTTTACAAAACATATGATTATATTATGTACCTTCCTTTGCCAATTGTCAATTTACTTGATAATAGGTCATACACAGCACCAGGTCAAAATAGATTTAGTTGATTTATTTTAACAGTTGCAGAATATTATCTTTTGGATGTACTGTAATTTATTCAACCATTATTTTATTGATGAACATGTAATTTGCTTCCAGTTTCTTTTTGCCTCCTTAAACAATGCTGCAGTAAACATCCTACTACAAATATTCATTTATATTCTTCAAAGTGCTATTACTATGTCAAAGAGTATGTGCATTTGGAATTTTCATAGATATTGCCAGATTATCTGCCACTTCTTATCCATATTGAAAATTCTCATTTCTCTTAAACATTTAGTATTTTATTTATATGTAATGGGATTTGTCTAACCAGCATTAATATATACACGGTTATGAATGATAAACTGGCATGGTACTGCTAGGAATCATTTGCATGTATCAATTGTCATGAGAATTTTCTGCTGAAGGGGAATTGTGGGGATTTCTTTGTGTCTTGGAGGAGAGAAATGTGGCAGAATCTGAAGCACAGGCTGTGCTTCTTTTGTCTAAGCAATAAAGTATGATGCAGCTTTGGGGAAGCAGGACACTTGTCCCCACTTCTAAATGGAACACAGTGTAGTTGTGGCAGCAAAGAATCTGGCACACAAAAATGCCTACTTAGCTTGGAACATCCTAGGGGATTAGCAGAAATAACTGGGTTGTACTTAGTTCAGCAGTGGGTAGCAAAAACCAATGAGACAAGTGTTGTTGCAATTAAAGTAGCTAGCCACTTTCCTCCCACTAGATTTGTATCCGTTGGCTAGCAAGGTGTGGGAAACTTACTTTACATAAAAATGGACTTGAATTCTCAAATTGGTCTAAAATCTTATACCACTTTGAATAGACTCACTTCCTGAAATAGCAAATTATTTTTCTCTGTTGATCCTTTTATTACTGTAAAAACATTTCAGAGTAGGGAAATATAGTGATGAGATGATGAAACATTTTATTAATATAGCGCTGTGAACCTTTTAATTGAAGTTTGTGCTTTATATTGTTTGCAAATGAGTTTCAAAAATCATAAGAAAAACTTTCCTCCTTTCTGGAAAATTCCCACTTCAAAGTTAAAATGAAAGCATTTAAAAAAATAAATTTTCAACAACAAAACAGTGTTAATGGATATACCTAAGGGCAATTTAGTGGTGAGAGAAGGCATATATGTTTTATGTACTAACCCAGCTTTGCCAAGTTTCCCGCTTTGCTGCAAAGTTCATTTTCAAAACATTGGTAATCTATCATTTGACAGCTTGTTGCTTCTGAAATTCTAAATTTCTGGTATGCAGCTAATGTATGTACATTTAGAAAACACTAGATCTGAATTCATATGTATGCAACTTTTAAATTACGTGCTGCTGTCAGGTATTGACTTTTATGGTTGATAGCTTTAATATTACTATTTGTGTCTCTATAAATTGTCTGAAGCCAAAAAAGATGAAAATCCAGGTTTTATTAATAGATATACTAAGCATAACACTCAAGACATAATTGATATGAATATCAATAACATGATTTTAATAACATGAAACATTTTGGTGTCATAGGGAAATGTCTTCTAAATGCAGAGTGTGAAAGGTACAGTGAATCGGGGGCAGGCTCGTAGGAGGAAATACCTGACTTGAATCTATGAAAAGAATGGAAGAGTCTGAAAACCATTAGAGACAGAATTGAAATAGTCCAGAAGATTCACATTTATCATAACCTTGATTTTTACAACCATAAAAATTACAAATTTTATGAACCAAAAACAAAAAATCGGCTGCAATGAGGCCATCAAGATTTCTAGAACTATGCAAACAATGGGGAATTGTTATTCTCCTTAAATGTTGTATGGAAAATATTTGTGTGTGTGTGTGTGTGTGTTGAGAGGGGAAAAGGAGGTGTTTAATTACAGAGAGAGACTCCTTTAGAGTATTTCCTAATGAGAGGAATTTATAACTTTAGGGATGTTTGGTTTCCTTCCAAGTTTGGACCTTAGCTTTGTAGAGTGGCAGACGTATGAGGAAGGAGGGCTTTAACAGGGTTTCTTTGAGAGAGGACAAAGTAATGCAGATGTAACAGAGGGCAGAGAATCCCTTAATGAAACTCCTTGCTGATCAAGTTTGAGAGAAGAAGACACAGAGGAAGTCCTGACACCGAGCCCCACAAAGTGTTGAACCCCTGACATTTGACTCATGGAAAAAGGGCCATTGATTGACCCAAAGTGAGGTAGAGCAAAGTGGTCTTTAATACTTCCCATTCAATCCCTTCTCTCCCTTTCTAACTTCAAGCTCTATGGCCTCAGCTTACTCTCCAGTTACTCAGAACTTGATGTGGTTTGGCTGTGTCCCACCCAAATCTCATCTTGAATTCTTGTTCCCATAATCCCCATGTGTCATGGGAGGGACATGGCAGGGGTGGGGAGGGAGATAATTGAATCATGGGGGAAGTGTCCCAGGCTGCTGTTCTCGTGATAGTGAGTGAATTCTCATGAGATCTGATGGTTTTATAAGGGGCTCCCCACATTTTCTCTGCACTTCTCTCCTGCCACCATGTGACGGATGTGTTTGCTTCCACTTCTGCCATGATTTTAAGTTTCCTGAGGCCTTCACAGCCATGCTGAACTGTGACTCAATTAAACATCTTTCCTTTATAAATTACCCAGTCTCCAGCATGTCTTTATTAGCAGGATGAGAATGGACTAATACAGTAAATTGGCACCGGGAGTGAGATGCTGCTGTAAAGATACCCAAAAATGTGAAAGTGGGTAACAGGACTTTGGAAGTGGGTAACAGGCAGAGGTTGGAACTGTTTGGAGGGCTCAGAAGATGATATGAAAATGTGGGAAAGTTTGGAACTTCCCAGAGACTTGGAGCGCTCAGAAGACAGGAAGATGTGGGAAAGTTTGGGACTTCCTAGAGACCTTTAAATGGCTTTGACCAAAATGTTGATAGTGATATGGACAATAAAGTCTATGCTGAGGTGGTCTCATATAGAGATGAGAAACTTTTTGGAAATGGGAGGAAAGGTCACTCTTGCTATGCAGAGACTGGTGGCATTTTGCACCTGCCCTAGAGGTCTGTAAACTTTGAAGTTGAGAGAGATGATTTAGGGTATCTGGCAGAAGAAATTTCTAAGGGGCAAAGCATTCAAGAGGAAAAAGAGAGAGTTACATCATCATGGCAAACAGGAAGCTGGACTAGATTGCAGCTCTGGAAAGGCAGTGTGTGGAGGCTCACATTGTGAATTTGAGCTCCAGATCCACTGCAAGACAAACTGACAATCCTGAGAGGACCCACATACCCTCTGAAGGAAACAGACTGCTCCCGCAGGACCCGGGAGACCTCCCATATACTCCGATTGCCCCAACTGTGGAAGTAGGAATGGGAAACCCTCCTCTCCCAAACACACACCCCACTGGAGAAACCGAAGGCCTGTTTGCAGGAAAAGTTTCCAACCTTACTTGGAGCTGAGTTAACTCGGAGAGCCAAGTGAAATACAGGAAGCAGCAGAAAGGCCCTCGGAGCTCGCTGGGTCCCCAAGTAGCCCATTCCTGCCTGGTACCACAGAGATCCATCAGGAGGATAGCCAGAGGAGCAGGGGGTAAAACTCCACAGGGAAAAGGAAATCTGTAGCTGAACTTTGTAACAATTTGAATGGGGCGAGAAGCCTCCTGGCCTGAACTCAGGGGAGTGAACAAATTTGGCATGCAGACTCCTCCTCAAGCAAGGGAAGAACCAAGCCCTTTTCTTTTGTAGCTGGAAGGCAGGTAGCCTGGGACAAGTTTTCAAGCCTATCTCACCCACCATCTGCAAACAGGCTCTGGGCTTTTGGAGTGGGGAACAGTGGGAGTGAGACTGGCCCTTCAGTTTGTATGGGAGCTGGGTGAGGCCTGTGACTGCTGGCTTCCCCCCACTTTCCTGACAACCTGCAAGATTCAGAGGGGGAAGCCATAATTCTCCTAGGCACACAACTCCAGTGACCTGGGAATCTCATCCCGATTCCCCACAGCAGCTGCAGCAAGACCTGCCCAAGGAGAGTCTGAGCTCAGACACACCTGGCCCTGCCCCCACCTGATGGTCCTTCCCTACCCACCCTCGTAGCAGAAGACAAAGGGCATATAATCTTGGGAGTTCTAGGGCCCTGCCCACCGCAAGTTCCTCTCCATGCTACCACCGCTGATGGTCTCTGGAAAGTACCACCAACTGTCAGGAGGCCAACCAGCACAAAAATAGAACATTAAACCAACAAAGTTAAGAACCATCACAGAGTCCATTGCACCCCTTTACCATCTCCACCGGAACAGGCACTCATATCCACGGCTGAGAGACCTATAGACGGTTCACATCACAGGACTCTGTGCAGGCAACCCCCAGTACCAGCCTGGAGCCAGGTAGACTTGCGGGGTGGATAGACCTAGAAGAGAGACAACAACCACAGCAGTTCAGCTCACAGGAAGCCACATCCATAGGAAAAGGGGGAGGGTACTACATCAAGGGAACAAGAGAAAGGTGAAGCCAAGTGCAAGGAAATCCAAAAAAAAAAAAAAAAAGATACAAGAAATGAAGCAAGAAATATTCAAGGAAATAGACAGCTTAAAGAAAAATCAATCAAAAATTCAGGAAACTTTGGACACACTTTTGGAAATGTGAAATGCTCTGGAAAGTCTCAGCAATAAAATTGAACAAGTAGAAGAAAGAAATTCAGAGCTCAAAGACAAGGTCTTTGAATTAACCCAATCCAACAAAGAAAAAGAAAAAATAATAAGAAAACAGGAACAAAACCTCCAAGAAGTCTGGGATTATGTTAAATGACGAAACCTAAGAATAATCGGTGTTCCTGAGGAAGAAGGGAATTCTAAAACCTTGGAAAACATATTTGGGGAATAATTGAGGAAAACTTCCTTGGCTTTGCTAAAGACCTAGACGCAATAATAGTGGGGGACTTCAGTACTCCACTGACAGCACCAGACAGGTCATCAAGACAGAAAGTCAACAAAGAAACAACGGAGAGTGGAGCCAAGATGGCCAAATAGGAACAGCTCCAGTCTATAGCTCCCAGCATGAGCGACGCAGAAGACAGGTGATTTCTGCATTTCCAACTGAGGTACCAGGTTCATCTCACTGGGGAGTGTCAGACAGTGGGTGCAGGACAGTGGGTGCAGTGCACTGAACATGAGCTGAAGCAGGGTGAGGCATCGCCTCACCTGGGAAGCACAAGGGGTCAGGGAATTCCCTTTCCTAGTCAAAGAAAGTGGGTGCCATCTGTCACCCGGAAAATCAGGTCACTACCATCCTGATACTGCACTTTTCCAACGGTCTTAGCAAACAGCACACCAGGAGATTATATCCCGTGCCTGGCTCGGAGGGTCCTAGCCCACAGAGCCTCGCTCATTGCTAGCACAGCAGTCTGAGATCAAACTGCAAGGCAGCAGCAAGGCTGGGGGAGGGGTGCCCGCCATTGCTGAGGCTTGAGTAGGTAAACAAAGTGGCCAGGAAGCTCGAACTGGGTGGAGCCCACTGCAACTCAAGGAAGCCTGCCTGCCTCTGTAGACTCCACCTCTGGGGGCAGGACATAGCCAAACAAAAGGCAGCAGAAACCTCTGCAGACTTAAATGTCCCTGTCTGACAGCTTTGAAGAGAGTAGTGGTTCTCCCAGCATGCAGCTGGAGATCTGAGAACGGACAGACTGCCTCCTCAAGTGGGTTCCTGACCCCTGAGTAGCCTAACTGGGAGGCATCCCCCAGTAGGGGCAGACTGACACCTCACACAGCCAGGTACTCCTCTGGGACAAAACTTGCAGAGGAGTGATCAGGCAGCAACATTTGCTGTTCACCAATATCCGCTGTTTTGCAGCCTCTGCTGCTGATACCCAGGCAAACAGGGTCTGGAGTGGACCTCCAGCAAACTCCAACAGGCCTGAAGCTGAGGGTCCTGACTGTTAGAAGGAAAACTAATAAACAGAAAGGACATCAACACCAAAACCCCATCTGTACGTCACCATCATCAAAGACCAAAGGCAGATAAAACCACAAAGATGGGGAAAAAACAGAGCAGAAAACCTGGAAACTCTAAAAATCAGAGTGCCTCTCCTCCTCCAAAGGAATGCAGCTCCTCACCAGCAACGGAACAAAGCTGGATGGAGAATGACTTTGACGAGTTGAGAGAAGAAGGCTTCAGATGATTAAACTACTCTGAGCTAAAGGAGGAGGTTCAAACCCATGGCAAAGAGGTTAAAAACCTTGAAAAAAAATTAGACAAATGGCTAACTGGAATAACCAATGCAGAGAAGTCCTTAAAGGACCTGATGGAGCTGAAAACCATGGCACGAGAACTACGTGACGAATGCACAAGCCTCAGTAGCTGATTCGATCAACTGGAAGAAAGGGTATCAGTGATGGAAGATCAAATGAATGAAATGAAGCGAGGAGAGAAGCTTAGAGAAAAAAGAATAAAAAGAAATGAACAAAGCCTCCAAGAAATATGGGACTATGTGAAAAGACTAAATCTAAGTGACGGGGAGAACGGAACCAAGTTGGAAAACACTCTGCAGGATATTATCCAGGAGAACTTCCCCAATCTAGCAAGGCAGGCCAATATTCAAATTCAGGAAATACAGAGAATGCCACAAAGATACTCCTCGAGAAGAGCAACTCCAAGACACATAAGTGTCAGATTCACCAAAGTTGAAATGAAGGAAAAAATGTTAAGGGCAGCCAGAGAGAAAGGTCGGGTTACCCACAAAGGGAAGCCCTTCAGAATAACAGCTGATCTCTCGGCAGAAACTCTACAAGCCAGAAGAGAGTGGGGACCAATATTCAACATTCTTAAAGAAAAGAATTTTCAACCCAGAATTTCATATCCAGCCAAACTAAGCTTCATAAATGGAGGAGAAATAAAATCCTTTACAGACAAGCAAATGCTGAGAGATTTTGTCACCACCAGACCTGCCCTAAAAGAGCTCCAGAAGGAAGCACTAAACATGGAAAGGAACAACTGGTACCAGCCACTGCAAAAACATGCCAAATTGTAAAAACCATCAAGGCTAGGAAGAAACTGCATCAACTAACGAGCAGAATAACCAGCTAACATCATAATGACAGGATCAAATTCACACATAGCAATGTTAACCTTAAATGTAAATGGGCTAAATGCTCCAATTCAAAGACACAGACTGGCAAATTGGATAAAGAGTCAAGACCCATCAGTGTGCTGTATTCAGGAAACCCATCTCATGTGCAGAGACACACATAGGCTCAAAATAAAGGGATGGAGGAAGATCTACCAAGCAAATGGAAAACAAAAAAAGGCAGGGGTTGCAATCTTAGTCTCTGATAAAACAGACTTTAAACCAACAAAGATCAAAAGAGACAA
>NW_026652282.1:38124278-38125063 GCF_009828535.3 Hylobates moloch
TCAATTCAACAAGAAGAGCTAACTATCCTAAATATATATGCACCCAATACAGGAGCACCCAGATTCATAAAGCAAGTCCTTAGAGACCTACAAAGAGACTTACACTCCCACACAATAATAATGGGAGACTTTAACACCCCACTGTCAACATTAGACAGATCAACTAGACAGAAAGTTAACAAGGATATTCAGGAATTGAACTCAGCTCTGCACCAACTGGACCTAATAGACATCTACAGAACTCTCCACCCCAAATCAACAGAATATACATTCTTTTCAGCACCACATCACACCTATTCCAAAATTGACCACATAGTAGGAAGTAAAGCACTCCTCGGCAAATGTAAAAGAACAGAAATTATAACAAACTGTCTCTCAGACCACAGTGCAATCAAACTAGAACTCAAGAATAAGAAACTCACTCAAAACCGCTCAACTACATAGAAACTGAACAACCCGCTCCTGAATGAATACTGGGTACATAACGAAATGAAGGCAGAAACAAAGATGTTCTTTGAAACCAACGAGAACAAAGACACAACATACTAGAATCTCTGGGACACATTCAAAGCAGTGTGTAGAGGGAAATTTATAGCACTAAATGCCCACAAGAGAAAGCAGGAAAGAACCAAAATTGACACCCTAACATCACAATTAAAAGAACTAGAGGCTGGGCGCGGTGGCTCAAGCCTGTAATCCCAGCACTTTGGGAGGCCGAGGCGGGCAGATCATAAGGTCAGGAGATCGAGACCATCCTGGCTAACATGGTGAAACCCCGTCTCTAC
>NW_026652282.1:38130063-38166243 GCF_009828535.3 Hylobates moloch
CATGGAATACTATGCAGCCGTAAAAAATGATGAGTTCATGTCCTTTGTAGGGACATGGATGAAGCTGGAAACCATCATTCTCAGAAAACTCGCAAGGACGAAAAACCAAATGCCACATGTTGTCACTCATGAGTGGGAACTGAACAATGAGAACACAAGGATACAGGAAGGGGAACGTCACACACTGGGGCCTGTTGTGGGGTGGAAAGAGGGGGGAGGGATAGCATTAGAAGATATACATAATGTTAAATGAAGAGCTAATGGGTGCAGCACACCAACATGGCACATGTATACATATGTAACAAACCTGCGCGTTGTGCACATGTACCCTAAAACTTAAAGTATAATTTAAAAAAAAAAGAAACAATGGATTTAAACTGTATCTTGGAACAAATAAACTTAACAGTTATATACAGAACATTTCATCCAACAATCACAAAATACACATTCTATTCAACAGCACATGTAACTTTCCTCAAGATAGACCATCTGCTAGGCCATAAAACAAGCCTCAATAAATGTAAGAAAACTAAAATTATATCAAGCACTCTCTCAGACCACAATGGAATGAAACTGGAAATTGACTCCAAAAGAAACCTTCGAAACCATACAAGTACATGGAAATTAGATGACTTGCTCCTACGTGAGCATTTGGTCAAAAACAAAATCAAGATAGAAATTAAAGAATTATTTGAACTAAATGACAATAATGACACAACCTACCAAAACCTCTGGGGTACAACAAGGGCACTGCTAAGAGGAAAGTTCATAGCCCTGAACACCTACATCAGAAAGACTGAAAGAGCACAAATCGACATTCTAAGGTCACACCTCAAGGAACTAGAGAAACAAGAAGAAACCAGACCCAAACCCAGAAGAAGACAGGAAGTGACCAAGATCAGAGCAGAACTAAAGGAAATTGAAACAGAAAAAAAAAAATACAAAACAGAAAAAAAAAATACAAACAAAAAGCTGGTTCTTTGAAAACATAAATAAAATCGATAGACCATTAGCAAGATTAACCAAGAAAAGAAGAGGGAAAATCCAAATAACCTCACTAAGAAATGAAACAGGAAATATTACAACTGACACCACTGAAACACAAAAGATCATTCAAGGCTACTATGAACACCTTTATGCACATAAACTAAGAAGAAAACCTAGAAGAGATGGATAAATTCCTGGAAAAATACAACCCTCCTGGCTTAAATCAGGAATAATTAGATACCCCTAACAGACCAATAACAAGCAGCAAGATTGAAATGGTAATGAAAAAATTACCAACAAAATAACAGTCCGGAGCCAGATGGATTCACAGCAGAATTCTACCAGACATTCGAAGAAGAATGGGTACCAATCCTTTTGACACTATTCCACAAGATAGAGAAAGAAGAAACCCTCCCAAATTTATTCTATGAAGCCAGCATCACCCTAATACCAAAACCAGGGAAGGACTTAACCAAAAAAGAAAACTACAGACCAATATCCTTGATGAACATAGATGCTAAAATCCCTAACAAAATACTAGCTAACTGAATCCAACAACATATCAAAAAGATAATCCACCGTGATCAAGTGGGTTTCATACCAGGGATACAGGGATGGTTTAACATATGCAAGTCAATAAATGTGATACATCACATAAATAGAATTAAAAACAAAAATTACATGATCATCTTAAAAGATGCAGAAAAAGCATTAGACAAAATCCAGCATCTCTTTATGATTAAAACTCTCAGCAAAATTGGCATACAAGGGATGTACCTTAATGTAATAAAAGCCATCTATGACAAACCCACAGCCAACATTATATTGAATGGGGAAAAGTTGAAAGCATTCCCTCTCAGAACTGAAACAAGACAAGGATAGCCACTCTCACCACTCCTCTTCAACATAGTACTGGAAATTCTAGCCAAAGAAATCAGACAAGAGAAAGAAATAAAGGGCATCCAAATAGGTAAAGAGAAAGTCAGACTGTCACTGTTTGCTGACAGTATGAACATTTACCTTGAAAACCCTAAAGACTCCTCCAGAAAACTGCTATAAATGATGAAAGATTCAGCAAAGTGTTCGAATACAAGATTAATGTACACAAATCAGTAGCTCTTCTATAAAAGTGACAAAGTGGAGAATCAAATCAAGAACTCAACTCCTTTTACGATAGCTGCAAAAAAATTAAAATAGTTAGGAATATACCTAACCAAGAAGTCGAAAGACTTCTACAAGGAAAACTACAAAACACTGCTGAAAGAAATCACAGATGACACACAAAAAAATTGAAACACATCCCATGCTCATGGATGGGTAGAATCAATATTGTGAAAAGGACCAGACTGTCAAAAGCAATCTACAAATTCAGTGCAATCCCCATCAAAATATCACCATCATTCTTCACCGAATTAGATACAACAGAGCCCGCATAGCCAAAGTAAGACTAAGCAAAAAGAATAAATCTGGAGGCATCACACTACCTGATTTCAAACTGTATTGTAGGGCCATAGTCACCAAAACAGCAAGGTACTGGTATAAAAATAGGCACATAGACCAACGGAACAAAACAGAGAACCCAGAAATAAACCCAAATACTTACAGCCAACTGATCTTCGACAAAGCAAACAAAAACATAAAGTGGGGAAAGGTCACCCTATTCAACAAATGGTGCTGAGATAATTGGCTAGCCACATGTAGGAGAATGAAACTGGATCCTCATCTCTCACCTTATATAAAAATCAACTCAAGATGGATTAAGGACTTAAACGTAAGACCTGACACTATCAAAATTCTAGAAGATAACCTTGGAAAACCCCCTCTAGACATTGGCTTAGGCAAGGATTTCATGACCAAGAACCCAAAAGCACATGCAATAAAAACAAAGCTAAATAGCTGGGACCTAATTAAATTAAAGAGCTTTTGCATGGCAAAAGGAATAGTCAGCAGAGTAAACAGACGACCCACAGAGTGGGATAAAATCTGCATAATCTATACAACTGACATAGGACTAATATCCAGAATCTACAATAAACTCAAACAAATCAGTAAGAAAAAAATCAAACAAACCCATCAGAAAGTAGGCTAAGGACATGAACAGACAATTCTCAAAAGAAGATATATAAATAGCCAACAAACATATAAAAAAAAAGCTCAGCATCACTAACGATCAGGGAAATGCAAATCGAAATCACAATGCGATATCACCTTACTCCTGCAAGAATGGCCATAATCAAAAAATCAGAAAACAGTAGATGTTGGCCTGGACACAGTGATCAGGAAACACTTCTACACTGCTGGTGGGAATGTAAACTAGTACAGCCACTATGGAAACAGTGTGGAGACTCCTTGAAGACCTAAAAGTAGAACTACTATTTGATCTAGCAATCTCATTCCTGTGTATCTACCCAGAGGAAAAGAAGTCTTTATTTGAAAAAGACACTTGCACACGCATGTTTATAACAGCACAATTCGCAATTGCAAAAATATGGAACCAACCCAAATGCCCATCAATCAACTAATGGATATATCAACGCTGGGGCATTGCCTAGTGGAGCTGTGAGAAGGTCACCGTCCTCCAGAACCCAGAATGGAAGATCCTCTGACAGCTTGCACTGTGCACCTGGAAAAGCTGCAGACACTCAACACCAGCACACAAAAGTAGCCAGGAGGGGAGCTGTACCCTGCAAAGCCACAGGGGCAGAGCTGCCCAAGGCCATGGGAGCCCACCTCTTGCATTAGCATGACCTGGAAGTGAGACATAAAATCAAAGGAGATCATTTTGGAACTTTAAGGTTTAGTGACTGCCCTATTAGTTTTCGGACTTGCATGGTGCCCGTAGCCCCTTTGTTTTGGCCAATTTCTTTCATTTGGAATGGGTGTATTTATGCAATGCCTGTACCTTCATTTTATATAGGAAGTAACTAACTTGCTTTTGATTTTACAGGCTCATAGGCAGAAGGGACTTGCCTTGTCTCAGATGAGACTTTGGACTTGGACTGTTGGTTTAATGATGGAATGAGTTAAGACTTTGGGGCACTGTTGGGAAAGCATGATTATGTTTTGAAATGTGAGGACATGAGATTTGGGAGGGGCCAGGGGTGAGATGATATGATTTGGCTGTGTCCTTACCCAAATCTCATCATGAATTGCAGTTCCCATAATCCTCACATATCATGGGAGAGACCTGGTGGGAGGTAATTGAATCATTATTTCCACGCTGTTGTTCTCCTGATAGTGAGTTCTCATGAAATCTGATGGTTTTATAAGGGGCTTTTTCCCCTTTTGTTCAGTACTTCTCCTTGCTGTTGCCATGTGAAAAAGGACATGTTTCCTTCCCCTTCCACCATGATTGTAAGTTTCCTGAGGCCTCCCCAGCCATACTGAACTGTGAGTCAATTACATCTCTTTCCTCTATAAATTAACCAGTCTCAGGTATGTCTTTATTAGCAGCATGAGAACAGACTTACACAGAACTCCCCTGTTTGTTGTTTCATACCAGTATATATCCTTCCTGGGCAATATCAAGTTTGGCTGGACATTTCACCACTAGCCTTCATTTCTTTTTACCCTAATAAAATCTTAGCCTTCCTGAAGTTTATTCCCCCAGAGTTTTACAATCAAAGCAATTTGGATCATCAGTCAATATGATGTTTCTTATCTAATATACTGACATCCTAACAGAATCTCTCGGAGTTGTTCAAAGGACAGACTTTGTTCAAATGGATAGGATAGGTTCAAATGGTGGTCTTTTAGTTTGAACAGGTGGGTGGGGGAGCTTCTTTAGGGGTGGAAGATTTCTTGCTTTTCCTCAAACCACATCATGTACAGAGCTGCCTATTCTGCCTAAGCATAAGCCCATTTCTGATGCCTTGTCCACGTTGGTTTCCCTTGAGGTGTGTAGCTCATTGTCACATACTCAAGGTGATGCCCAGCATACTGTGCTCAGCTTATGTTACTGCCCATCTACTAGGTATCCCCTGTCCCCATGGGCCTTGGCTACTTGACTTGCTTCCCAATAAGAGTGGTCCTAAGGAGGACTTGGGCTTTTCCTGTGCTCTTTAAAGCTCTGGCTGCCCTCCTTCCATGATCAAAGAGGCCCTCATGCTCAGTTCTGACTGATAAGGAAAGGTTGTCATGCCTGCAAACTGGCTGGAGTGGGCCCACAGAGGGCCTGCTTTCTCAGTGATTTCCCAGAAGGCCACAGAAACTCAACGCGGAAGTGCATGTAAGCTAGTGTCCTGTTGACCAATAAGAAACTTTTTTGTATTTACTCTCTTTCCTCCCCTTCCTCGCTTTTATTTTTTCCCTCCTTCTTGCTTCCCTGGGAGAATACTCCCCAGTAAAGGGTTACAATATAAACTTCTACCACTGGCTCTGTTTTCTAGAGAATCAGGGCTAAAAAAAGAAGTAAAAATAGATGATTGACAATGTCAAAGAAACATCCAAGTGTATCTCTATTTTCCTAACTATAAGCCAAATTTAGTCCTGTCATAGTTGCCCAAGGATTATGGGATACAGGAAGTGGTCAAGTGTCACATGATGTAGCATGGAGTGATGGGGGTGAACATGGCAGGAATGTCTGGAGCCTAGACTCCAAAGGGCAATGACCCAAAGGCATAAGAAAGTTCATATTAATGCAAGGTGCTCAGATGTGTTTGGCTACAACAGTAAGCGTCACTTGTGCCTCAGACAGTGTAGAAAAGAAATTGAGATAAAGGAAATGATGAGCAAACCCTGAGGGTGATTTTTTTCTTTCCAGGCACAGGCTTTGTGGACATCTTGCCTTGTTGGCCTGGCCAAGGGCCTAAAGAGCTGGGTTCAGCTGGGGGTTTCTAGGGAGTCCTGAGGAGCAGCACACTGCTCAAGTTTTCCTCTGGGTCCTCATGTTCTCAAGGTCAACTAAAGCTTATGTGTGTATAGACTTGATCACTGACCTGCAAAACAAAGAGCCCACCTTCACATGTGGCTCTTCAAATACTTTCCACTTTACAACCAATTTCTACTCACCATTCTTAACAAGTAGAAGATTTGAAATGACCATATGCATAACAGGTTAAGCGTCTCCACAGGTTCATGCATGAAGCTAGAGGCTGAGAGTGGACAGTGTCCTCTAAATGAAATGAAGGGGAAATGTAATAATGGCTTTTAACAAGGTCACATTGAAAGGGAATGACAGGATAAATTGGACCATTTGAGAACTTTGCCAAGTGTAAAAATTAAGGTTACATTACTAAAAAATCTATCTAGATAATCTTTGGCTCTGAAAAAAAGTTAATGGGAAGTGGACCTAATTATTTGAACTGAGATGCAGAAAATGTAGTTCATGTACCTATTAAGAATACATCAGATGCCCAAGGTATCTGAACAAAAATGCTGACAAAGATCAATTTAATATTGAATGATTTATTTCAGGATACCTAGAACTTTTTTTAAATAAGAGACTTAGGGGGAAAGTCTGCTGAAATAAACAAATCCTGAGATAATATTTAATTTAGATTTGGGTCAGTAGATAAGTTTGATTTTTAAAATATGTCCAAAGTTGAGAGTTTAAAAAAGATTTGACAAAAATAGACCAAGTACTTTTTAACTCAAACCAAGGAAGAATTTTAAAAATATAGAAATAGTCAGGTGTAGCAATATGTTTGGTTTACTCCCTTAAAAGAAAAAAAATCAACATATTTTAGGAATTTAAAGCTTTCAGGTGATTTTAGATGAATTTATATTGTTTGGACAATCTTCTTAAAATATAAAAATGGTAAAAAAAAAAAAGAATCTTACAAAAACTCAGTCATTTAATTTTGAGGAATTAAGAAAAACCATTCCAAGCACTTGGTTAAGTCTTTTCTGTATATTATCTTGTTGATTTTTCAGAATAACTTTTTAAAGAAATAATTTTTGTAACCTCATTATAGATAAAACAGGTTTAGGGAAGTTAGCTAATTTGCCCAAAGTCTTACCCCTTGTAAGCCAGGACTTGAACTCAAGCCTCTCAGATTAAACGGTATGGTTAGACAGTGGCACTTAGCCCCTGTGCGGTCACCAATATGCTAAGTGCACAGAGCATTTCATGTGTGTAGTTCAGCCACGCAGACTAGGTTTTTAGCTTGTCATTCTTGGATAATTAACTGTCTTTGACAAAGTCTGACTGCTCTTGCTTCTCTGGCATTCATTTTTGGTATGACCACTTTTTCTAGCATGCGGAAGAAATGTTTGCACGTTTGGATGTGTCTTTTTGTTAGTCACGATACAAACTAATATGGCAAAGAAATGAAAAGCTTGTCTCCATTTGAGCAACTCCATAGATTTCTGACAAAGCAACAGAATTTCGCAATGCTGATGCTCTAAGAATGATTGAATGGATAAAGTTCCTAATGACAACACCCAGGGAGGTATGATTGGTTTTCTTTTACTGCTTTCAAGGAAGTGTGTACTCTAGCCAAATTTAGGATGCCCCATAGGACACCAGGAAATGTTACAAAATTTTGCGCAGTAAAAAACAACCTTTAAAATGTATAAGATTCCTTCATGTTTAGCAGCCTTGGCTTCCATTTTTAACAAATTTTATAATATACCAAATTTAGTGAGCTATTGTCTGAATATTTTAAAAAAAGTAGTAAGACTGAATTTGTTGTGACCTGTGGGATCATAAAATTTAAGTCATGGGCACAATGAGAACTCATGGACACAGGAAGGGGAACATCACACTCCGGGGACTGTTGTGGGGTGGGGGGAGGGGGGAGGGACAGCATTAGGAGATATACCTAATGCTAAATGACGAGTTAATGGGTGCAGCAAAACAACATGGCACATGGATACATATGTAACAAATCTGCACATTGTGCACATGTACCCTAAAACCTAAAGTATAAAAAAAAAATAAAATAAAATACAATAAAATAAAAAATTTAAGTCATGGGCTTTGAAATTAAACTGAGTCTGAATTTTAGCTCTGCTACTTCTAGGCTGTGAGGCTGGGAGAAGGGGAGAAGTTATTTAGCCTCTGTTCCTTGTTTTTCTCATCTCATTGTAAGGATTAAATGAGATCATGTATGATAAATGCATCCATTGTATTCATTTATTATTTTTTATAAACCATACTTGGACAGTCAGTGTAGCAAACTTGATTTTATAAGCAAATCAAGTTTCTTCAATGTATATATTTTGGATTCTTAAGTCAGTGTATTGATTTTAAGGGGTAAAGAACTTTAAAAAAGTAATATACAAACGTACGTTTTTCCATTTCCTCTTTTCCCCTACTTTCTTATCATCCACCCTCCAGCTGTCGTGAAAAGGAAAGAGAAAGAGAGAGGAATAAGAAACAGGAAGGAAGGAAGGAAGGAAGGAGGAAAGGAAGGAAGGCAGGCAGGCAGACAGACAGGCTAGCAAAGAATGAAATAAAACAAAAATTAATTTTTTTAATTTCTTCATAATTTTTGGAAATGTAACTTCTTTAGATGCTGCTATTTAAAATACATACATAGTTCAATAAATTCAGGAAGGACACTAGGCTGAAAAATTTTCCCTTCGGTAAATCTGACACCAGCAACTCATACAGCTTGTCGGATCTAAGGTCTCACTGGGAGGCACAAAGGAAACAGGCAACAGAAGGAGACATCAAATGGTGCAGCCTGCAGTTCCCAGCAGTGATTCTCAACGGGACTGCATGCATTAGCATGGTTCCTGCAGGAACTACTGCCCAGCTGGCTGTCAGTGGAAGTGTGGACACAGGCTACCCTCGTTTCTCCTACCCTTATCTGGTTTCCCAGCAGCAGATGGTGATGGTAGTCACATTTTTCCAGCTGTCCACACTACAGAGGAGGACCCAAGTTTGTCTCTACACTCCCTTCTCTCGTTTTGAGGAGTCTGAGGGCTGAAATGTTATGTAAGAGAAAGATCTGGTTTGATACTTTGGATCCCTCTAAAATTCTGTAATTTTTATTTTTAATGAAAATTGCTCAATAGTACAAGCTTGGATAGTGGAAAATTAATAAATTCAAGCACTCTATAAATAACTAAAGTATTAATAAGCATTTCTCTAAGAGTTTGGGCAGAAAATTATCTTAATCTTACATTATTATGGAGAGGGCATGAAAAATTACTTAATCATGAGATCCATAATACTTATCAGTAAAATCAATCCAGGGGTAATGTAATAGCAAAATGTTCTATCATGATTTTAAAGACATTATCCAAATTAGTTGCTGAAGAAAGAAACTAAATATAATAAGAACTGTAGAACCATTAGTAGTATTTTGGTCTCACTAAAAGTAAGCTATAAGAATGCTCATCTAAAATTACAAACATAATTAAAAAATCACAGAGGCCTTGAAACAAAACACAAAATGACAATCATGAAATCCATCAACTGCTCTAATAGCAACTTATGTTTATATGGTGACTTACACTTTGAAATGAGATTCCACAGATGCTATTGTAATACAATATCCTTTGAAGTAGATGGACAT
Source organism: Hylobates moloch (assembly GCF_009828535.3). Classification (NCBI taxonomy): domain Eukaryota; kingdom Metazoa; phylum Chordata; class Mammalia; order Primates; family Hylobatidae; genus Hylobates; species Hylobates moloch. The sequence goes on from NW_026652282.1 coordinate 38,139,519, forward strand.
GCACCATTATTCCTGTTTACTAGATGAATGTACTGAGACTCAAGAGATTAGGTAACATGGCAACATCAGACCTATAATCCAGTTTTCTTGTCTTCAGAGTAGGTCTTTTTTTTTTTCCATCACTGCAGGTCATAGATGTTAATTTTTATTGTGTAGCAGCCACTGGAAACATCTCAATTTGCTCGAAGAACTCAAATACTCATCTATATTTTGTGTATATGTGTGTGGGGGGGATACTGGTGCTAATGTTGTGCTTCTCTGTTGCATTGGTGGCGCCAAATGAAACACATCTCTTGATATTCTTGTCTTTGCATGTTCTGCCCTTTGTATCTGAGTGTGACCTGTGTTTGCTTAAACCAAAAGAACACAACTGAATTGCTATTATTCCAGTTCTGGGCCTAACCCTTAAGAAGGCCTGGCATATTTTGCTTTGTACTCTTGAAAGCCCAAGATATTTGTGAAAGAAGCCTAACTAGTCTGCTGGAGAGGCCACTTGCATAGAGGGATAAAATGGAGAGGCTACTTGGAAAGAGAGAGCCTCTAAGGCAACAAGGAAAGAGAGAAGCTCAGACATTCCAGAACCCTGGCTGAGCCCAGTCCCCAGACAATCTGCCTGCTGAATTTAATCACACTAGTGACCCCAGGGGATGACTAACAGAAGAACCCCCAGCTGAGCACAGCCTAGGCTGCAGGACTGGGAGAAAATAAAATGAATATTGTTTTCAGCTACTAGGTTTTATGGTGGTTTGCTACAGATAGATAACTGAAATAAATGTCAAAGCAATGGGCTTCAGGCTTCATTACTCTTTCCAAGTACACAGTTACCGAATGAGCAAGTATTCCCCAATCCTACATCTCAAAATCCAGATGACAGTTCTATGAATTCTGCATTGGATGTGTTTCATCATCAGGGAAAAAGAAAGGCCTGCTGTGAAAGACCAAAACATTCATGAAACTGACTTATTTTGTATCAGAGCAATAATGCTGCTAATTGTTTAAACCAAAAACCCAGGCACAATGTGGCTGCCAAGATATGAAATGACACTCCATAAACTTGCAATTTCATTTCACGTCCATGAATGCATTTTCATCCTATAAGGACTGCTGTGTATGCGGGTGCTTTCAATTCTGGGAATGTCATCTGGGAAAAGAGAGCAGCAGCTTGGCCATGAAACTGCAGGTTTGCAAATTAGCAAATTTTCAGCACTCTGTTCATTAGTGAAATCAATGAGACTTTTAAAGGACTGAGAAAAATTGTCAAAATATGAGCATATGAAAATGATGACATGAATGGGACTTTAGAAACTCGGGAGTGAATGTGGGGGAGACACAGCACAGGAAGAATCCTTTGATAAACTCCCAAACAGGCTACAGTTGGTTACACCAACCTAAGTGACTGCTCTGCCTCTAGGTCATTTGCAACTTTGGAATTCTTGCTTGGAACTGGCTTTTTTTGGTCATCACTTGGTTTAAATTATTTTCTCTTCAGATTAAGAGCACACCAGATGTTAAGTGATTCTCTTCAACTGTGTAATTTTAAAGGAAGTTACTTTAAGATAGTTATTAACTGTATATTTAACACTTAATGCAAAAAACAATCATGGTTTTCATAATGGAAGCACGTGATTCAGAAGGGGAGGGAAAGGCCTAAACTGGTATATGGTAAGATCTAGCTTTTCCAACTGTTTTATCTTGCCTGCCACTGGCTTGTGTGAATTCTTCCAGAGGCAGCTGATGCTTCTGGAAGTAAGTTAAAGATGGCCAAGAAAAGCCTAACATACAGCCCCTGCCTTCAAGGGGCTTAGAGTTTAGTTCAAAAAACAGTGATTTTGGAGGCTCTTAACCATTCTCAGAGTCAGAGAGCCTCAGAGATGCTAATGATGAAATCGGTCTTTCCATTATTTAGAAAAAATGGGTGCAAATTAGATATACACATTGCTTTCCTCTCACTTTTTGTGTCAATAGGCAGCACGATTCCCTAGTCCCCACCTCTTATTAGTCACCCCAAATACCTACAATCTTGAAATATATCAACTGCCCTATAGCAACTTACATTAAATGATGCCTTACAGTTTAAAATCCAACTTCGTAGTTTTTTAAAAAACAAAATAATCCTAAAACGTAGGTGAAGCATGAACTACTAGTCTTATTTTTTTAAATAAATAAACTGATTGAGAGAGATCCACACAATATGTTTAAAAGTCAGGAGGTTATACACTCATAGATAATAAGTTGTTGACTTTTAGCAAAAATTCTCCAGAAACACAATTCTTATTCTGTCCAGTTACCCCAGTTGGAAATCAGAGGGGGTGGCTGTGAAGGGGTAGAAGACTTACATGGAAAGAAAGATGAGTATCCTATGGTGTGCTGAGGATAACTTTTCTTGTGGAAAAAGAAAAGTCATAAGCTCAGAGGCCATGGGGTTGCTGGGATGCCATTAGGAAGGAGTCAGCCCCTCACCCAACTTCCCACTTTTAAGTGGGTGTCAACCTGTATGTTAATTGCAGCACTATTCATAATAGCTAGGATGTGGAATCAACCTAGGTGCTCATCAATGGTAGATTAAATAGAGAATATAAGGTACATGTACACCATGGAATACTACACAGCCATAAAAAAGAATGAAATCATGTCTTTTGCAGCAACATAGATGCAGCTGGATGCAATTATCCTAAGCAAACGAATGCAGAAACAAACAAAAAAAAAAACAAGTACTGCATGTTCTTACTTATAAGTGAGAACTAAACATTGGGTACACATGGACATAAAGGTGGGAATAATAGACACTGGGGACTAAAATAAGGAGGAGGGAGGGAGAGAGATAAGGGTTGGAAAACTTCCCTATTGTGTACTATGCTCACTACCTGGGTGACGGATTCAATTATACCCCAAGCCTCAGCATCATGCAATATAACTTTGTAGTAAACCTGTATGTGTACCCTCTGAATCAAAAATAAAAGTTAAATAAACACATGAATATATAAATCGTTTCCAAAAAGTACACAGAAACTACCAACTTCAAGCAGAAAAGAAATGACAGGACCAACATGGCAGAAGTCTCCTTTTTTTTGAAAAAATCCAGTGCTGAAATAATGCATGTTTCCTGGTGTGTAGGAGAGTGTTAGGCTTACCCTGTCTGAGCTGTTTTCACTATGGTGTATGCATGCACACATACATACATACTCACATGCATATGTGTATGCACATATGTGCATGCACACACATATGTTATTGCTTTAATCTGCTGTATTTAATGGACACATAACCTGGAGAAAGCACTCTGCCTTTTCTATTTTCATCTGTACGGTATCTGCTGAGAAGCTTTCAGTATCATTTTGAATAGAACTAGAACAAACTGCACTATTTTGTTCAATCTCAACTGTCCTCAAGCTTGAGCTATAGAGCAGAGAACACGTTCCGTCTTCCCACACCAAACAGCATCCTTCCGAAGTGTTTGAACAGGACATATTTTCTAGAACAAAACTAAGACATGAACTGGACTGATGGAACATTTAGTTTGAATTTCTGGTCTCTAGTAAATGATTCAAACTCTCTGTGCCTCCGTTGTCTTTTTAGTAAATTGAAGAGGATTAGGATTCTTTCCTGATAGGAAATTTTAATCATGTGAGAAATTTTTTTATATTACTTCGACATGAGAGAAACAGGTTTATTGTAAATATAGGATTGTTATTTTTTCTCAATGGTTCTGTGAACTCAATTAAGAGATAATCTAGTATATACCTTGTGTGCACTGACATTTATTTTACCCTTTCTCATGAGAGCCAAAGGACAGACACAGTTAATCCAATCATGGCAAATGAATAAACCTCCTCCACAGCCCAGGCCAGACATTTCTCATGCTTTGTCTGGCTGTCTCTAATTTTCTGTTTGATTTTCTACCACTCACAAGCAAGATAGAGGGTTGCTTTGGCAGAAATTAAATGTGCAAAAATGTTTTACCATCTGCTGGAATATTCTTGGATGTTATCCTTCCAGTAGCACTCATTATTAAAAATATTTATTGGACATGAACAATATATCAAATTCTGTTCAAAATATGGCTGCCTCACAGTTACTACTCAAACAAGAATGAAAAAAAATCACAAGATTTTAAAATAATGATTGCATTAGTTCTGTCCCTGAATTTTGCTGCTCTTGACACTATTTTTCCCATCTGAGGAAGAGTGGTACTATTTTTCCCCTCTGAGGAAGAGGAAGTTATTTAAGGCAAGAATTGCGTTTCTCTTATTTAAAATATGAACAGCCCTTAACACAATGCATATTAGTAGAGGCTAAAAATGTTGATTCACTGATAAATTTGTAAAGCCTGTTTTATCATCTAAATTGCAAGTTTCTCAAGGGGCAATGACAGGATTTACTATCTCTTAGGTATGTGAACATCTGTTAGTTTTTGGTTTTGTATTTTATTTTCGATGCCCAGAATCTGACGCTCTAGTCTAGGTTTAGAAAAACACCCACTATAAAAGCTGAAACACCAGATACTTGTTTTTCCCAGCCTCCCTTGCAGCTAGGGTACTGGCAGACAACCTAGTTAGATCAATTAGGAGCTAATAATGTTAAGAATAAAGTACTGTGTAGAATTTATTTGCAGCAGAAACATTTGACATTACAGGAGTGGCAGTGGTAGCAGAGTTAATAATGAAGGCTGTAGTGGCCAGTGTTTATAGAATTGGCAGAAATCCTTTTTCCAAGTCCTTCATAGCTCTCATTGTTTTCCAAGCCTTATTTTATGACTTTGCAGGTAATTATCTAGCCCTGAGATACATTCAATGAATTATCTTCTGCTGAAATTAGGCAGGACAATTTCTGTGGCTTCCATGTTAAGAAACCCAGCTGATGTATTGGGCTTATTCTGAAGCCTCTTCAAAATAGAGTTTTAGTCAACACCCTATAGTCCATTTACCCAACATCATTTTGTGTTCCACCCATGGAAAATTCTATATTCTGTTGTATTTTTAACTGTTTTTATGCATTAGTCTTGCCTGTCCCATGATATTATAAAGCACTTGCAAGCAGAAATCACATTATCCTTCTTTTTAACCTCAGAGTCATACAGGGTTCTTTAAAAAGAGTACATGTTGAATACATACTTTACTGATTGATATCAGGTAAATAACATCAGAACAATAGTCATTAGCACAGTGGGTATATGACTCAATAAAAAGATAAATGCCATTTTTTTCTAGACCAAGATAGAGAATATATAAGTTGCTTAAAATTCAGTGCCATATAAGAGGAACAAAAGATTTTTACTGAGTTCAAACTGCTTTGAATTTAATTTAGTCAAATCAATTTTTGTAACTAGACAGTCTTAAAATGGAGACTAATTGTAGGTATAGCCTTCAGGCTAAAATTAGATAAAATAAGAATAAAAGGACGGATTTTCAATGTCATTGGTCTAATGTCAGTGTTAGATTAATGATAATAGTGCATGTTCTACCCCTTTCTTTATTTCTTCTTTTCCTGCCCCAAACACAATCATATAACAAAGTCAGAGGAAACTGGTTTGAGATTGAGTGTCAAAGGGATTCAAGAAAGGATTGAGGGAGAGAACTTGATGCAGGGGAAAATCTCTGAAAATGTGGCTTTGGCTATGGAAATGGGCCTGGGAACTGAGCTGTATGTTTCAGGGAGGGAACTTTGGTAGTCAGTTGGTGGTGGGAGGTGGTGTAGAGAACTGCTTGTGTCAGAGCAGAAAAGATTATATCTGTATTTAAATAATTAGAATCTGATTCTACAGATTTCAGTGTTATGATGAATCAATATCAAGTAGTTCCTTCTGTTATTCATTAATTCAACAACCATTTATGGAAAATCTTTTTTCTGTCATGCATTGCTCTAGGCTCTAGACCTAGAACAGTGAGTGAGACATAAAATCCTGAGCCCAAGGAGCATATATTCCAGTAAGAGAGATAGATAAAAAGCCATCAAGGAGGCAGAAATATATTCTAGGTATTAGATAGTGATAAGTGCTATAAAGAAAAATAAAGTAGAATAGGGAGATAGAGGGTGATAGTGCTGCAATTTTAGGCAGGGTTGCCAGAAAAGTTTGTCTCTGAGGTGGTTACATTTGGGAAGAGACTTCAAATGAGGAAGTAGGCCAGGCATGGTGGCTCACGCCTATAATCCCAGCACTTTGGGAGGCTGAGGCAGGTGGATCATGAGGTCAGGAGACTGAGACCATCCTGGCTAACACGGTGAAACCCCGTCTCTACTAAAAATACAAAAAATTAGCTGGGCGTGATGGCGGGCGCCTGTAGTCCCAGCTACTCGGAAGGCTGAGGTAGGAGAATGGTGTGAACCTGGGAGGCAGAGCTTGCAGTGAGCCGAGATCACGCCACTGCATTCCAACCTGGGCGACAGAGCGGAACTCCGTCTCAAAAAAAAAAAAAAAAAAAGCAGGGGGAGTAATCCAATAAAACACCTAGGAAGAGGAAAAAACAAGAGAAAAGTCCCTGAGGCATGGTTGTACTGGACTTGCTTGAAGAAAAGCCAGGAAGCTAGTTTACCTGGCACTGACTAAACCAGTGGAAGAATCATAGGAGATGAGGTAGGAGAGTGTATTGAACACTGTGATGCTCTGACCAGATTCCCCTTCAATGAATAAATTGTTGCTCCAGCTGTTAAGAGTGCTATGGGCAGACAAACATCAGCTGTCAGGCCTTCCAGGGACTGCCCCAGCTGCTAAGAACCACCTCAACCAAGGTCTTGCCCCTTTTGGAGGCAGCCTACACCCAATCACGAGTCAATGAGGGAGTATAAAAGGCCAACATCTTGACCTAACTTAGGACAACTCCAAAGAGCCATTCCAGCTTCAGAGCTTGCCATGAAGTTGGCGAAAACTACTGTTGTGCCTAAATCTCAGTTTGCCCTCTCCCTCTGCCCACTCTTCCTTTGTTTTCCTCCCTTCCGTAGATGTCGATTCCAAGGGCATTCCTTAATAAAAACTCTGCCCTCTAAACTCCAGAGGGATAATTCAACCTGCTTCAACAGTGAGGTAGGTGATTGGATTCCATTAAAAGTGTTATGGAAAGACTGTGGGGTTCTGAGCAGAGGAGTAATGTAATCTAACTTATATTTTACAGAAATTACTTGGCTGCTGTAAACGACAGGAGGAAAAGAGAGAAAGTTGGGAAGGTATTGAAGTAATCCAGGCAAAAGGTGATGATGACTTAGACTAGAGAAGCATTGAGGGAAGTGATGAGAAATGAGTAGGTTCAACATGTTTTCCGAAAGGAGAGCTGAAAGGATCAAGCAATGTTCTTTAACTCTTCAAAGACGCTATAAAACTCAACAATTAGCATCAGAAACAAAAGAGTCAATTAAAAACATGGCCATTTTACAAGGATTAGTATTGTTTAAAATGGACAAAAACACTAATATAAGTCAAGTCATCTCTTATATTCATAATCTAAATGCTTTGTTTATGTCACAGAAACAAATATCGCTGGATTACCTGGTAGAGTGCCCAGTTAGTGCTGGTGGGCTACGCACTCTTTAAAGCAGGAGTTAGCAAATTACAGCCCACGAGACAAATCCAGCCTGCTGCATGTTTTCATGTGGCCCATATCCTAAGAATGATTTTTATATTTTTAAATGGTTAAAAAAATCAAAACAAGAATAATATTTTATAACACGTGGAAATTATATGAAATTCAAATTTCAGCATCCATATGAAAGTTTTATTGGCACATAACCAAGCTCATTTGTTTATGTATAGTCAATGGCTACTTTCATGTTATAAGAGCAGAGTTGTGTAACTGTGACAGAAACCATGTGGCCCACAAAGCATAAAATACTTACTAACTGGCCTTTAGAAAAAGTTTGCTGACCTCTAATTTATCTCACAGAAGTACAGCCTGGTGAAATGCCCAGTTAATGCTGGTGGGGCTGGTGGCCTGTTCACTTACTCTAACTTTGTTCCTGCTAGATACCAGTGTGATGAGCAATCATTCAGGGTCAGTTTGTTTAGGAAGCGCCTATGAAATTCTGGCTTTTTCCATGGTTCCTTTTGTTTGTTTCAAGGTCTATTGTGATACCGTGGCTGTTAGCAGTTTCTTATGATAAAACATGGGCTTGAGACCTCTTCAACTGTCCTTGTAACTTTCAACTAATCATATCCACGGTGCAGCATGCAGTGATGAATAAAAGCAAATGACAAATATTTCAGTAACATTTTCCACAATTTTCTGTGTGCTCCAATTTCTCCTTGTTCTCCTTGTTTTCCCCCTGCCCCAGCAATTTGAACTTGACATTTAAACTTGATCTTCCAAGTATTGATCCTTAATATTCTCTAGGGATTTTGCCTCATACTTGCCTTCATATTCTTCCGCTCGTAGCTATCTAGAGGAAGCTCTAGACTGGCTTTGGCCCCAGGACTCAATCCTAGTACTGCGCTTCCTAAAGGACTCTCCCTTCCACCAGAGTCTGCCTTACCAGTTCGTTGTTTCTCCACTGTGCTCCCACTGTTGCTCCATGGTCATCTTCTCTCCTCTTTGCATGAACACACTCTGCACCCAGCTTCACTTTACCCCATCTCCTTCCTTTGAGCTCTTCTTTGCATCCACTCTTAATTAATGCTCTTCTCTCTTGACCAGAGCACTATATCAACAAAGAGAGGCCTCTTGGGCTTCTAAGGGTGCAGGAACCACATCTTTTGTCAGGAGGCCCATCAATGTACTTACTTTAATTATAACAAGAACCATAGTTATTACAACTTATATTTATTGAGCATATATCTCTGTCTCTAATGGTGCTTGTATTAGGCTGGTAGAGCTGCCATAACAAAGTACCACAGACTGGGTGGCTAAAACAATAGAAATTTATTTTTCTCAGTTTGGGAAGTTGGAGTTCCAAGATCAAGGTGCTGGTAGGGTTGGTTTCTGGTAAGGCCTCTCTTCCTGGCTTGCAAATGGCTGCTTTCTTGCTGTGGACTCACATGGCCTTTTCTCTGTGCATGTACAATACTGGTGTCTCTTTGTCCTCTTATGAGGACTAGTCTGATTGGATTAGGGCTCCAACTTGATGACCTCATTTAACCTTAATTACCTCCCTAAAGGCCTTATGTACAAATACAGTCAGATTGGGTGTTAGGGCTTCAACATACGAATTTTAGGGTACACAATTCAGGCCATAACAGTGCATTACAAACTTTACTTACAATATCTCATTTATTTCTCTCAACAGTTCCATGAGGTAGGTGGGTGCTCTTATCATTCCCATTTTACATATGCAGAAACTGAGATTCATTTTGGACAAGGTTACATTTGTGTTACCTTTGGTAGATTTCATACTGAATCTCAGGTCTGATGAAACCCACAGCTCACTCCTTTAATCTTTTCTGTATATGGCCTCTCAAAGATTACCTAGCTATTTTAAAGGATTTACATAAGTTAACTCTAATTCTCTGGATAACTCTTTTTCTTTCATTGGTTATGAACAACTTAGCGACCTCTAGGACTATTTAGTCAAAAACCGTTGCTGCCCACATGATCTGCAAGGCCTGTACTGCCTTAGGCTGATTGTGGAGGAGTCCTGGAAGACAGTGGAAGTCAATTCAATGTAAGGGTGTTAACACTGGGGCTGTAGCGGTGTGCAGGATCCTGTGGTTCGATTTTATAGCATTCTGGTAAAAGGATTATTTGACAAACTTCCATGATTTTAAGTAAGAAGAAAAACGTGTGTGTGTGTTGGGAGGGAGTGAGGGTGGGTGGGTGAGTGTGTGTAAATGTGGCAGCAGGAAGGGTGGAAGGGGAATGAAAATGAAAAATAAATTAATATTTACGGAGCATCAATTATGTACTAGAAAATCTGCTTTGCTAAACTATAACATTTTGTTTCATCCTTGCTAGGCCTGCTTTTTTAATTAAAATTTTTATTGAGATAATTGTAGAGTCACATGCAGTTGTAAGAAATAATAGAGAGACCCTGTATACTTATTTTGTGTTTGTGTGTGTGTATATATGCATGTGTTTGTGTTTAGTTCTATACAATTTTATTATACATGTAGGTTTATATCCACAACCACTGTTAAGACCCAGAAGAAATAATTTCATCAAGGCAAGGACACCTTATGTTCTCCTTTTATAACATGCTTACCTCCTTTCCTGTCGCAAACCCCAGCAACCATTAATCTGTCCTCCATTTCTAAAATTTTATCATTTCAAAAATGTTTTATAACTGGAATCATACAGCATATAATATTTTGGAATTGACTTCTCTTGCTCAGAATAGGTCCCTGAAGAGTCATCCAAATTGCTGCATGTATCAGTAGTTCATTCTTTTTGTCAATGAGCAGTATTCCATGTATATACGTAGCCCAGTTTGTTTAACCATTCTCTTTTTGATAGCTATCTAGGCTGATTCCAGTCTGTGCCTATTACTATTAAAGCTGCTATTGACATTCATGCACAGGTTTTTGTGTGGATATAAGTTTTCATTTCTCTGGAACAAATGCCTGAGAGTATAATTGCAGGATCCCTCTAGGTGCGGGAAGAAAGTTTGGGGCCCAGAGCGACAAAGAGACTTCTTGTATGGGGCCAATTGCTGGAGTTCCCTCTTGCTGGTTCTTTTCACCCACTTCAGCATCTCTCGGTGGGGTGAGGGAGTCTAAGGCATGACTGAAATGGGAGCACTTCTCCTGGCTGCTTATTGTTGGTAGGGCTCCCTGTTGGTCTCCCTTGTGGGAGTTGCTAGGTCAGGGGTAGGGAAACTCCAAGTCTGAGTTGCCTTCTCTTCCATTGAGTGGGGGCACATGAGACACTGTGCTGCTGGGTTGTCCCTCCAGTGTTGTAGTCTCAAAGGGGTTCATCTTCGCATCACCTTTCAGATATCTCCTTTAGTTGTCTCTTTTATAATTTCAGGGGCTTAATGAGGAGAAGCAAGGCAAAGGGGGTCTATGGAGTCTTGGCTAGACAGGAAGTCTAAGTCTAAGCAAAGAGATAGGAAATTCAGGACAGAAAAAGTCTGAGCAATTGGCAATGGGTGTGTTCATTGTCCTTTATTGTCTAGTCAGAACAATGTTATAGAGCAGCCCTTACTGGTTTTAGCCTTTTGCATGTGACAGTTTTCCTAGTTTTCATATGTCTAGATCACCATTCTCACACCTTTGATTATGGGGTGGACGTGGAGTGGGTAGGCAGACAATAGAAGGTTAATCTTCACACTGGGCATCTGTTTCAAAGCCAAGATTCATGCCCCTTTTATAATTTCTTTGAGAACAGAAATGATTGGGTATGATAAGACCCAACCATAACTCCATGGCCTTATTGAGGTGGATCAGTGGTCAGGTCATCCTTCCCTGTTCTTTAGAACCAACACTGAACATCAAGCTGGCACAAGCTTTGGACAAAGAAACCTGTCAGAGGCTTTGCAAGCATTACATGTTCCATTTGTTGTGAGGGCACGAAATTTACCTTTCTGAGAAAGGAGCACTCAGAATTTTGTTGGACTAATTTAATAAGTTACACGATTTTGTATGTCTGTCTTTTTCTTGAGAGACAGAAGACTAATAAATCTATGATAGAGGTCAGGGCACTTTCAGGTTCTATAGTAGAATTCGTGTAAGAATCTTGGGAACAATGATCATAAGAATATTATAAGGTAAGTATTATTTTCTCTGTTTTGCAGATGATGGAGCTCTATCTCAGCAAACATAAGTGACTTAATCTCTGGTTAATAAGGGACGAGAGAATCCACCTACTTTGAATCCTAGTGATGATTCAAAAGCCCATGCTGTTCCTTCAATTTAGTTAAACTTTTATTCAATGTAATGTCTTGTGTTAAGATCCGAGGAAAACATAAGGAGTCAGACATGGTCGCTACTTTCCAGGGAATCACAATCTTATGAATACAGTGGACTCTTTGCTTTAACTTTATTCGCACCCCATCCCCAGCCTTTCTTGTCTTGTCCATCCAATAGTAACTAAAGCTAACCCCTTTACCTATCATATGCTGGCCTTAGCCAAGAAATGTCCCATTGTAAATTTTAAAATTCTGTGATTTTTTTTCTGTTTCTCTCTTCAATTTTCCTTCAGGTGAAAGTTACATTGATACAGACACAGGCTAAAAATTTGATGGCCAATAAGGGACATGATCCATTTCCCAGTGTAAGGAATCTATTACTATCTTTTATATCTGATGTCTTAAAAACGATAGCAATGATTGTGTTTCCATTAAAAAAATCGTTTTTACATGATTTCCTAAATAAATGACATAAATAGTGCCTATTTAAATGGGAGCTTAATGGGAAGCTTTCATAACAGATTAAATATTTCAATGTTCAAAAATGTAAATTTTATCCGTAATAAGAAAAAAATATTTCTTACTTTTTGTGTCATCACTCTCGTACCCTGCTGTGGTAGATATTTTGTCTTTTAACTTCCTTTAGACGTGGCAGCAGGTAGAGAAGGAAGACTCCAACTATGAAACTTTTATAGTCAAGGACATCTAGTTAGAATCTTAGCTCTGCCATTCACTTGCTATATGACCTTAGGCAAGTGACATAGCCTTGCCGAACATTAGTGTCTTTATTAAGAAAAGGCATGGGAGAATATACCTCCATTGATTTGGAGGCCAGATGTCCAAAATCAAAGTGTCAGGAAGACTCCCTCTGGAGGCTCTAGGGGAGAATTCATTCCTTGCCTTGTCTAGCTTCTGGTGGCTGCCAGCATTCCTTGGTGTTCTTTGGCTGGTGGCCACATCATTCTAATCTCTGCCTCTGTCATCACATTGCCTTCTTCTGTAATCTCCTTCTGCCTGTCTCTTATAAAGACAGTAACATGGGCCGGGCATGGTGGCTCACGCCTGTAATACCAGCACTTTGGGAGGCTGAGGCGGGCAAATCACCTGAGGTCAGGAGTTCGAGACTAGCCTGACCAACATGGAGAAACCCGTCTCTACTAAAAATACAAAATTATCTGGGCGTGGTGGTGCATGCCTGTAATCCCAGATACTTGGGAGGCTGAGGCAGGAGAATAGCTTGAACTCGGGAGGCAGAAGTTGTGGTGAGCCGAGATCACGCCATTGCACTTCAGCCTGGGCAACGAAAGAGAAACTCCATCTCAAAAAAAAAAAAGGATACTAAAATGGTATTTACGGTTCACCTGGATAATCGAAGATAATCTCCTTATCTCAAAAGCCTTAACTATAACTTCAAGACCTTTTTGCTTATAAGGTAACATTCACCTGTTCCAAGGATTAAGACTTGATATCTTCAAGTGGCCATTATTCAGCCTACTACAGGGTCCATTTAGGTAAAGCTTAGTGGGGTATGTCTATGTATCTTCACAGTCATTTTCTTGTGCAGTTGTTACTAGCCATCCTGATAGAATAATATAATCCTACTTCTCATGATGCTAATTTATCTCTCACTGTAACATGAAGGTTCAGGATCATATTGTGATATGAACTTGTCCTTTGGAACTTGGAAGCAGGAGTATAAAGGTAGGTAGTGGAGGACAAGCAACTATAGGGAGCCAGAAACTGATCTGTGAAAAATAATTATAAATATCACAGTGTATCTGTGAAAGAAATTCGATAGAGACTTTTGTAAATTTGGCAATCTTAATAATGCACCTGTCATTGTCAGTAACAGGTTGTAAAGTGGAAAGAAACTTCCTAAACTATGGATTTTTAACAAATTTCCATCATTTGTGCTAGAAAAAAGGCTGAATTATCTTTCTGTTTTCCGTATAGAAAATATTATAAAAGATTAAGGAATATGCAGTCAAAATGTAGAAAATAATGTACAATAGAGGTGTATCAGGCAGTTAATTCATCAAAAATATTAGTTAATTTTTAGAAATGTTCATGGTATCTGCCAGGTTTTAAAGATTTTGTAATTTGTTGTGTTTTCTCATTCTAAATAAAAATTAACTTTTGCAGTTGATTTTGTATGTATCTTCTAAAATGGCTCCCCAGAATTGTTCAAATTTTAGGTACAATAAAATCTAGCAGAGCTCAGGCCCTCTCCCGAATGCTCTGTGGTTCAGGCATGCTCTCTTGGGAGTGAGTGAAAGGACGGTTTCTCATATGCGTAAAGGGGAGCTGCCTCAGGAGACAGAGCTCTTCAACAATGACAAGAAGTCAGTTTTATTTACAGCTCGGCAAAGCTGGCAACACAGAGCAGTTGCTCTCCAGCTACTTGTCTTGGGTATCTTCCTGAACTTGGTGCTTCTCCCAAGCGTGGCCAAAAAACCAAATACTTATGGTGATTTGTTGAATGAGGGATGTGCAGTGCATTCATCCATTCTTTGCACACGCTCATCTCTTTCCCTGGACCAAGGTAGACCATCAGAGATGTGTGTGGATGTCCCTGGCAAATTGCTCTTCTTGGGTTATATTTATATGGTGGCACCAAGGGGAGTATAAGAAACTTCCCTTTGAACCTGTTTCTGTATTTGCTGTAGGGATGCTGTTGAGGAAGTTGTCCATTATATTCCTGTTTATGAGAACCCAGGGGAGACATTTCTCTCTGGCTCTTTTGAGTATCAAGTCTGATTTTTATTGTATGGATGTTGTAAGACATGTGCCTGGTTCTGTCTCTCACATCTCACGTCTCTGGTGAAACAATGAGGACTTAGAACACGCATTTGGGGTATCAATATTACCCCTGGTTCTATCTCAACTACTTTTATTTTCTCCTTTACCCTGCTTTTCTTATTTGCTTCTTATTAGTTTTTATCTTATATAATTAAATGTATTTATGTAAGCCACCCTAAAATCAGTATGCAACAATGTGGGCAGAAATAAATAATCATTTAAAAACCATGTTAAGTGATTAAAAAAACAATAAAACATCTAAAGCACATTTCCCCTCAAGGCATTATTAATTACCTGATATTTCTGCACAGGCCTTTTGTGAACAGGTCAGAACCATATTTAGTGAAAAAGGATCCAGTTTTATTAATGAAACTTTAGACATTTTCAGCAGAAAAGAAAAAAATATATTATTTTTTCCCCATTTACTTTTTTCTTTTCCCCTTTGCATTATATTGTTCATTTAAGAGCACAAAGGTTCTCTGAAGCCCCCAGTTCTTTTTTATTTAAGGAGATTTAGTCAAATTACACATAACAAAGACGACAAAGGCCTTTCTAATCTTCAGTGCTTTCTGCTCCTGGGAAAACTCAGGCCTCGTGTTCTTGTTTCCCTTTCCTGAGTCAGCGCTTGGCTAGTCCAAGGCTATGGGGCTCCAGGTCAGACAGTTAGAAATAATAAGCATAGAGAGATAGAAAAAACAACAGCCCATAGTTTAAACTTGAAAAGGAGCCTTGCTCTTTAGGTGGCAGAATAACTTTGTTGTTAACACAGTTCTGAAAAGAAGGACTGGGGCTATGGGGTGTCAAGAACATGAAAAACATGGTGTTTCTTTAACCCCACTTAAATTAATTGTGATGCTAAACTACAGAATGGGATAATACCCCTCTGGCTGAAGAGATACCAAAAATATGTAGGTAAGATCATAAAGTACTAAGGTTATTTTATGTACCTGAGTCTGAATCCCTTTTTCTTATTCTCCAAGGAAAAGTTTTCTAGTCTTTTGCTGATAGTGACATAAGCTTTATAAGTCTTTTAATTCTGATAGTCTTTTTTTTTTCCATATTTTTTTTAGCCCTGGTGAAAATAATCTCTAGTTAATGGTTAATATAGTTTTTAGATTACTTCCAACTAAGATATAATTTGATTATATTTTTCCTTTGTAGGAGAGGAAAAGGTGCAGTAACTTTTCTTACCCATCATAAAAATCACAGCCAACACTCTTGTAACAAAAGATAGGTTAACAAGAGAAAAGCGTAACAAATGTATTTAATCAAAATTTTACACGACAAGGAAGGCTTCAGAAATGAAGACACAAAGACTCAGGGAAAATTGTCTATTTTTATTCTTAGTTTTCATGAAGAATGGACAGCCATGTAGAAATATGATTCCACACAAAAAAATGTATGATCTAATGGCAATAGACTGAGTGGGAAACCCATTAAGTCCTGCTTGTTTGGCTTCTCCTTGACCTCTGTGTAGCATTCCTTTCTCCCAGGTATGGGGCAGGACCCCTCTGGAATAAGGATCTTACGACCTACTATCAGACAAGGTAGGTCAGAGAATTTCTTTATGGCCAGCTCCTACTGTTGTGCCAGACCTACTGACTCCAATAGGGATAGCACCATGTCCTAGAGGCGGAAGAAGAGAAGAGACCCGGAACCAGCAAATGACACATAGGGTTTATTGAGGATTTACATATGGGGCAGTCCAGTGGTGGTGGGCTGGACCGAAAACCTGCTACCACCCTTCACCTAACAACCTCCACATAACCCAAAACAAAGGACCTCAATCCCCTATATGGCCTGCATTCCAAGGCACGGGCCAGGAGTTCATATGTCCTTCATATACGAGGAGCGAATCTCTAGGTTTGCCACTCCTGGATTTATTAGCTCAGAGCTCCAAACACACATTCTTCTTAGACTTGAGGGTGTTTCTCAGGGTATGCTTAAGTTATTGCTGTCAGATGCATCTGCTATACACCTACACAGAAAGGTGGGGGATAGAGTGGCTTTGCTTCTGAGGCTTTCCAATCTCCTTTAGTTCAAAGTACTCAGCACACTGAAGTGCCATAATTTGGCATGTCATTTTCTGAGCCCTGACACCTTCATTACTGTTATTGCTAAAATTTCTTTCCCCATCAACATGGCCAATTTTTAATTACATAGCTACATTAGATTCACCTTGTAATTTATTTTTGACCTGTTGGCCATCTGATTTAGAGTTTAGGTAGTAATATTTTATTTCAGGATTTATGAATCAGTTTTCTGTTTGTCATCTCCCTGACTGTCGAAGTTCTTATGACCTTGACGTGGCATTATTTTATGCACTTCCCCAGGCTGAAACTCCATCTTATACACCATTCTCCACTTTATGATTTCCTGTCTGTTTCTATATTCTGTCTACTGGCCATTCACACGAACACTTCAAATCAATGTTCGCCTTGTGGACCTATGCAAATTACCATCCCGTTTTCTTGACAATCTCTGCTCATGCAGCACCCATTCATGATGGTTTGTTGTCTGCCTTTTCCTGGGCTGCCTTACAGTTTTTCCAAGTTCACATCCTATATTAAATAAAAGGAACATAAAATTAAAGTCCCAATACAAATCATCCAAACTGAACAAGAAACTCTAAACAAAAACATCTACCAGAGAGGAATGACATTGGTACAGAATAAAAATGATTAATATTGATTTTGAATGTCTCCATACCTAATGGGGTATGTGTGTAAGTGTATAGGTAAGTAGGAGAATATTTGCTGCCTGGAAAGGATCTCACAATGTAGATGCTGAACTAAATCTCAGTGAAAAGAGATGGAGCTATGCTATCAGGGGCTTATTTACTCCAGCTGCCTTGAGTGGAGGGGCATGATTCCTGTGCCATTGTACATATGCACGTGGCACCCTAGATGTTGACGTTCTCTGATATGGGAGGGACTGCTGGAAACTCTTCTTACTTGTTAGTAGGTAACAGGAAAGCCTGCACATCTTGCCACCATGCCATTTCCCAAAGGGCACGTACCTGCCACCCTCTGTCTCTGCTGTCTTATATCAACCTTTCTAAGTGCAAGAAAGTCAAGTGATCCATGAATGTTTAATTTCATGAAGTTGCAGGACTGTTTTACTTAGAGTATCATTTCTGCTTCAGGATCGCTCCATCTTTGATTCATTAAATGTGTTTATGCAATAATTGCTATATTAGAATCTTTTCCTTTTGGTTGCTCTGTTGTAAGGCTCTAGAAGTTATGTACACTATGTGTAAATCATGCTGCACATGCATTCTCTTTCTTTACCCCAATCCCCATAATCTCAGTGTACCACATTAACAAAAGCATCCTAAAAAGGAATCCAAGAAAAATGTTACACATCATTTGATGAGTAAAGACCATATTATACAGTCAAAGGGACATTAAAACAAACAGCAGCAATGCTTAACATGCTGAGCACTTACAAGGTGCTAGGCATGTACAAAGCAATTTGCATATAGTTTAACTAATCTAATAACAACCTTAAAAGTGTGTAATTATAGAAATACAGAAACATATGGTTCTTGTTCTCCACTCTAGAGGGGAAAAGACCAGCTGGCTGGCTCCTAGAGGAATTCACTACCTTTGTGAATTTCTTGAGAACCAGGACCTGGCTCTCAGTCTCAGGCCTAAACACCTGATCAGCTTAGTGAATGTAGATTCATCTCTCAGGGGTGAATCATAAGCCTAGAAGAAATCACCATCAGACAAACCCAGTACTCAAACCCACATGCTCAGCATATGCATCAGTCAGGGGCTCAACAGGAGACAGATGGCATGCTGAAATTAGGATATTTGAGGGAGGGCTTAATAAAGGGAGTTATTTATTAATAATACAAAAGTGTGGGCAGGATTAGAAAAACCATACAGGATAGTATGGAACTGAAAGCTAGTAAAAATTTCTCTGTTTCCACCTAGGCTTAAGAATGGTAGCCCATTCTCTAAGCCTATAGGAAAGAGGAGAGGAAGTGGTTTCAATGAGAGAGTCTTGGGGTGAGAGGGCCACCTTGACAAGAGCCGCAATCTTTAGTCAAAGAACTCAGCCAGCCCAAAGCAACCTTACAGGGAGGGAGTTGTAAGAATTAATGGCCTGAAATCACTTTTTCTCTCCAGCCTCGAGGTAGGGCTTTCTATTGGTGAAGTCCAACAAGAAGCCACAAGGCAAGACTTTTTTTAAGGCAGTCTATACAGGTCAGCTTCCTGGAGTAAAGGGCAGGGTAGAAAGGGTAGAGGGTAAATATGGACAGGCAAAGGGAAGTCTTTCGGCATTGAATATCTTCTCCTTAAGCCAAACCTGGGTCAGAACCCACTTCACAAATTCATCGTGAATAATTACTACACTAGGGGTTAGGAATCCTTAAAGTTAATGTAGTCAGCCCATTGCCCACTGTAGGCAGACTATGTGAGAGGCCAGATCATGATTAGAAATTTATTGGCAAGCATGGACTCAAGGGAAACTAGGAGAATGGAGTGATTTATGATGTCAACCCCTGGGGACTGGAATGCTAAAAGCTATAAAGCCCTGTGTTGTCTATTGCTACATAACAAACTACTATAAAACTTAGTGACTTAAAACAATAAACAAGTATTTTTAATAATTCCGTGGGTTATCTGGGTGGTTTTTTTGGGGGCTGGCAACTTCTTTGAGGCTGGATGGTCTAGGATGGGCTCACTTACAGGTATGGGGCCTCAGGTAGGATGGTTGGACAGCTGAGGACTCTCTACATGTAGGTTCTCATTCTCCAGGAGATTGGCCCAGGCCTGTTCCTGTGATGTAGGAATAATTCGCAGAAGCAGAGAAGGCAACCCCACTATGTGAGCACTGTTCAAACCTCTGCTTATTTATATTTGCTAATATCCCATTGGCCAAAGCAAATCACACGGCCAAACCCAGATACACGGGTGGAGGAACAGACTCCACCTCTTGATGAGAGGACCTTCAAAATATTGTGGCTTTTTTTTTTTTTTCAATCTACCACACCTGTAATTCCACGTTAGGAATGGTCTATCCTGTTGAACAAGAAATACTCAAAGTTTCTTCGCTTATACTTTCTCCCTAACCCAGTGCTTGGGCAATTGTATTTTGTGATGTTCTGCTATGTTTCTATGGTTGATTACAACCCCTACTGTGATTGCAGTTGCTACCAGTTCTTACACCCATTCTGTGTTTTGAGAGTTATTGGGCCATGGGTCATTGTGTTGATGCTTAAGCTTAATTCTCAAACATAATTTTATTTTCCTTGTTTCTGATTTTTAGGGGACTCTTACATTTAGTCCCCGAGTATTAATAATATGCATTATTATTCTCATTTTACATATTATGAGATTAGGAACACAGACAGTAGAGGTTGGATCAGAATCCAAGTCTAATAGAATCCACAGCCTGCTCTCTCTCTCTCTCTCTCCATATATATATATATATATTCAGTTGCTTCTTAAAATTTATGTGAAAACACTTTCTAAATATAAAGGAGCATTGTCATCATCATCACTCTTATTAGGATTGTCAGTATTATTGAGAGTAGAGCCCCCCAGTCCACAGTGAGGTAACAGCATTAGAGCAGACAATTTCATCCTTCTTTTTTTTTTTTCTCCTGAGCCAGCAATAAGCACTTCATAAGACTTACATAAAAATCAGTCTTGATTGGAAGGTTCTGAGTTAATGGTTTTCCATTCTATTAAATTGCCACTTATTCTTTTAAATTAGCTGTCATTTCAATAGGGAAGCCAATTGGTTGAGCAACCAGGCTATAGGGTGTACAGATTAAGCCATCTGTAGAGCAAGCATGTTTCATGCTCCCATTGTATTCCATATAAAGGACAAAGACAGGCCCATAGGTTGCTGAACACTTGGTCCCTGCATTCCAGAGAATTACTGTCCAGTTTAGGGCCATCAAATTAAATTTAATTATGAGTTACCTGAGTCAATATTCCTCTATATTCAAATAAATTGTAGGTCTCTTAGTGGCAGGAATTGGGATGTATACTTCTTTTGTGTAGCACCTAACACATAAGGCACATATTAAGTGTCTGAGAATATTGTTGATTGATGTATTGATTGAAGGCTGAAAGAAGTTATGGGTAGGGGTTGACGGGGAATAGTGGCTCCTTCTATAAAATACCGTTGGGTAAACATTAATCCTTTGGATCAGTAAAGAATTAGGTTTGCCTGCACTAATGGATGCCCAAATCAGAGTAGCTTGCAAAATATAAGGAGTTTACTTTTATTTCACATACGATTAATTTAGCAGTAGACAATAAAGAGGTATGGAGGCTTTGTGGATGACATCAGTGACACCATCTCCTTGGGTTTTTCTGCTGCATCATCTCAAGCACAAGTATTTACAACATGCATTATCAATTTATCAGCATCTTACAACGCATATTTTGGGAAATGTTAATCTAAATGAAATCTTTCATTTTGCAAAATCAACAGAATTTAATTCAGCAAATATTTATTGAACAAACACTATATGTCAAAAAACTGTTTTTGAAGCCCAGGAAAAGGATAGAAAAGGAAATCAAGATCCTAAGAGGTGAAGCAACTTGAAAGTTGACACATCAAATGAACGCACTGAGCCAAGGCTAGAGTCTGAAGCATGTTCCCTTCTTTTAACAAACATGACCAAACCTCAAAGAATTACACAGGGCAGGCTTTCAGGCATTATTATAATAATTCTCCCTTTTCAGGTTAGTAAATGTGGCTCAGAGATAGTGAGTAACTTGCCCTACGTCACCCAACTATCCAGATATTGAACAAAAACTCTTTCCTGACCCATGTGACCCCAGATTTTTTAATTTTTTACTATAGCATGTTTGTTGTTTTCCTATTTTATCTTTGATACATCAAAATATAGAACCTGCTTCAGGTATGGGAGGTGGGAGGCTCAAAGGAGTTCAGTGCTTAAGTTTCAGGTTGGTTCCTTGTCCTAGCAGGGAGCTCATGCAGGAACATGGAAACAGAGGCTTAGACATTCATGAGGTCAGTGAGCTGGCCATCTTTGATGGCAGTTGGCCCACACATTAGGCTGTACCCTGCCCATCTGAGGTTACTGCAGAAGCCAGATGTGTTAGTGCCAGACTATTTCAACATTCCTATTGTTGAGACAGAGAGAGAAAGAGAGAGAGAGAGAGAGAGTCTTCAATGCAAGACCCAGACATCATTTCCATAAGCCCTGGGCAGGGCTGAACTTGCCAGATGTATACAGCAGTGGCTTCCATGAGTTTTCCGACACTTCTTTCATCATCCTTTCATTACTTACTATATACTGTCTTTGTTGTACATGCCTTTTACATCCCATCCACCACAAAATACTTTCTACGTTTTCTTCTTTAGATACGTATTTTAAAGTGTTTCCTTTTTCTTTTCCATTACCAGTCTTCAGTGATGCATTCCAAGATTACCATCATGGAGAGATCAAACAGGAGACTGTCACCAGGCTCTCACATTCCAGTCTCTTTCTCTGTCCTTCCGGAAAAATCTTTAAACCTTATGCTATTTCTATGTTCAAAATGTTATATATAATACCTAGCCTATATTAACATCCTTTACCAAATGTGGCAAAGACTCCTAGTGTCTTACCCATAATTCTCCTCCTCTTATTTTTTTCATTTAAAAAGCCCTAGTTTTGTTCAGGTTAGCAAGGTACCTAGTTAAAACAATAACAACAACAAAATCATTACATTTGTAATACTTCCTTGAAAATATGGATTGCCTACCCATTACAGTAAGAAGAAAACACTGGATGAGCTCCTAGAAAAATCTATTTAAATAGGGCTAACTTAGCTAGGAAAGCCAGACTGTGGATTTGACTGATATTCCAGCAACCATCTTGTAATTATGAGAAGAATGGAATTCACGCACTAAGGAGCAGAAAGATAGAAGGCACTTGTCTCTGAGGACTTCATGGAGCTGCCATGACATCTCTGGACAGGTACTTCTAGAATTATTTTTGCTAGAGAAATAAGTCTAAGCCAAATATAGGCATTTTCTGACTAACCTCAATCATCCATCATAGAAAATAAGACATGATACATGAAAATGCTAATGATGTCTAGTTCCTATTATTTTAAATGAGAAAAATCATGGGTTAAAGGTCAACCAAAACCATCTGACCAATTTCTTAAAACAAAACTAAAACACAGTAAATTGCCAATATGCAAATAACAATTGTGTTGATTTGTAAAATACTCAAAATATCACTTTCTAATATACAAACAATCAATACTGTTGTTAACAAACAATTGGACCTTCCACTTTCAGCCAAAATTGAGTAAGGAGTACCAGATTCACTGAACCAACCAAAACAACCAAAAAAGTACACAAAAACATATGAAACAACAGTTTTTCAGACATTAGACATCACGCAAAAAAGGACAGTGATTCCTGAGATCTGAGAAACAAATGAGGTAAACCCTACCATTGGCCCAGCTTACTAGCTTCAAATAAATTCCAGGCTGAAGTACAGAGAAGAGGAACTGAGGCAGAGCCAGAAAAATTCCGAGTTGAGGAAATGTGGCTGAAGATCTGGCAAGAATCAATGACCTCAGCTTCAACCTTAAGAAACTGGAAAAGGCCGGGCACAGTGGCTCAAGCCTGTAATCCCAGCACTTTGGGAGGCCGAGGCCAGCGGATCACGAGGTCAGGAGATCGAGACCATGGTGGAACCCCGTCTCTACTAAAAATACAAAAAAAAATTAGCCGGTCGTGGTGGCGGGCGCCTGTAGTCCCAGCTACTTGGAGAGGCTGAGGCAGGAGAATGGCGTGAACCCGGGAGGCAGAGCTTGCAGTGAGCCGAGATCACGCCACTGCACTCCAGCCTGGGCGACAGAGCAAGACTCCATCTCAAAAAAAAAAAAAAAAAAAAACTGGAAAAATATGAGCATTATCAAAAGTAAACATAAGAAAGGAAATAATAAAGTTCAGACAAAAAAAATGGACTAGAAAAGAGAAAAACAATAGAAAAATAATCATAAAACTATTAGTTGGTTTTTGGAGAAAATCAATAAAATTGATAAAACTCTTGCCAGGTTGATCAGGAAAAAGAGCTAGAGCTAGAGGTGGAGGTAGAGAGAGACAGAAAGAAAGAGAAGACAAATTGTCAACATCAGGAATGAGAGAAATGATAACACTGTAGATTCTATAGATAAAGAACGTTATGAACTACTTTATGCAAATAAATTTGATAAATTAGAATAAATAGATACATTTTTTGAAAGGAACAAACTACCAAAACTCACAAAGAAATAGATAATTTAAATAGCCATATATCTATTTTAAATATGTAGTAAAAACTCTTCTCACAAAAAATCTTCAGACGTAGATGCCTTCATTGGAGAGTTCTACCAAACATGTAAGTAAGAAATAACAATTCTTCACAAACTCTTTCATTAAATGGGTGACCATAAACAAGTATACAAGAAAATGCTCAACCTGATTAGTCATTAGGGAAATAAAAATTAGAACCGCAATGAGAAGTATCTCATACTCCATAATATGCTCCGTACATATCAGTATAGCGCAAATTAAAAGATAGACCAGGCCGGGCATGATGGCTCACACCTGTAGTGCCAGCACTTTGGAAGTCCTGAGATGGGAGGATCACTTGAGCCCAGTAGTTTGAGACCAGCCTGCGCAACATAATGAGAGACCCTGTCTCTACAAACAAAGCAAAACAAAAAAACAACCATTAGCCAGGTGTGATGGCACATGCCTGTATTACCAGCTATTTGGGGGGCTAAGGTGGGAAGATCACTTAAAACCAGTAGTCTGAGGCTGCAGTGAGCTATGATCATACTACTGCACTCCAGCCCAGGTGACAGAGTGAGTGAGACTCTCTCTCTCTCTCTCTCTTTCTCTCTCTCTCTCTCTCTCTCTCTCTCTATATATATATATATATAATTGGAACACACTCATTTACTTCTGGTGGGAATGTAAAATGCTACAACCACATTGGAAAACATTTTTTGTTGTCGTTATTTGAATAGCTTTAAAGGTACAAGTAGTTTCTGGCTACATGGACGAATTGTATAGCAGTGAAATCTCAGCTTTTAGTGTACCCATCACCCCATTCGTGTACGTTGGACTCAACAGGTGATTTTTCATCTCTCGACCCCTCACCCTCCCCACTTCTGAGCCTCCAATGTCCATTATACCATTCTGTATGCCTTTGCATACCCATAGCTTACCTCCCATTTATAAGTGAGAATATGTGGTATTTTGTTTTCCATTCCTGAGTTACTTTAATTAGGATAATGGCCTCTAGCTCCACCCAAGTTGCTGCAAAATACATGATTTTATTCTTTTTTATAGCTGAGTGGTATTCCATGGTGTATATATATATATACACCACATTTTCTTTAGCCACTCATCGGTTGATGGGCACTTAGGTTGATTTCATGTCTCTGCAATTGTGAAATGTGCTATGATAAACATATGTGTGTAGGTGTCTTTTTGATATAATGACTTATTTTCCTTTGGGTAGATACCCAGTAGTGGGATTGATGAATTGAATGGTAGATCTACTTTAGTTCTTTGAGAAATTTCTATTCTGTTTTCCATAGAGGTTATACTACTAATTTACATTCCTACAAGTAGTGTGTAAGTACTGCCTTTTCACCACATCTACACCAATATCTATTTTTTTTGACTTTTTAATAATGGCCATTCTGGCTGGGATGAGGTGGTATCTCATTGTGGTTTTAATTTGCAATGGAAAACATTTTTGATGGCTTTTTAAAAAAAGTTAAATATACACCCAGCCATATGACCCAGCATTTTGCCATAGGTATTTACCCAAGGGAAAAATAAGAGTATATGATTTATATAAATACTTGTATAGGTAGATCATAGGAGCTTTTTTTTTTTTCATAATAGCCAGAAACCAGATATAACCCAGATGCCCATCGGCTGGTGAGTTAAATAATCAATTAGGAAGTATTTATATAATGGAATACTACTCATCAGTAAAATGGAATGAACTATTGATATACAGTGAATCTCAAAATAAATATGCTGAGTGACAGAAGCTGGACAAAAATGTGTATATTAGTATATATAGTATGATTCTATTTATATAACATTCTACAAAATGCAATTTAATTTATAGTGATAGATAACAGATTAATGCTTTTCCAGGTAGGGAGGTTTGGAGCTGTGAGGGAAATGAGGGAGTTATTCTAAAGGAACACAAAGAGACCTTGAAAGTGATGAACATTTTTATTATTTTGATTGTGGTTTTGGTTTCATGTATGTCAAAATTACCAAATAGTATACTTTAAATAGTTGCAGGTTATCATATGCCAACTATATCTCAATAGAGTTGTTTTTTAGAAAGCAATTGTTTTATTTTCAGTTTCTCAATTTTTCCTAGCATCAGTAGCATGATAGCTTTACATCCCCTTTGTCATCTCTTTTCAAAATGTCTGCACATATTATGACATTTTACCAATTGTATTTGGAATGTTCCTTGAAACTTCTCTGACATATTATTTTGTTTTAAAACGTTACAAATGTTTAGATGTTAAAAATTGTCTTAATATAATTTTTACTATAGAAATATAAGGCAAAAAATGATCTACAAATGCAAGGTATAATACTTACATTTATAACTTGGGTTCAGCAGAAAGCAAAGCTGAGGCTTCTGGAGCTATTTGCTTGCACTTTATTAGGGATACAATTCTGGGGAGCAGGAGAGAAACAAAGAGAGTGGAGCAGCTAAAGGAGAACAAATACACAATTGTGCTGCTGAACTTACTGTTGCTAAGTGCAGCAGAATGCTAGGTTTGTGAAACTCGGCCTCCAAGAAGCTATCTCTATAAAGTACATTCAAGGACTCTACTGGGGGCAATATGTGGATAAAAAGGAAGGATTTATCCACAGGTTCCTGTTTCCCACTGGCCAAAGGTTTACTCCACAGGATATTAATTTGCCTATACTTCTGGATTATGTAGGCCAGGGTGAGGGCACAGGGCAGTGAACCAAAAAGAGAGGCTTTAGGAGCAGGCAGGAGGCGATGACAGTCTCTGCTTGGGACGGTATAAAGAAAAGCCCTCATTGAGCTGCCTGCCACCACAAGAGCTGGAAAGAAGGAAAGAAGAAAGAAAAGAAAAGAAAAGAAAAGAAAAGAAAGAAAGAAAGA
>NW_026652282.1:38166269-38195806 GCF_009828535.3 Hylobates moloch
GAAAGAAAGAAAGAAAGAAAGAAAGAAAGAAAGAAAGAAAAGAAAGAAAGAAAGAGAAAAAAGGGAAAAGCGTGAAGCGAAGAGGATCTGAAATGATGCAGCAGAGATATCTGGCACTCATCTCTGAGGTACACTAAATTTACTTGGATCACTTTTATAAACCATTGACTTCTGTGCCCCATCACACAGCAATCAAAACAGAACACCTAAGACGGGCTGAGTATCACTATTTGTAAAGACTTCCAAGTGATTCTAATGTGTAGCCAAGGTAGAGAATCATTGAATCACTTCAGTCTTCCAGCTGTCCACTGTATGTTCCATGTTTTTACCAATTCCAAATACTATTCACACCTTCACTACTTAATAGAATGCTATTTTCTTTGTCTAAGTACTACCCATTATTCAGAGTTCATTTTAAATCTTGTCTCACCTACATATCTTTTCCTAACCATTTTATCCCTCATGATTTTTCCCTTATTTGACTCCATCATCTGTATTAGCAAAGCATCTTCTATATCCACCTTAGCAGTCTGTAGTAAAACCCTTTTTTAATTCTTTCCAAACTTAATTGCTTTCCTCTTTCCTTCAACTTTTGGAATCCTCAATGTTAACATATGCGTGTTCTCAACACAAAGATTTCAGGATAAGATTCTCCTGAAAATTATGTTAGTTCTGTTTATTTTGAACAAGTTCAATGGGGCCAACAGATTTTAAGATGGCCCAATAATCTCTGCTTTTGTATGTTCATGCCCTTGTATTATCCTTTCCCCTTGAATGTAGGTGAAATCTATGACTTGCTTCTGACCAAAAAAATATGGCAAAGGTGATAAGATGTCATTCCCATGATTATGTTTCATTATATAACGCTCCATCTTATTAACAGTCTCCTTCAATTACTGGTTTTGAAGAAGTTTCCATGAATTCTACAGTCACAAAGAATACAACCTGGGAGAACTTGGAAGTAAATAATTCCTCACTTAAGCCTCTGATGAGAACCTGGTCTGGCTGATACTTTGATTCCAGCCTTGTGAAACCCTAAACAGAGGACCAAGTTAAGCAGTGCTCTGACTTTGGACTTACTAAAACCAGGGTATTACATGTGTGCTGCTTTAAGCCATTAAGTTTGTGGTAATTTGGTACATAGCAAGAAAAAATTTATACATACTTTGGTACTAGAAATGGGATGCTTTTTATCTGAAGTGGAATTCTGTTGTAAAATACCTAAAAATGTTAAGAGTAGCTTTAGAATTGGGTGGGTGCACACTGGAAGAATTTGGAGAACAATAGAGAAAGTATAAATTGCCTTGACTGGACTGTTAGTGGAAATCTAAAGTTGAAGCATGCTCCTGGTGAGGTTGAGAGCTCAGAATAAGTGAGGAATAAGCCATTGAAAACTGGAGGAAAGAGAAACCCTTGCTAAGTAGGAGAAGAAAACTCAGAAGAATTGTCTCCTGCATTTATATGTAAAGCAGAACGTGTAAGTGATGAACCTGTTTATCTAGTTAAGGAAATTTACAAGAGAAGTATTGAAGGTGCTGTCTCATTTCTTCTTGTTGCTTACAATAAAATGTGAGAAGAGAGAAATAAATCAAAAGAAGAACAAAAATGAACAAGAACTTGATGATTTTGAAAATCTAGTCTCTTCAAATGGCAAAAAGTTAATGGCTGAAATTAAGATGGCTTGGTCTAGAGAAAAATTTGACCTTATGACTCTACAACTTTTCACTAAAATTTCAGAAAAATCAAAATATCAGAATATTCAGCCACACAAAGGACCCTTTCAAGAGATTAAGGGTGTGGCTCACAAATCTTAATCTGTAGGGCTTTATAATCCCTTCCCCTTGAATGTTGGTGGAATCCGTGATTTGCTTCTAACCAGTAGAACATTGGAAAGGTGATAGATTACCACTCCTATGATTGTGTTATGTTATATAAGACTCCATTTTGCCAGTAGTCTCATTTTCTTCATTGCTGGCTTTGAGGAAGAAAGCTTTCATGAATCCTACACATACAAGGAAATGAATTCTGCCAACCTGAGAGAGCTTGAAAGTAGATCCTTCTTCAGTCAAGCTTCTGATGAGAACTCAGTCCTGATAAACATCTTGATGGGAGCTTTGAGAGACACTAAGCAGAGGCCCCCGCTAAGTCATGCCCAGACTCCTGACTCACAGGGACTGTGAGATAATAAGCATTAATTAAGTTATTAAAGTTGTGGTAATTTGTTATGCAGAACTAGAAAACTAATACAGTCTGACTATTTATTGCTATATTTTAGTCACCATTTCTAGTCACTAAGCAACAGGTAAATTATGAGGTTATAGTTGCCTTCCATTTTTAGACATTTATTTTCATTTCTGTCTTATCCACAATCTGCACATGTGGACATTGAGAGTTGAAGCCAAATTTCCTGACCCTTAGAGCACTGGTTCTTAAATTTTAGTGTGCATCAAAATCACCTGAAAAGCTTGTCAAGATACAGATTGCTGGGCCCCAGCCCTAGAGTTTTTGATTCAGTAGATCTAGAGTGGGGCCCAAGAATCTGCACATTTAGTAAGTTCTCAGGTGATGCTATTGCTGCTAGTCCAGGACCAATACTTTGAGAACCACTTCTATGGACCATCTTTACCATAGTTCTTTCTGTGGCCTCTATGATATTCATTTTTGCAATTTACTCTGCCCCTCTTCTCATGATGATTAATATTGTAAGCTGCTGGAATTTCTAGGTTCTGGCTGGCAGTTGCCATGGTAACACACACAGGGTTGCCCCGTGCCTGAGGCTCTGAGTGAAGATGGCACCAGATGAATCACTGGAATAAGTGACTTGCAAGGGGCACAGACATTTTTCCCTGAGTTGTCCATTTCCTTCTGTGACCCTTATTCTTGGTCTTTTCTTTTTTTGGTAATGTCTTTTTTGAGACCCCCTCCAGATTCTTCTCTATATAATGTAATAATGACAAAACCTTAGATTCATGTCATTCTTCACATTTATAAAACAAGCAATACCCTTTCCAGCACAAAATCAAATTTTATTTGCATAACAACCTTGTGAGGTGTGCTGTATAGGTCTTATTATTCCCATTTACAAATAGTTAATGTAAGGCTCAAAAACATTCGGAGACAACTGATATCCAAAATTACATAAGGTAGAGAGTGGCAGAGCCAAGTCTGGAGGCCAGAACTCCTGATTTCTAGCTCAGAGCTTGTATCACCCAGGGCCCTAGCAAGAAACAAATTTCACAGTCAAAAGGATAACTGAAGAGAGCTTAACAAAGGGAACCCATGAGTGATGGTGACATACCCCAGCCTAGCAACTAGCCTGGAGGGTCAAGAGGATAGAGTGGTTGGTAAAACCTGGAAAGAGATATAGCTACAGGTGTAGCTGCAGGAGGACATCCAACAAAAAAGCTGTGGCCTTTAGTGAAGGAATGCAGTCACTGCCAACCCAAAGCCTATAAGGAAGGGTGCCGGAGCAATAAACAACCCAACTTCTCTCCCCAGGTTATGAGGGAGGCTTAAGATGAGGTAGAGACATTTTGACTTACCACTGTCTGATTAGGTCATTGCAGGTTTCTGAACAGGGAGCAACACATGAAAATGAGGCCTTGGGAAAATTGGACTGGCAGCATCACGCAGGGCTGGTTGGAGGGAGAAGCTGGAGCTATGGAGATCAGTCAAAAGGACGCTACAGAGCTTAGAACATTTTCCATTTCTGTCCACACTGAGATGGGTCTGAACAATATGGGCAAAGGCAGACATGAATGTTGTGGAAAGGTGTTATGCCCCCATCCCTAGGGCATCTTTGTTTGAAGGAAATATCCCACTATACATGCATACTCAATATTGATCTTAAAGCCTTTTCAGGATTTAACTGGGGTATGACTGGGCTTTTGGCCTTGGTTTGGGTTCTGGAAAAGCAGACTCAGAGATAGGGATTCAAGTATAAGTAGCTTATTAAGGAGGTGCAGGGAATACCAGCAGGGAAATAACAAGTGAGGGAGGGAAACCAAGAAAGGGGTATTACTAAATCAGCTATCACAGTGAGTGACTGCCACTTAAGACCAAGAGTAAATTCCAGGAACTAGTGTAAAATGCATACCTCAGAATCATTCCACTTGAGCGGTGAAGGAGTTGAAACATTTGTATACCAACTTCTGAGCATCATCGGTTTAGGCATGCTCCCGGGAAGCAATAATTCCTGACACTTCCAGCCTGCCACAAACAAAGGCAGAATTACCTTCTGTGGTTCTGGAAACAGCTTCCTGACGCAGAAATGCAGACACTGGCAGTTGGAAGTCATTTTGAGCACAATGAACTGGACATGGGTGGAGCATTGACAATACCTGCTACATTTTCGTTTGCAGGGTTGTGTTTATCAGCACTACAGTCTCTACCCACTTGATAGAGTACCTACCCTGCCACGTCCACATGGAATTCAACTTGCTCATGCACAAAATCAAGCCAGCACAATTGTTTTGAAAGTTACAGCATTGTTGGATAAATACCATAATGGGCAGCGGAATTTGTAGTAAAACACAGGAGGTAAATTTTGGTAATTTTTAAAGGTTTCAGAGGAGAGAAAAGACATATTACCAAATGGCCAGGGGATCAAGGTAGCTAATATATCTGTTTGTGGCTAACCGGTGATCTGTCCCTGGGATTCAGGTGTCAATCCAAAAGAAAAACACGATAAGGAAATGCAAGTACCCGTGAAAAAGAACTCATCCTGCATTGCATAACATATCTGTTTATCGTCTTGACCTGGCTGCAAAAGATACCTAATTCCTCTTACTCCACTCAAAAATAAAAGCTTCAAAGTGCTGTCATTTTCCACCGAGTTTCAGAACAGCTGATCATCTCATGCACTCGCTCTGTACTTAGACCTCCCTAAGTTTGCATCTCTCAATTCAGCCAGGACATCTGTCCTGCTCTGCATCAGAGCCCTCAGCATGATCTTGAATCTACACAGACACAAGGCAAAAAAAAAAAAAAAAAAAAAAAAGAGGCAGAGAGAAGCATTTTCTGTGCCACACTGTGCTGAATTATTTACTCCCAGCTCTGGGATTCAGAGAGCTAGTGCTTTCTCAGCCTTGAATTTTATTGCAGTACAAAGAAATAAAATAAGTAAATAAGGAGAGAGAGGAAGTAAATCCCTTGGAGACCTACTGGCATATGAAATATCTTTTGAAATGGAGCCTGATGCTGAAATAATTGTGTCATTTAGAGTGCAATACTAATATGCTCACAACTATGGCTAAATGCTGGAGCAAAGAACAATTTTGCAGCAATAAATGTGTGGCCATTTGTTTAAGCAGAAAAAAAAAATGAACCTAAAATTTGAATGGATTTATTTAATTAAGTATTGGCAAATTTAGACATTGACTACAAAATAATGCCTTCAAGCATTATGTGCAAAACAATAAGTACAGGTAATGGAAATGAGGGTATGTTTATTTCATCTGAGATCGGAATGAGAAAAAGGAATACAGTATGGTCGGGAGGTATTTATATGGCCATAAAAGAGAGAAATCCGCCTCCTTTCATGATACGTGTCACAGAGGGGGATCGTGAACATTCTCAATGTATTCTAAAGGGGCTGTAATCATGTAATCACATAAATATAAAGTAACTTTATTTTTGTCTCCCACTACTCCTTTACATATTTCAGAAGGATAATTTCTT
Organism: Hylobates moloch; assembly: GCF_009828535.3. Taxonomy (NCBI): domain Eukaryota; kingdom Metazoa; phylum Chordata; class Mammalia; order Primates; family Hylobatidae; genus Hylobates; species Hylobates moloch. The sequence goes on from NW_026652282.1 coordinate 38,171,949, forward strand.
CCCAGCCTCTAGACAAAATCCAGCCCCACCCCCCCATTTCTTTCCTGGGGTGCTTAAGTATTAAAAAATTCCTATGGTCACTTTAAGTCCAAAGTACATTCTCTTTTTAGTGATTATCGGTAGCTATAATCTCCAGGTTCATGTAATGCTCAAAATTTGAACATTACTGCTACTCTGACAGGAAGCCTGGAGCAGGGGAAGGGCGGCAGAGACATGGTCAGCTTTTCCTCTGGAGGAGAAGACATGGTGCTTCTCTGTCTTCCTCCTCCAGCTGCTCACCTTGTTCCTCACTCCTCCTGCACCAGTGTGCAGGGAGAGAGAAATACACAGAGAAAGAAAGCATGTTGTAACTGGAATGCTTATGAACACCATCCATTTAGTGGCCTGGTTGGCACACAATTCTGATTCTTCCTCATGGATGCAGTTGTGATGTTTTTGGAGATCCTTTTCCACACCAAATATTGGGGACCTCTCACTTCCAGATGTCTTGCCCTTGAGTGATGGACTCTCTCCTGTTTCACCTTTGCACTGTTTTCTCAGTCTCTAGCTGTCTCCTTGGGTTCACTGTTAGCTCTTTTCTCTGGAGATCTTTTCACTTGTCCAAGTGAGCCCTCCTGGCTAGCCCCTAAATTGATTTTATGCTCGTTTATTCTGTTTCTGTCCCTCGCTGTCTGTGGTGCTGTGTCTGGCTCTCTCTCTCTCTCTCTTCTCTTTTCCTCTCTTTCTCTCACACACATACGTACACACTTGTCCAATTCTGTTTCACAGGAAACACTTAAACATTTATGCATTATTTTATCCACTAAATTTCAGGATGTTGGTCAATCCCAATGCAGCCACCCATCAGAGCAGCCAGTCTATCCATTTCAGTTATGACGTAGACATTAATCCACTGCGTCTGCCCCTCAAATCTTGGGTAACAAATATTACCTTAAAGCCCTTCTCTTTTGACTTGAGGTAAAAAGAGAGGCACCTTCCGACCTTCTAAACAGAGCTTGCTCAAATAAATTACATCTAAAATATCTTTCTCCAAACTCCAACCCTCAACCATTTTTGCTCATATGTTGGGTAAGAGTCATAAAACTCATAAAATTCATAAAATTGGTGTTTGGTCATTTCTTTCTGGAAATCCTATAGGAAAGCCTATCTCACAAGTCACTTTGGTATCTGGTATCTATTAGTGTCTCAGCAGAAATTTCTATTTTAACATCCATTCATGAAATAAAAAGTGTGAGGAGGCTAATTTTCTCTCAGTCAACCCTTGGAAGTGCCCACAGACTCAGCGATAAGGAAATCCTTGGCTGCTATTTTTGGGTCTGCAGAGGGCTTCAGAACCATGTTTTACTGAAGGGTAGTACATTAACACTATTTATTAGAAAACCACCATGTGCCCCCAAGATAGCTATAATGTGTAAAATGCTATTTTCCTTTTTTTTTCCCCAGAAAAAGAACTGGAGGTACAGACAAATAAAGTGGCTGGTCTAGAGACATTAATGAGCTGTTAGAACTTGAGAAACAACTCCATTATTGTGTGGTCAGCTAACTGGTTAAGTCTGTTAACAGACATGTGGCATAATTTAATCTAATAATTTTTTTCTATTCCCCGGGCCTATAGGTTGAGGTTGATCTGAAAGATAGGACTATTTGTGATCCAGAATCAAAAGAGTCAAGAAAAGTCTGAGAATTTCATCCTTAGAGCAGAAAGTAAAAGTGTTCTGGAGCCAAAAGTAGTAACAAAGATGGAGGGCAAGAGATCATTGGATTAAATCATATTGGCAGACCAAATTTCAGAAGAATCAACACACCAGAAACAAGAAGAACTTGAAGTTAAAGCAGAGTTCCCTTATACTGGAGAATTCTTGTGCATTCTCTGCTCAAATATGAGGCCCTCCACCATGAAGAAGAGATTCACGTTGGATATAACCACAATTTACCCCCCTCAACAGATCCCAGGAGCCTGCTGCTTACCTACTAGGGAGCCCACCTGCCTCACTTTGTGCTTCCCCAGTCCTGTCCATCTTGCTCCATATGAACTTTCCCAGGCCCAAGCTGCAGATATGAGAATGATAGCTACTCACCAAACCTTTTTCCTTGTCTTCCTGAGCTGGACCCCATTTCAAGCCTCTGTTGAGGTTAGATATGGTCATGTGCCTGAGTCCTAGCCAATAAAATGTAACTGGGAACAGTTGTGTATCTCTTTGAAATCTGGCTGATGAATACCAACCCCCATGCTACCCTCCGTGTTGTTTCACTTTGTACTGACTTGATGCAATTAAGCCCAGGAAGCTTCGAAGCTATATGCTGAGGATGGGTTTGATATCACAGAGGAAGCCTGGGTCCCTACATCACTGCTTTGAGAACTGCTGCCCACCTTTTGGACCACCCATTTTGGACTTAACATGAGCAAGAAATAAACTTTTCTGTTTGAACCATTATATATGTTTGGATTTGTATGTTGCAGCAGCTACAATTACCTTAACCAATATGGACCCCCTGAGAAAAGTTGTTGGGCCAATATGCATTTAAGCTCAGGTTTCAATTTTTCACACATGAAAAATTATAAATACATATAACTTTGAGCTTCTTTAGGAAAGAACAAATATCCTAACTGGCTTGGTATTCTCCCAGTAAATAGTTCTTGAAAGGGTGTTTCATATAGTAGAAATTCAATGACTACCTGTTCAAAATGTTTAAATGTTCAAGTCTTAAGAAAAAAATATCAACTATGAGAAGATTAAGGAGTCATTTACATACTAAGAGCTAAATGAAGTCTTACTGAATAAATAAATGAATGAGTGAATAAATGGTATATTTGATGAAAATAAGTCTCACCTTAAGATTCACAGAGAAATTTGCTTATCTGTAAGATGAGGATTGTGATACCTTGCGCTTTCTACCTCACACGAAATGTGTTAGTATCAAATCAGAGAATTTACTTTCAAGCATTTACTTTCTAAATTACCAAGTGCTAGACACATGTAAGTTCTCCAATATAATTTAGATAGATTATGTTTTGTCAGTATGTTGACAGTTTATTGATAATGGAGTTGAAACTCAAGGAAGGAGAATAATCTGTGAAGCACTTCTGAACATCTTGGAGATTTTTTTAAAAGTTATATTGGTGACCTGAAGATTTTAGACCTCTTAAAATTCTGAATTACTATTAACTTGCAGATAAAATAATGCCATTATTTACCACTGGACTCAAGAGAACATCTTCGTGTATTATTGGTGCCCTGCAATTATAACTAATCATATCCCCTCTGAATCACCCTGAAATGTATCTGCCACTTCTTAGGTTCCTACTTAGTGATTAGAGTCAGAAAAGCATTAATCAACACTGCTATGCCAAATACTATGGAAATTCATTTAACCATATTACATAATTGAAATGTCAGAATGTTTAAACACTTTCTGTCATATGAAAATATATTGGAAATGTCTAGAACCAAGCTGGCAGAGAACAAACACAAGGAATGTTCTTATAAAACAAATGAGATCTAGCTGGGCATGGTGGCATGTGCCTGTAGTTCCAGCTGCTCAGGAGGCTGAGGTGGGAGGACTGTTTGAGCCCAGGAGTTTGAGGCCAGCCTGGACAACATAATGAGATCTCCATCACTAAAAATAAATTTTAAAATAATGGATAAGAAAGATTTAATGATCCATGGAATGGTTGTTCGTGGGCTTTTGGTCAGAAGCCTGAGACTGGGGATTAGACAAAAGTGGCTGTCCAATGTGTCAGTGATGATGCCAACCTCTTACCAGCTGAAATTGAGAAGTATATGCAGCAGGCTTCAATGACTGCCCTTATTGCTGAAAGAATATATCTTGTATTGCCTGGGCAGGTGACCGTCACAAGGGGTTAAGAGAGTTCCTGTGAGTTCATTGTGAGATTACCTCTCTTTCATTTCCCAGTCCTTCATCAGAAAAGTCAAGAGACTCCTATCACATGCTAGAATAAAGATTTCCTTTATGCAGGCTCCATCCTCCATCAGTAGGAGTCAAGTGGTAGCCCCCAAATTCTGCATATTTCTCTCACTCCTTTCAAACTGTCCAATACTTACTAGCACTTTCTTCTTTGGAACATCATTTCCTATATTTCTGTCATTTCAGTCACAAGAAGTGTAGGGCTCTAGATCTTCCCCTATCCCTTGGCCTTTAATCTCCCTATGGCTCCACAAATTGCCTTTTCTGCCACCATCTCCCTTCCTTCTGCCCCATCTCCTGAAAGAACTGGAACTTTCTGTCAAGCATCTATCAATTGTCAACCAAATTCCCTACATCCCCTCACATTTTGTGACTATGCTATTTCTTTATTTTATTTGCTCTAACTGAAACTCACCTCTCCTCAAAGGACCCTGCGTGCCTTGCAGCCTCCTCAAGGGGTGGCTGTTTTCTCTCCCAGACCCCCCAAAGCACTGAGTCTGGATGTGGGGTAGTGTCCTCCTCCCTCCACATTGCTTCTTCCAGATCATTATTCCTCATTTCTCCTTAAGACTACACAGTTTGAATGACTTCTATATTGCCAAACCTCAAAGTGTATTTGAGTCTTCATTTTACTTGATAGATCAGCAGCATTTTACACAGTTGATCACTCTCTTCCTGCTGAGACACTTTCTTCACTTCACTTCCAGGACACCACACTCTCCGGCTTGCTTCCTGCTTCACTAGTTGCTCCTTCTCTGTTCCTTTGCTACTTCCTTCTCATCCCACTTATCTCTAAATGAGAGCCCCTGCACTTAATCTTTGAACCTTGCCTCTTCTCTGGATACTCTTACTGCCTTAACAATCTCATTTAATCTCATGATTTTCTATGCTTTCTATATGTTGATGACTCTACAAGTTATAGCTTTATTCCAGAACTTTCTCCTGAACTTGAGATGTATGTATCCAAGGGCTTACCTGACATCTTCATCTGGATATTAATAGGTATTTCAAAATTAACACATGAAAAACTGGGCTCCTGATTTTTTCTTCAGATCTTCTCCTCTTGAAGCCCCTCCAACCCACACCAATCTCAGCTAATGACAATCCCAATCTTTCAGTCATTCAGGCCAAAAACTGAAGGCATCCTTGACTCCTTTCTTTCTCTCACACTGCACATCAAATTTATCAGAAAATCCTAATGGATCCTCTTTCAAAATATATGTATGGTATCTGACCAGTTCTTACTGGCTTTACAACTACAACTCTGGCAACTGTTGTCTATTACTTGGATTGCTGCAATAACTTCCTAACTGGTCCTTCTACTTCTGTCCTTGCCTCCTTTATTTCTATTCTAAAAAAAAGCAGCCAAAGTAATTCTGTTAAACATAAGCAGAATATATCATTCCTTTGATTATAACCCTACAATGGCTTCCTAGCTCACACTGTGTAAAAGTTAAAAGTCCTACAGTAACCCTTCAAAGTTTTTGGCTAAGTATGTAAGATATCTAGTGTGATAGCATTAAGTGCTGAGGTGAAAAATAAAGCAGGGAATGGAAATAGAGAGCATCAAAGATAGAGTGATGATTGCATTTTAAATAGACCTGAAGGAGATGATAGAGTATGCAATACAGATATTTAGGGAAATAATATTCTATGCAGAGAAAAGAGCAGGTGCAAAGGCCCTAAGGCAGAAGCGTGCTGGAATATACAAAGAACAGCAAGAAAGCTTTGCGCACTGGAGTGGCAGGAGATGAGGTGAGACAGGCCTATTGATAATGTCTCTTGCACTAAAATATAGCATGCATGTGGATAGAAATTTTGGCCTATTTTATCTACTGTTTTATAACTAGAACTCAACTCTCAGCTAGCATTCTACTCATACTGACCATATGTTCTGAGTTACAGTGGCATTTTATGTTACAGAATTTTTTTTTGAGACCAGGTCTGGCCCTGTTGCCCAGGCTGAAGTGCAGTGATGTGATCTTGGCTCACTGCAACCTCTGCCTCCCAGGCTCAAGCCATCCTCCCACCTCAGCCTCCCGAGTAGCTGGGACTACAGGTGCACACCACCATGCCTGGCTAGTTTTTATACTATTTGTAGAGACAGGGTTTCGCCATGTTGGCTAGGCTGGTCTCAAACTTCTGAGCTCAAGTGATCCACCTGCCTCGGCCTCTCAAAGTGCTGGGATTATGGGGTGTGAACCACCACACCCAGCCTATGTTACATAATTTCGGTTTTTAGTGTCCATAATTACGGTCTGAAATAGGTCAAGGGGACCCTACGATGGTCCTGGGAGATGAGCATTGAGACAACAGTGATAGAATGGATCAGACCGTGCTTGAAGGACCTCAGAAGGTCTAGTCAAACTGTCAACTAACCCTCATAGTTTGCAGAGCTGCTGGGAGACAAAATCATGTCCAGAACTCTGGAGCCACAGGATTCCTTTGGGTCCCCAGAACTTCGTTGGAAAAGATTATAATGGCTTTAATATCATTAACGTTTATTGGGTTTTTACAATGTAACAGGCATGGTTCCATGCACTTTACACAACTAATTCATTGAATTCTCTCAACAACCTAATGAGGTCAGAACTATTATCCTCATTTTTGATGTGAGAAAACTGAAGTACAGAGAGGTTATGTGGCTTCCAAAGTCACATAGTTTAAAAGTGGCAGAGACTGGATTCAAATGTAAACAATAACCACTGCCAGGGTACCATGGGAAGTTGTGGTCCAGACACTAAATCAAGCTGCACCCAAGGTGTCCTAATCCTATGCCTTCTTTCTCCACTGGATGAGAGAAAAGGAGCAGGACCTAAGTCTCCTGATTTTGTGGGAATTTGCTTTCCTGTTCCATGTTTCTCCCTCCTCTGCCCTTCTATGCATTGAAATGATGGGCAGGGGAACATTTTCAGCCTCTGGAGGCGGGCGAGCAAAGACTCGATGCACTTCCCACCTCTTGCACTGGCTCATACTTTAAAGGCTGGAAGTTTAAAATCACATCCCAAGCTTCTTGGAACTCAAAATTCAGTTATCTGACTCAGTAAAATGTAGCTTTCTCACTTAAAAGGATTTGCCCAAGGGGCCTCTGGGATTTCAAATATACTTAAAAGCAACAACTGTGTTGAATCATAGAATCATAAGGGATTGCATTTCCGCTGGAGAACAGACAGGATGTTTTAAATAGAGGGGGAAATGTTTGAAGTTCAACAAGCTTTGAGTTTCATCCCACCCACCACATCTGAAAACTATCTGAGTCATTTGATGAAGGCAAAATACAGCTGGGCTCCCTTATTCTTAGTGTTATTGTGGCCTACCATCTTGACATTGTGATGCTATCTCTGCAAGAACATTTCACCTACATCTACCAACCCTTTTCTACTGGAATCAGGAAGGGTCTGTTCTCCAAAGTCTATCTGGAGTGGAGTGAGCTGAGGGTGGTGTGGAGTAAATATTCTTATAGACAGAAGGCAAATACAGCTCTAGACAAAACAGTGAAGAGAAACAGGTTTGTCCACGGCCCTGAGCTGCTGTCAAGGAGGTTACAGGGCCTTTATCTCTTTCATGGTGCTGCAGTATAGTGTAGTGTGTTTATGAACGTAGATTTGGGAGTCAAAAAGATACATGTTTAATCTTGAGCCTACCCACTTATTTACTCACTGTGAGTCCTTGGGCAGATTACTTAATCTCTCTAATTAGATGTTACTTTCCTTATGTAAAATGGGGAGAGTTATTGTGAGGATCCAATGAGAAGGTATTTGTAAGGTGATGGCAACAGTACTGGACCCATAATAAATATTTAATAAATGTAAATTATTAGTATTGTTCTTGTTGTTACTGCCTGTCCCTCAAAGGCCCATTGCATTTTACCCTTTATTGTATTATTGAAATCTGCTTTCAGCTGTTATATTCAAACAAGGGATGAATGAAAACAATTCAAAGTCTTACTTCACATTCTAAATTCTTGATCCCAGATTACCACCTAACATAAAGGTCAGAGGGCAAGGAACAATAGAAATGCAGAGAGAAATTTACCTCCCAAGAAGTAAATTTGTTCCAGGCCTGCCTAGACCTCTACAAGGAAGCAGTTAAAGAGCACTAGCTTTGGAGCCAGATTTGCAGGTCAAATCCAAGGAAATCCATATAACTTTGAACGTTGGACAAGTTACTTCAACTCCTTGGGTCTCTTTATAACTGATGAAAAGATCTAGGGGGTCTTAGATCAATGTTTTACAAATTTATTTATTTTTTTGCCATGGAACTATTAATTTGAATAAACTCTCACAGGGAAATACAATGTATAGATAAAATGTATTGGATACAGGAGGTAAGTTTCCTGAGCCGCCCTCCTTAGGCATTGGGAGTATTTTGTGAACCCTCAAGCAATGCAGTAGCACTGCATACTACACAACTGTGTGATCGCCAAAATTCCTAATGTGTCTAATGCACTAGGTATGCTGCCTTTTTACCTTAAACACCAGGCTACAGTCCCATCATCCTCTCAACCTGTTCTGCTTATATCTACCTGTCATCTTGGGCTTCCTCATACTTGAAACATATTCTGGTTTCTCTTCCCCATAGGATCCATATCAGTAGTCATAGTCTCTCACCCTTAGACAATTATAAATAGCATACATCTTTCATTTGATCAGCACAGTGTTAAAAAATGTATTGTAATCTCTTTAGGCAAACATGCATTCTCCAGCTAGGCTCCATTACTCCCTACTACTTTCTCTTATCCAAGTCAAACATTTATACTACTTGACTGGCCCCTGAAGGCATCTGAATTCACAATGTCAGATCTTCCGTGTCATTCAAGGCCCTCATCAAATCTAGCTTTTGGACTCCTCTAGTTGCTCTCATCTCAATGATTCTATTGTACTTACGATATAGTTATATAAATAAAAATAACAAAAATATTAAAAAGATAACTCAAAGGTTTAATTTCAGAGAACTAATTTCAAAAAGAGAGCAGCCAGTTGACTTCTTTTGAATCTCTTATAACAACTTATAATAAGCACACAATCTTTTCTTGATTGAGTAGTCAAATATGTAATCATGGAATAAAATTAATTTGAAAAGATGCTGCCTAATAATAATGATCAGTAGTATATTAGGGTAACACTAATTTCAATTAAGAAAAACCTTCAAAATTTCAAAAGCTTAACACAATGGAACTTAATTTCTTACATACAAGTCCAGTGTGGGTGTACTTAGTATATGAATAACTTTAAAAAACCTTTTATTGGCCGAGCACAGTGGCTCACATCCCAGCACTTTGGGAGGCCAAGGCGGGCAGATCACGAGGTCAGGAGATCGAGACCATCTTGGCTAACACGGTAAAACCCCATCTCTACTAAAAATACAAAAAAAAAAAAAAAATTAGCCAGGCATGGTGGCGGGTGCCTGTAGTCCCAGCTACTTGGGAGGCTGAGGCTGGAGAATGGTGTGAACCCGGGAGGTGGAGCTTGCAGTGAGCTGAGATTGTGCTACTGCACTCCAGCCTGGGTGACAGAGCGAGACTCTGTCTCAAAACAAACAAACAAACCTTTTATTTTAAAAGGATTTTAGGTTTACAGAAGAACTGCAAATATAGTAGAAAGAGTTCTCAGATGCTCTTTCCTCACCTTCCCCTAATGCTAAGATCTTATACAACCACGGTGCATCTATTTAAACTATAAAATTAACATTGATACAACACTACTTACTAAACTACAGACTTTAATCAGATTTCACCAGTTTTTCCTTTAATGTCTTTTCTGTTCCAGTGTCCAATCCAGGATATAACATGTCTCTTTAGTCTCCTCCAATCTGCTACAGTTTCTCAGTCTTTATTTGTTTTTCATGACTTTGGCATCTCTGAGGAATAGTGGACAGGTGTTTTGTAGAATGCTCCAAAATTTAGGTTTTTCTGATATATTCTTATCATTAGACCAGGGCTATGGATTTTTGGGAAGAATATCACAGAGGTAAAGTGCCCTTCTCATCGCATCATATTAAGGGGTGCGTGTTATCCATAGACCTTTCACTGCTTATTAGACTTGATCCCCTTGGTTAGGGAAGCATCTGCCAGATTTTTTCATTGCAAAGTTGCTATTTTTTTTTCTATCCTATACTCTATCGTTTGGAAGCAAGTTACCAAGTGCAGCCCACACTCAAGAGAAGAAAAATTAAGTTCCACTTTCTGGAGAAAGGAGTAGAAAGAAATTTGGGGACATATGTTAAAACCACCACAATAATGAATAAATACTGGGTTCTGTTTGCAGCAATTATTATTGCTGTTTTCTGACACTGATTTTTTATTTCTCTAATTTTTTCAATATATATTATCTGGAATTGTTTTGTAACAAGTTTTTCCTCTCTCCCATTTATTTATTTATTCAATGATTATATAAGTATGAAATCATGGATATTTATTTTCCAGGTTATAATCCAAAATTAATATTTACTTTGTTGCTCAAATTGTTCTAGCTTTGGTCATTAGAACACTCTCATGCCCTTTTTGACATACTCACATTTAAAAAATTTATTTTCTATTTACTTTCATTTTTATTTATTCACTAGAATTTCCTTACTTTCTATCACTACAGATGTGCTAAGGTCATTCCCTGCCCTATCATTTCAATCAGTATATTCCAGTTAGAGTTGTGTATTTCTCTTTGTCCTCTCAGATCTAACCTTTTTTCCTTTTTTTTTTTTTTATGCACAGCTCTACTGTTAGGTGCATAAACATTTGGGATTATTGGGAGTGTTAAAATATAAACTGAGATACATTAAAATATTAAAGAGTTTGTTTGAGCAGATAGTGATTTGTGAATCAGGCAGTGGTTTGGGCTCCAGTAAAAGGACACACGGAGGAAACTTTTATAAAGTGTTCATGGAAGAAAGACAAAGAAAACATTTGATCAGTTAAAGTGAGGCAATAGGCTTATTTGGGTAATTCCAGCAGAAAAGTCCCTAGTTAGAAGTTAGATGATGGTTTCTGATTGGTCGACCTTAAAATTTGTTTTACCATTTGCACTGAGTTGGGTTTCAGTTTGCTTACATAGGAACACAAATTGCTGGAGCCATCTCAGCCTAATGGCCTCCCAAGTAATTTTTTTTTTCTCAGAAGCAGTGATCCCTTTATCATTATGTGATCCATCTTTATCCCTGATGATATTTCTTTTTTTCTCTTTTCTTTTTTTTTTTTTTTTTTTTTTTTGAGATGGAGTTTCACTCTTGTCACCCAGGCTAGAGTGCAATGGTGCGATCTCGGCTCACTGCAACCTCCACCTCCCAGGTTCAAGCCATTCTCCTGCCTTAGCCTCCCGAGTAGCTGGAATTACAGGAGCCCACCACCATGCCCAGCTAACTTTTGTATTTTTAGTAGAGATGGGGTTTCGCCATGTTGACGAGGCTGGTCTCGAACTCCTGACCTAAAGTGATCCACCCGCCTCAGCCTCCCAAAGTGCTGGGATTACCTGTGTGAGCCACCACGTCCGGCCAGTGTTTCTTGTTCTAACCTTTACTTTGGTCATAATTGATAAAGCTACTCTAGCTTTCTTTTGTTAGTGTTTGTACAGTGTATATTTCTTTATCATTTTACTTTTAATCTACCTATGTCTTTATATGTAAAATGGGTTTCTTGTAGAAAGCACATGTTTAAGTCTTAATTTTTAAATTCAATATGAAAATCTCTGTCTATTTACTTGTGTTTTTAGACCATTCAAATTGAACCAAATTATATATGGTTAGACTAAAATCTATCATCTTGTTCACTGTTTTCTATTTGTTTCATTTGTTCTTTTTTATTTCCTCATTTCTGCCTTCTCTAAGTGTAATTGAACATTTTGTAACTTTATTTTTTCTCATCGATCGAATTATTGTTTATACCTCTTTAAAAAACATGTTTAGTGGTTTAAAATATACATTTTAAAATAATCTTAGTCTACCTTCAAGGACTATTATACTGCTTCATGTGTAGTATAAGACCCACATAGTAGTATATTTCCAATTCATCTTCCTATCTCTTGTGCTTTTGACCCACATACAGAGGAGAAGGCGGTGTGAAGACAGAACAGAGATATTTAAAGATGCTGGCCTTAAAGATTGGATTGATTCAGCCCCAAGCCAAAGAATCCTGGAAACCACCAGAAGTTGAAAGAGCCAAGGACAAAATTCTCCCCTATAGCTTCGAGAAGGAGAATGGTCCTTCTTTGATTCTGGCCTGTGATACTGATTCAGCCTTCTGCCTTCCAGAACTGTGAAAGACTAAATCTGTTGTTTTAAATCACCACATTTTTGGTGATTTATTACAGCAGCTAGAGGGTAATAATAACATCTAGGTTTTTTTTTCCTGTTGGTGTTTTCTGAACTTCTTGGAACTGTGATTTGGTATCTGTCACTAATTTTGGAAAATGCTCAGCCATTATTTAATTATTTCTTCAAATATTTTCTTCTGCTCTGTTCTCTCTTCCCTTCTGGAATTTCATTACAAATGTGTTAGACCATTTGATATTGTCTCATAGCTCTTGGATCTTCTGTTTTTCTCCTCTATCTCTTTGTGTTTCAGTTGAGGTAATTTCTGTTGACATGTTATGAAGATCACTGATTATATCTTTGTGTGTGTTGAGTCTACTGATGACCCCTTTGAAGGCATTCTTCACCCTTGTCACTGTGTTTTTCATTTGTAGCATTTCTATTTTGTTTTTTCTTATAGTTACCATCTTCCTGCTACAATTAACTACCTATTCTTTCATGTTATCTATCTTTTCATTTAGAGCCTTTAATATATTACTCATTGTAAATTGCCTACTACTTTCAACATCTGTATCATAATTGAGACTGCTTCTGATGGTTGCTTTGACTCCTCAGACTGTTTTTCCTTTCCTTGTTGTATTCCTCTAAATTTTTTGTTGAAGCATAGACATACAAGACAATAGGCACTAAGATTTTTTTTTTATGACTGGAGATGAGCATGCCTTTCCTTCTGCTATGCCTTTAATGTGAGAGTTTGTAATAATATAATAAGAAAGTGGGCCGAGTTTGAGGTTTGCTTTCCACTTGGCTTTGGGTCTTCTCTTTGTCATGCTCCCCAAAGAGAATTTTCTTCTGCAGCCTCCCCAGTTCATTCCACTGCTAGTTTTGCTTGACACCTGCTAGTGTGGCAGTGGAGGTATGGGAGATGGAAACATTATCTAATGTTCTGACTAAGCTATGAAACTAGGTCAAAGCTTGTGTTTCTTTTCACAAGTATTCCTTTCCCCCCTCCAGACATAATGCTAGGCCAAGCATGCGTTCCCTTCTCATCCCAGGAGCAGAAGTATTTTGTTTTGTTCCTGGCTTCCTCAGGGTTCTCCCCATCTCCCCTGTGTCCATCTATGAGGTTTCTGAAGGAAAATCTTGAAAGAAGGTGTGAACTTTTCTGTGTCTGCTTTCCCCAAGGGCTTTATACTCTTATACTAGCTGACACCAGTCTTTTAACAATTTGACTTTTTAAAATTCTAGTTAAATTCTCTTTCTGGCTTAATTGGCTTTTGGCAGCCTCTATGCCAGGTAAACAAAGGCTAGTATCCCATTTCTCCCTGCAGACACCGGTTTCTCTCTAGGGTTCAGGTTAGTTGTTTGCCCTGTGACTTCGGTTTTCTCATGTATTCAAAAGAAGTCATTAATTTTATTCCATTTTTTGTTCTTGTTGTTTAAAGGGCAGGAGCAATGTCTTTTCCAACTTTCTACATCTCCAAGCTGAAACTAGTGGTTGAAATTTTTCATACCTTGATTCAGGGACCTAGACTTCTTTCTCTTGTAGCTTTCCTATCCACTAGAGCTTGCATATGATTATTTATACTCGTAGTTGACTTTTACTTAGAATAAACTAGTAGATGTTAAATTGCTGGGTGTTGCTGTGTGCATTCTCCAGGAAACAGACTCTAAGGCAGAGATTAGTATTCAGCAAGTTTTTTTTTTTAGGACATACTCTTAGGATTAAAACCGCTGGAAAGGAAGGGAAGAAGGCAGGATTGGACAAGGCAGAAGTTCAGCTGAGATAGAATCTCAACAAACGGTCAGTTGATCCCATGGAAAACTCTGGACCAGAGAGAGCTCTGAAGAGTTGTCCTGTATGCAGTGAGGAAGCTGAACTTTTATGTCTTCTCATCAGTCAGTCATTGAATGAGCGTGTATCCAAAGTAATACCTTGTCAAGCCAAGTGTCTCCAGCTGAGGACAATTTCTTAAGCGGACTGAGAGCTGACGACTATTATCTGGTAGCACTGGAGGAATAAGTCTTAAAGGGGATCTGGGCATTGCATCACAGCTTCCACTACATTGAGTCAAAGAATATGAATATGTTAAGGCTCTTGATAGGTATTGTGAAATTATTCTTCACAAAAGTTGCTCTAGAAAAGGTGTACTTAAGTTCTCTTGTACTTAGTTTTCTCGTTGGTAATGTAGAGATAATTTTAACAATTTGCCTCATAGAGTTATTGTGAGAATTAAATGAGTCAATATTTATGGTATGCTTGGAACAGTGCCTAGTATATACTAAACACCAAATGCTTCTTAGCTATCATAATTATTGCTGTAATTTTGCACTGATACCAGAAATACATAAAATTGCCTATTTCTTTGCACTATAGCCACCTATGGGTATTTTCATTAAAAATAGAAATTTCTAATTTGAAATATGTCATGATGTTTTATTGACCACTTATATTTCTTCTTTTGTAGATTATTTTCTGATCCCCTTTGCCTATTTTCTATTAGAATGTAATTTTTTCTTACTAATTTGTGAGAGTTAAAAAAAGTCTTTAAGATATTTATTATTTAGCATTATGTGTCATATAAGTTAGAAATATATTGCTCATTTGTATATCTTTTAGCTTACTTAAGCTAGATTATTATATTTTTACATACTTTCTGTAGGAGGCCTAATTAGTGGATCAATGTCAGAATAACATTAATGATGATGATAAAAATATTGTTTAATGACAACTAATATCTATTGAGTATTTACTATCCTAATATGGTAAGAAACACTCATTCTTTCATGCATTATCTTATTAATTCTCAGCATACATCTCTATGAGTTAAAATATTCTATTATGCCCATTTAATAGATATGAAAACTAAGGATTAGAAAGATTAAATAACTTGCCCCAAAGTCATAAGTGGTGGAGATGGTATTGAAACTCAGGTCTGTTAGATTCTAAAGCCATCATTTCCTAAGGTGTTTTGTGAAACACCATCCCATGAGACATTATGTATACACACGCACAAATATGTACATGCCACATCAAATTGATCTAGTAGTGTTTTGAATATCTGATTCCAGAAATAGTCTATATAGATACCAGCATGTGAAAAACTCAAAGGGACACTTTAGGAAAGAAACTTGGCTAACTTGTTTAACCCAGGATTTCCCCCAAATTATTTAATCATAGATCTTTTATTTCCCATTATACCACTAACAGACTGTAGAAATAGTGCTCTATTTCATACACCTGGTAAAATGCTGCACTATACTACTCAGTCCCTCAACGATTGAGGGCAGTGCCCAGCTGTCTGGGATTCTGTTCACTTATCATTGATACAGATGAAAACAAAGACAATGACCTAATCAAATTAGCCGGTGACTCAACGTGAGGAAGAAAAGCTGCTACACTAGGTAACAAAATAAGGATTTAATAATCTGGAACAATGAACAGAAGTAAATAAGATACAATCTGACAGGGATAAATGTAAAATCCTGCAGTTAGGTTAAAACAAAAATCAATGACATGAGTGCAATTTAGAAGGAAGTTAGATTTCACAGTAGTTTGTGTGAGGAAGCCTGGGGGATTTAATTGATCATAAACCCAATAAAAAAGCAATTTAAATGTATTCAATAAGCAAGGGAACTACAGTTTTAAACCTACATTAATACATGATAGTGTTTAGATTGTCAAAGATTGGTATCCACTCCCCTGGTTGGTGTGCCAGTCAGGGAGTGTCTGGAACATTGTGATACATCTGGCAGCATGCTTTAAGACAAATAATGAATGGCAATCCAGAACTATCCAAGTGGTGTTGACTTAGATAATGAGGAGTCCAGCAGCCATCACCTTTTGAGCAGTAGTAGAAACAAGCTGTCTACTGTGGTAAGAGTAGGTTCAGGGTGGCCACTGGGAGTGGATGTTTGTACTGAATATGTTTTGTTTGTTTCTATTTATTTTCCATTGTGCTTTGTACCCTAGGACGCTCCCTGACCTCTATCTGCCAGTGGGAGGCACCAGGAGAAGATCAGAGATAGGAAGTGAATGAAGTAGGTATTTATTCCCTTGGCTGCCTACCTGATGGCTCACTGGGTGATTCTGTCTTCCAGCTTCAGCTACCTCTCAGCCTATCCTTCCCCTTGACACTTCAGGCTTAGGACTCTGTTCTTGCTGGCTCTAGAGTGGTCCTAAGTTTTGCTGAACCCTGCTCACATCTTTATAAATAACCCTTTTATCTTGCTCTCCTCAATTACTGCCTGAGTGTGTGATCCGTTGCCTGCTAGGACCAGCCCCAGACTAATGCTGGGATAATTAGGATGGTTGTCTGAATATTTCAAGGGCTTTCATATGGCAGAGGGTAGAATTAAGACAAGAGGGTGGAAGTTGTGGACAGATTGGATTCATGTACTCATTTATTCATTCAACCAATCTTATTAATCCTCTACTATGTGCCAAGCCCTGTGCTAAGCCTAAGGCAGTGCTCTAAATGCTTATGGCAAAGAGAGTTAATCTGGGTTGAAAGTTAGGGAGGCTTCCCAGATTAAATAAAAAAAAAAAAAAAAAGAACCCAAAACCCAAAAGATGAGTAGGGATTGCAGGGTAAAGAGAGGAGAACCTGGGAAGAAATGTTCCAGGAAGAGGAATTTACAGGTGAGAAGGCTGGAAGTGAGAGAGAAAAAGACTTATTATAGGAGGTGAAAGAAGGTCCCAGTGTCTGGAGTTTCTCTATCTGCTGGTTGGGTGAGAGGAGCACATCAAGGGATGAGGCTGAGAGATGGGAGCGGGGCTGAACATGCAGAGCTATTGTGAACATGGACTTGATTTTAAGGGCCATTAGGAGCCCCTTGAAAAGTTTAAAGCAAGGGAGACACCTATTATGATTTTCTCTTTCCATTGCAGAGCAAAAGGAACAAGAACACCCAAGAATATTCAGATATAAATCACACTACCTTATCAAGGAATGAGTAGCCAGCTTCTGGAAGTATCCAAGGAGAGACTGGATGACAGCTCTAGCATATTTTTAAGGAGGCAACTACACTGAGTGAGAGGTTGGACTACCAGACATCTATGGCCCTTTCTAATCCAGAAAATTTTGAGACTCCTCTGGCCTGGCCCCCATGCTCTATGGTGGGAATAAAGACATAGTGGTTTGAGAATCCTTTCACTGACCTCCAAAACTGTCAGTGCAATGTGCTGTTTCTTTTTTTTTTTCAGCCCCTACCCTTGTGCCTAGAAGGAAAGATACACATCCAGACTGGAACTTCTGATAAGACACTGGGCTCTAGTGTTTGTGTTCTCTCATCCCAGCTGACACAGGAAGGACACTGGCCACAATGAGTTCCAGGGAATGGCTCAGCCAGCATCTGACTTTCGGGCCTGCTAACAGCTGGCTCTATAGTCTAGGGTATTAAACAAGTTCACCAGTTTTTTTTCTTTTAAAATTAAACTCTATGAAACATAAGAAAACAAACATCTCGGGCCCTGGGTCAGTGCCACACTCTGGCCACAGTGAGGACTGGGCCAGGTTCGAGGGCTCTGAAGGCAGAGGTGTTGTCAAGCACAGTGGCACTCTTGTTTTGGAACTCACTCTCAGGGACGCGGCAGATCTGTGTGTGATAACACAGCTGTGGGCCGATAATTACAGAAACCTTCTCATTATGCTTGAGTGGGAGCCAAGGCATGGCCCTGCCACTGCCATGCCTTGGCCCCGCCACTGCCATGCCTTGGCCCCCACTCAAGCATAATGAGAAGGTTTCTGTAATTGTCGGCCTGAGAGGCTGCAAAACTGGCACTGTTTAGAGCAAGTTGGCTTTTACAGCAAGTTGGCTTTTACAGGCAGCACTGGCATCTGAGGTGTGCCGGAGAGCCCCTGTTCCTGCTTCCTGCAGGCGAGCGCCCCTAGTGCCTGCTTCTCATCTCCTAACTCAGGCAATCTCTTTGTTCCTAAACCTACTGCATCAAACACAGCAGCTCTGTCAGTGGGGCTCAGTTTTCTAGTTGATATTCCATTCAACTTCTGTTCACATGACTCATCTTTCTTCCCCCTTCACATACTTCTCTTTTTTCTAGCCCCGGAAAGGGATTCATTTTCTTTAACATTCCAGGTATAGAACATGTTTAATCAGAGCCTGGATAGTCCCTGCACTCTGGGTACAATGACAGGAGAAGCAGCTTGGCTTTCTAAGCACTTCTTGTGGCCTTAAATGAGGACAGATTGATTTTAGCCGAAATACCCATTAGCGAAAGATAATTAGAAAATTATCAATCTATACGTCGAGTCGTTAACAATTTGAATGAGAGCACAGGATAGGTCATCCTGGTCCTGACAGATCACCAGGGCAACAGGAGAGGGCCTCTGGGGAAAAGAAGAGCAGGGAAGAAGGAGCTGACTTGGGCTCAACAGTCATGAAGGCGGGAGCGAAGCAGAGTGAAGCGAATGTGCGAGGGTTTAATTTGCCTCATGGAAAATATCCTATTATCAAAAAGCTGCTTCCTCTACTGGCATTTTTACTTTTTCCAATAAAAGGGAAGAAGTACAGTTTTATGTAACACATACAGCAGAGAAAGTAGAACGGTGACCCTGTGAAAATTACGGCATTAAAAGTAATAAGCTTGCCATTGCCAATAAACCACCAGACACCATGCCATGCCATCCTGAGTATAAAGATGACATTTTTACAGTTATTCCTATAGTAACTTCTCCCACTGCAACTACATTTTGAACATCATGCTTTCACAAAGAGACTCTTTCTAAAGTTTTAGGATTTCTGAGGTTTCATTATTCAAGGCCCAGGTCAGGCATCCCATTTTCAAGAAAGCCTCACAGCCTGGATTACACGCTCCCATAGTACCTTTCTCTCATGGCAGTTAATTCACTTCTGTATTTGCTAATTGTTTACTTATCTTTCCAACCACTAGACTATGAGCTTCCTGAAGACAATCATCATGGATTATTCATTTCCGAATCCCTGGTGTCTACCAGTACCTGGCTTTATAAATGTTTATAGAGTTGAATAATTAATAAGCCTTATTTCTTGTCCCATCCTTTAAGCCAAGGAGACTACTGCCGTAGTAACTAAGTTAAGTTAGATACCTTCACTAATCTCTCCTAACCCCAAGGTTCTATAATTTTAGAATCTGCTGTCTTCTTCCTAAATCAGAAAGTAGATGAGGTTCTGAAGCAAGAAAATTATTTGGCTGGATGAGAATGTTAAAAGGGAGAAGACAGTTTCTCCTAAGCAGAATTCTTCATTTAAAATGGAGAAGAGAGGTGTGGCAAGGGTAGAATGGAATTGAGGCTAGGGGTATACAAAGATGTACGCCCCAAATTATAGAAAGGCAGAAACATCAATTCTCATTTTCTTCTAAAGAAAAGTCGAGAATTGAAGTCTATATTATAAGCAGTGATCATCGGAATCCTGACTACAAGAAAAAAATTGAAAGCCCTTCTCCTTTTTTTCTGAAAATGAAAATTCTGATTGTATAAAAATAATTTAAAGGTGAAGGCAAGGACTTGTTTCTTTTTAGAATCAGTGGCTGAAAAGATGGTAGAAATAATTGAAGAGCAATTCAAAATAGGCAATTTAATTGGGTCTTTATTTTTCAAAAAAAAAAAGGAGAAATTTAAAACATCAGGCTTACTCTTCTGAGTTGTATAAAAGGAATAGAGAACATAAAAATTCAATATAGAGCAAATCAAATACACACCGAACTTTCATTCTCTATTGTCCACACTTATAGGAATGAGAAAGAGAATTAAAGAGAGAGAGAAAGAGGTGAGTGGGGGAGGCTTTAGATAAAGTAACAGAAAAGAAAGACACTTGTAAGCCTAATGGCCATAAAAACATAGCTAGAAAAAGACACACACAATAAAGACCCAGATAGAGGTTTCCATGACCTAAAATATCTATTCTGTGTTATTTTAGAATAAGTTAGTAAAGACTTTTAAAAGCATGTTTTATTTTTGACTTTCAATATATCTTGGTTTCAGAGTTTATGAAAATTTGATATTTGTTCTTTGTGTGTTTGTGTGTGTGTGTGTGTGTGTGTATGTGACAGAGAGAGAGAGAGAGAGGGAGAATGAAAGACTCTAAAGGAACTGACATAAGAGGTATGCTGAGAAAGTTTGTTCAGAGTAAGGAGTATTTCAGGAAGAAAATATTTTGATATTTTGAATTTATCGCTTGGCAATACTACTTTGGCTGCTGCTGAAAGAGACAAGATGGAGTGGGAGAAGGTCAGGAAATGGGTTTCATTGGCTGCTATTTCTTTCCTTCAAGATCTTCTGGATCATCTATTTGTTCTCACCTCATACTAGTCAGAGTTCCTGGGGTGCAATGGGGCTTGGGGATCCTTACACTGCTCTTAAGCTGTTTCCTTCATGACCCAGTGGAAGTGGGTAAATAAAATCTGTCTATGAGATTTTTCCATCTTACAAAAAATATACTTAAAGTAAAACCATTCCTTGTAAGTAACCATGGCCTACCAATGTGTCAACTAAGTTTATTACGGGGAACATTTGTAGATTTATTCCATGCTGCACCTTTTAACTTTTTATTCTTATGTGACTATATACTGAAGAAATCCTAAAGATAAGCAGCTTTGCACACCTTTGTTACTCTTATTATTGTGTATATAAAAATATTCCATTTTCACGTATTTAATTCTATAGTTATTGATTCAGAAAAAGGATAATATGTAACATTGTGGGCTCACTGTTTTTCATGAACTTAATGTGCTCATAAATCATTGAATGTCTTGTCACTGACTGCTTCTTGTGTCCAAGTTATTGTGTATTATTGATCCACAATGACTTTGTAATAAAATCACTTTTTTTCTATTCTTTATATTAATGCTCTTATTTAAAACTTTGTAACTCAATTGTTATTTTGTTTTGAAACAAAACCTTTCATGAGTTTATGTTATAGGCAAGGCATCATGCTAGTCACTGGAAGTGAATGCCTTGTTGCAGTGACTCTGTGGAGCAAATGGCATCTAAACTCGCTTCTTGATTTATAATCTGTTTCATTTCTCCTTAACTCCCCAACCTATTTAATTAAATGGAGCCTTAATATAAAATGTTCGTTAACAAAGGGAAAGAGACCTATTTAGGTGTGTGTTCTAAATCAGGAGTCCCCAACCCCTAGGCCCCAACCCCCGTGGCCTGTTAGGAACCCAGCAGTAGGCCAGGGAGCATTGCCACCTGAGCTCCACCTCCTATCTGAGGAACAGCGGCATTAGATTCTCATAGGGGCGCAAACTTTATTGTAAACTGCACGTGTGAGGGATCTAGGGTGCACATTCCTTATGAGAACCTAACTAATGCATGATGGTCTGAGGTGGAGCAGTTTCATCCTGAAACCATCCCCCATCCCCACCCCACCCCATCCATGGAAAAATTGTCTTCCGCGAAACGGGTCCCTGGTGCCAAAAAGGTTGGGAACTGCTATTTTAAATAAACCAGCATCAAGTATCCATCCTCTAACTTTTTCCTCTTGGCCATACGGTAAAGTATAATCGATAAAAATTTTTATAGTCTGTGACCTCTTCCTGTCAGGATAGAAGTGGTTTACAGTAAAGGAGATATTCAGATCTTTATCCTAGACCAACGTTTGGCAGAGCTAGCCCTTGGTACAGGGGAGTCAGAGGCTTGAGTTTAGGTCCCTTAACAAGATGGAAGGAATCCCAGATGTAGCATTAGAACATCGATGAAATTCTCCACTAATCTACTCCTCTCTACCTGAACTGAAAAAAGTCTTTTTTCTTTTTTCTCAGTGCTAGTGTTCTATTAATAGAAGTAGAGACATACTTTAATATGGAGATAAAGTTTAATAATAGAAATAAAAACATTTATTTGGTCATGTTATTATGACCAAGACTAAGTTAACTCTGATTCCACGGTATATTTTAAGCCAAAATATACTTGCTTTCTGAACCATAAACATGGCTAAAATGACCTTTCTTTTTTTCCAAAGAAGAGAAAATCCTAACAAATAGTCTATAAGAAAATATCTAAAACACTTTGTATGAAACTTGCTTTACTTTTTCTTAATCTCTAAGATTAGATAATACTGGAAGAATATTGGATCTTTGAATTCAAGTCACACTGAAATAGGCGTGGCAAAATGAGTATTTAAAAAAAGGGAAGAAAGAGAAATTGATTATACTGGAGGTTTGAGATCTGTGATCAAGAATGTTTCACAGAGGAGAAGACCTTTAACATTTTTAGCTCATTCTTGGACCATGGAAATATTTTGACAGAGAGAGGAGGGAAACATTATCAGGCTTAAGTGAAAATATGCCAGTGTTATAGTGTTTGGGTATTTGAGGAACAAGTATTGGTTTAATGTGGTCATGACATATCACTGGGAGTGGCTGGACACCAGGCCAATGACTTATTTTTAAGCTAATTTCTACATGTTGCTAGTGGGAAATTGTAAAGGGTGTCGGGAGGTAAATAAGTGTATATAAATAAAGCCAAACTATTTTATTGATCTATATCCACGAAATCTGTCAAATCAGAAGAGTCTGTTCTCTTGCAGACTCATTTTATACTGGATACCAGGCAGAGAACTGGTACGTAATTATTATTGGCTCAACTGCTTTAGACCTAAAGTATAAGTTATCTATTGCCTTACGTAATGCAGCGTAACAACTCACTTCCTCTTTTACTTATCTCCATCAAATAAAACCGTAGCTCTTGTGTCTGTGGATCAGCTGGGTGGTTCTTCTGTTCTGGGCCAGGCTAAAATTATCTCATCTAGAAGCATTCATGTAAGCAGTTAGCCAGCTGGTTGGCTGGGAACTGACTGGTCTTTGATTGCTTCTCTTGAGATGGCTCTTCTCCATGGGGTCTTTTATCCTCCAGTAGGTTGGTCCAGCCTTGTTCACAGAGCTCTTTAGGATTTGAGAGAGCGAGAAGTATACAAAGCCTTCTGAGTCCTAGATTTGGAACTGTAACACCATCACTTCCACTGTATTCTGCTATCTAAAACATGACACAGGGCTTCCGGGGTGGGAATATAAATTTCACTTCTTTTTTTTTTTTTTATACTTTAAGTTCTAGGGTACATGTGCACAACATATAGGTTCGTTACATATGTATACATGTGCCATGTTGGTGTGCTGCACCCATCAACTCGTCATTTACATTAGGTATATCTCCCAGTGATATCCCTCCCCCCTCCCCACACCCACAACAGGCCTCGGTGTGTGGTGTTCCCCACCCTGTGTCCAAGTGTTCTCATTGATCAATTCCCACCTATGAGTGAGAACATGCGGTGTTTGGTTTTCTGTCCTTGTGATAGTTTGCTCAGAATGATGGTTTCCAGCTCCATCCATGTCCCTACAAAGACATGAACTCATCCTTTTTTATGGCTGCATAGTATTCCATGGTGTATATGTGCCACATTTCCTTAATCCAATCTATCATTGATGAGCATTTGGGTTGGTTACAAGTCTTTGCTATTGTGAATAGTGCCACAATAAACATACGTGTGCATGTGTCTTTATAGCAGCATGATTTATAATCCTCTGGGTATATACCCAGTAATGGGATGGCTGGGTCAAATGGTATTTCTAGTTCTAGATCCTTGAGGAATCGCCACACTGACTTCCACAATGGTTGAACTAGTTTCCAGTCCCACCAACAGTGTAAAAGTGTTCCTATTTCTCCACATCCTCTCCAGCACCTGTTGTT
>NW_026652282.1:38196129-38221014 GCF_009828535.3 Hylobates moloch
CAGCTTTCTACATATGGCTAGCCAGTTTTCCCAGCACCATTTATTAAATAGGGAATCCTTTCCCCATTGCTTGTTTTTGTCAGGTTTGTCAAAGATCAGATGGTTGTAGATGTGTGGTATTATTTCTGAGGGCTCTGTTCTGTTCCATTGGTCTATATCTCTGTTTTAGTACCAGTACCATGCTGTTTTGGTTACCGTAGCCTTGTAGTACAGTTTGAAGTCAGGTAGTGGGATGCCTCTGGCTTTGTTCTTTTGGCTTAGGATTGTCTTGGCAATGTGGGCTCTTTTTTGGTTCCATATGAACTTTAAAGTAGCTTTTTCCAATTCTGTGAAGAAGGTCATTGGTAGCTTGATGGGGTTGGCACTGATCTATAAATTACCTTGGGCAGTATGGCCATTTTCATGATATTGATTCTTCCTATCCATGAGCATGGAATGTTCTTCCATTTGTTTGTGTCCTCTTTGATTGCGTTGAGCAGTGGTTTGTAATTCTCCTTGAAGAGGTCCTTAACATCCCTTGTAAGTTGAATTCCTAGGTTTTTATTCTCTTTGAAGCAATTGTGAATGGGAGTTCACTCATGATTTGGCTCTTTGTTTGTCTGTTATTGGTGTATAAGAATGCTTGTGACTTTTGCACCTTGATTTTGTATCCTGAAACTTTGCTGAAGTTGCTTATCAGCTTAAGGAGATTTTGGGCTGAGACAATGGGGTTTTCTAGATATACAATCATATCATCTGCAAACAGGGACAATTTGACTTCCTCTTTTCCTAATTGAATACCCTTTATTTCTTTCTCCTGCCTGATTTCCCTGGCCAGAACTTCCAACACTGTGTTGAATAGGAGTGGTGAGAGAGGGCATCCCTGTCTTGTGCCAGTTTTCAAAGGGAATGCTTCCAGTTTTTGCCCATTCAGTATGATATTGGCTGTGGGTTTGTCATAAATAGCTCTTATGATTTTGAGATACATCCCATCAATATCTAATTTATTGAGAGTTTTCAGCATGAAGGGCTGTTGAATTTTGTCAAAGGCCTTTTCTGCATCTATTGAGATAATCATGTGGTTTTTGTCTTTGGTTCTGTTTATATGCTGGATTACATTTATCAATTTGCGTATGTTGAACCAGCCTTGCATCCCAGGGATGAAGCCCACTTGATCATCTTGATAAGTGAAGCCCACTTATCAAGCCCACTTGATAAGCTTTTTGATGTGCTGCTGGATTCAGTTTGCCAGTATTTTATTGAGGATATTTGCATCAATGTTCATCAGGGATATTGGTCTAAAATTCTCTTTTTTGTTGTGTCTCTGCCAGGCTTTGGTATCAGGATGATGCCGGCCTCATGAAATGCGTTAGGGAGGATTCCTCTTTTTCTATTGATTGGAATAGTTTCAGAAGGAATGGTACCAGCTCCTGTTTGTACCTCTGGTAGAATTCAGCTGTGAATCCATCTGGTCCTGGACTTTTTTTGGTTGGTAAGCTCTTAATTATTGCCTCAATTTCAGAGTCCGTTATTGGTCTATTCAGGGATTCAACTTCTTCCTGGTTTAGTCTTGGGAGGGTGTATGTGTCCAGGAATTTATCCATTTCTTCTAGATTTTCTAGTTTATTTTCATAGAGGTGTTTATAGTGTTCTCTGATGGTAGTTTGTATCTCTGTGGGATCGGTGGTGATATCCCCTTTGTCATTTTTTATTGCATCTATTTGATTCTTCTCTCTTTTCTTCTTTATTAGTCTTGCCAGCGGTCTATCACTTTTGTTGATCTTTTCATGGGAAGCTTGATGGACAAAGTTATGGCTTTAGAAGAGCAGTGACAATTCTGTCATTTGTGCAACCAATCTACCTCAGAATAGCAAGCTTAAAAATTGAAAGGTAGGTATCAGGTTAAGGAGAATTAAGGTATTTCTAGGCAATGAGGAATTGCATCAAGCTCTGGTTTTGTATTTGTGTGCGTGTATTTTTTTTTTCTTTCACAGTGGCATCATGGAAAAATTAAAGATCGTAAAATAACTAGATCGAGAGCAACAAATTATATCAGAATTAGGATCTTGTTTTTAGAAAGAAATCAACCTCCTCAAGCCTGGCTCAAAGTATGTAGTGCGATAATCTGTAACTTAAAATATTTTAAGAAGAGCTAATGTTTTATGAGGAAATATAAAAACATATTTTTAATCTCTATTTGAGCTAATCAAACTGGAAGTATTAATTTCATGAATGTCAGTTTGGGTACAAAGCAAAGTTTCATAGTTTGTGATTATAGCAACAAATGGCAAGGTAGAAAAGAGACCATCTTCTCAGGAAAATTACACTTTATTCTTGGAAAAAGAACAAAATTGACCTTTTCCTGCCTCCTGACAGCAAATAAATTGCAGAGATACTGTAAAGCATGACCCACCCTATTATCATCATAGTTCTTGTAGCCCATTTAACTTTTGTTTTCAATATCTGTTTGAATAAAAGCCCTAATTTTACTCAGAGAATCTCCCAGCCTTTTTTCAAATGCCAGTTGAGTAGATGCGATAAGCACTGTTCTAAGAGAACAAGAAATATAGAAAGCGGGATTATAATTCTGGTATTAATGCTGTGTGCTCTTGATTCTTCTGCACCCTAATTTCCTCAACCACTTAATTTTAAACTTTTCCTGCATAAAAGTTATAAGTACACATGAAATCACATTTTAAAAATACCCCATTCATTCTTGGTAGATTAAATTGACACAATGTTTTTAGAGAGTAGTTTTGATGTCAAAAGCCTTAGAATTTTGCATACTTTTTAACCCAATGATTCTACTTTTAGGGATTTATTTTAAGGAAAATAAGTCCCTTGCTTTAGCTGCAAGGATACTTATTTTTCTAATTTTATGATAGCAAAAATATTGGAAACAACCAAAGGACCTGAATTGGAGGTTTGGATAAGTAAATTACAGTATTTCCATACATTAAAATGCTAAGCAGCAGTGAAAAATGATGAGGTGGAGAATTTTTATGAATATATGCTGAATAGTTTTCATGTCACTAAATGAAAATGCATATAACAATATGTTCAGTATAATTGTGTTTTTGAATAAAGTATGTATATAAAAAGACTGAGAGAATATGTACTGAAATGTTATTAGTGGTGATCTATATTGGAGTTAGAGTTGGATTTCATTTTCTTATTTTTGTTTAACACCATTTTTATATGTATTACTTTTATATGATAATTTTATTGTTCTTTTCTTATAATAAGAGATTTATGGAATAAGATTTATAAGTATAGAACATTTTTATGCTTACCTCTTGAATCAGAACACTATAATAATGAGAACTCAAATTTAAAATTCTGCATCTTTTAAAGCTTTGCCAGCTGACATTTGTCCTTGTCACAGACAAAACACTTTTCTATTTATGTTTACAGCATTGAAAAATGCACAGCATCCTACAGTACAAGGAGGGAGATTTATAATAAAGTCCTTCACCTCAGTGTATGAGTATGCCTGTAAATCATTCACAGACTCACATTAAGTATAAGCCTCAAAGTAGCAAATGTATCAAACAAACAAAATGTGAGCATGTCTGCACTATCTGCATCTTTGTTTCTCTATGTAAGCATGACAGTCTTGCTAAACTCTCATTCCACAGCCACCTAATTGTTCATTCAACACATATGTATTTCTGGGCTATATATTAACAGCTGTGTCTAGTACTATGATTCTGGAAAATTAGGCTGCCAATGGGTTTTTGCAATCAGAGTCCTTGCAGACACTCAACAATGCCTCCAGGATAATGCAGATTCTGCATGCAATATCAAAAGAGCAAAAAACATTTGTCCTGCCTTCAATAAACTTGTTTTCTGAACAAAAAATGAAAAAAAATGCATGCATTAAATGACTAGGAAAAATTGTCATTCATCTATTTGTTCAACAAGATATATTTTCAACTTACCGATGATTGGCAGCTTGTCAGACAGAGTGAAGAAAATACATGTTCCAATTTTGGAATATAATTCAGGGTCAGTTAATGCCAGATACTGTAATTTAGGGATGGGAGAGAGTAATCGTAGTCCTGCAAAACTTTTCAGTGATGGAAGGGACCTCACGAGTATCTTGTCCAAACAAAGCTAGCATGATTTTATAGAGCTGGAAATTAGACAGATGGGGAAGGCTTTCCTGTAGAAATAGAGCTTAAAAGTGGGATTGAGATGATGGGTGGAATTTGCTAGAGAAGAATAATAGAGGAGTACTCTACCAGAGGAAGAAACAAGCAAAGGGCCTGAACTGGGAGAAAGCATGCTATGGTCAGAATTTGTCCCCCAAAAAGCATGTGTTGGAAACTTAGTCCCCAAAGCAACAATGTTGTGAGATGAGGCCTAATGAGAGGTGATTGGGCTGTGAAGTCAGAGTGTATAAATTAATGACATTATCACAGGAGTGGGTTCATTGTCACAGGAGTGGATTTGCCCACTCTTGCACTCTTTCTCCTTATGTTTGTCCTTTCACCATGTGATGCCTTCCACCATGATGCAGCAAGAGGGCCCTTTCAAGATGCTGGCACCTTGATCTTAGACTTACTAGCTTCCATAACTGTGAGAAATAAATCTCTGTTTATTAGAAATTACCTAGTCTATGGTATTCTGCTACAGCCGTGCAAAACAGACTAAGACAGGGTGTGACTTATAAGTGGGCCTAGGAGGTAAGAGAGAAAGCTGAGCACTTACCCAAGGTCCAAGCACAGACAGAAAGATTCTCTACTGATTCATAACATACTGCAGGCATCAGAGAATGGGGCTCTTGAGACATTATTCTCTCTCAAAAGAGAGATAGCAAGTAGATAAACAGTCCCAAATAGTTGTTCACCTTTGTTCCTTAAAGAAAAAAATAAGGGTTACACATAAAATGAACAATTGTAAACAATCTGTATACTGGAAAAAAAAAAGCCCTGTAGATTTTCCAGCTATATAGGTGTTTCTAAGATCATGTTTTTGGGCAAGAATAAAAGCAATTGATATAAATTCTACTTTTACCACTTACCGTAACACTAAGTCCTTTTGGAGTTCTCAAATCTTAGGACCATTCTTTATTTTATAATGGAAGGATCATATTTCCACTTCTGGGCAGGATAGAGTAAGAGGGACTAGATTTATATTCCCACCTGAAACAACCACAGAAACAAAACAAAATATGTGAAACAACTATGTTCAAGTAGCTGGAAACCAGACCGTGAAAGATAGCGAGTCTTGAGAGATGGAAACAAATGAAGTAAAACTTTTGATTGCCACAACTTATCATTTTGAGAGGGTTTACATGCTGTGGTGCAGAAAGGGAAACCTAGACAAAGCCTGATGGTCTCACTGAGTTGAGACAGAGCTGAATGTCTGGGGAAATCAAGGCAACTAGAGATAGCTGGACAGAGTACCAGAGAGGAGAAAGGTGCATAGAGAGAGGGACCTGAAGATTTTCAGAGCATTCTGCTGAAGTGCTTAGTACAGTATTGATCAAAGCACATGTATAGATAAAACACCTGAGGCTGGGGAAATACCCATCGATAGAATTACAGATAGCAGTGTCTGGCATTCACGCTGAGCCAAGAATAGTGTGTTATCACCAACCAGGCTGAAAAAGTCACAACTTGTGGGGCACTGGGTAGAGTACTTAGGAAGTTCTTGCCTCAGTAGTGAGGAATAATTAGCTCTGATAGAACACCACACCAGACTTATCTAACAAATCTTAAAAGTGCTACCTGAGGCCAGGCGCGGTGGCTCACGCTTGTAATCCCAGCACTTTGGGAGGCCGAGGCGGGCGGATCACGAGGTCAGGAGATCGAGACCATGGTGAAACCTCGTCTCTACTAAAAATACAAAAAATTAGCCGGGCGTGGTTGTGGGCGCCTGTAGTCCCAGCTACTCGGAGAGGGAGAGGCTGAGGCAGGACAATGGCGTGAACCCGGGAGGCGGAGCTTGCAGTGAGCCGAGATTGAGCCACTGCACTCCAGCCTGGGTGAAAAAGCAAGACTCCGTCTCAAAAAAAAAAAAAAAAAAAAAAAAAAAGTGCTACCTGAAAAGACTGAACTGTTTTCAAATAACCTAATTGTATCCCTGAATAAAGCTTAAGAACACATAGGAAAACAAAAATATCCAGAACCCTAAAGAGTGTGTGGGTCCATATACACCATGGAATACTGTGCAGCCATAAAAAAGAATGAGATCATGTCCTTTGCATGGACATGGATGGAGCTGGGGCCATTATCCTTAGCAAACTAATGCAGGAACAGAAAAACCAAATACTACATGTTCTTACTTATAAGTGAGAGCTAAATGGTGAGAACACATGGCCACATTGTGGGGAACAACACACACTGGGCCTGTTGGAGTGTGGAGGGTGGGAGGAGAGAGGGGATCGGGAAAAATAACTAATGGGTACTAGGCTTAACACCTGGATGATGAAATAATCTGTACAACAAATCCCCATGACACATGTTTACCTATGTAACAAACCTGCACTTGTACCCCCGAACTTAAAATTTTTTAAAAATCCAAAACCCAGTAAAGTAAAGCTTATAATAACTGGCATCAAATCAAAGAAAAAAAAGCATGAAAGAAAGCAGGAAAAAACATTCAGAATGAGGACAATCAATTGATCAAATCTAACCCAGACCTGACACAGATGTTAGAATCAGCAGATAAGTACTCTAAAATAGTTATTATTACTGTATTCTACATGTTCAAAATGTTAAGTAGAAACACAGAAGATATAAATAATGCATGAGAAAACATAGAAAGTGCCATGAAAATTATGATGTCTGAGATGAGATACATAAACTGAATGAAATTATCAGAAGATTAGAAATGGCATAAGTAAAAATTAGTGAAGTTTAGAACATAGCAACAGAAACTGTCCAAAATATAAAGCATAGAGAAAAAAGATGCAAGAAAAAAAAGGAAAGAAAAGGAAGAAAGGAAGAGAGAATCAGTGAGCTGTGGGATAACTTCAAGCAACATAAGAGATATGTAACTGGGGTCCCTAAAAGAGAAGAAAGGAGAGAACAGGAAAACTTTTTGAAGAAATAATCGGTATAAGTTTTCCAAATTTAATGAAAACTATAAACGCAGAGATTCAAGAAGCTCAAAGAACCCGAAACACACAAAAAAGGTAAGGAAACTATTCCCAGGTGCATCATAATCAAATTAGTCTAACCCATTAATAAAGCGAAAAATTGTAAAGCACCCCCCCAAAATAAGATATATACAGAGAAATAAAGATCCAAATGACGTCACATTTCTTGTCAGAAACAATGCAAACTTGAAGATAGTGGAGCAACTTCTTTAAAGTACTGGAAACTAGTTAACTGTTAACCTCTAATTCTATATTTGGTCAAAACTAACTTTCAAAAACGAAGGCAAAGAAAGGCTTTTTCTGAATTAATATTAAAAGAATTCATCAACATCAGACCCACAATGTAAGAAATATTAGAGTCCTTCAAGCAGAAAAAAAAATGATACTAGAAGGAAATATGTATCTATGCAAAGGAATGCAGAGCACTAGACATGGTAATGTGGTAACTACCTGGGTAAATTTATAAAAATTTTGTTCATAATTTAAATATATTGAAAAGATAACTGACTATTTAAACAACAAAACCAACAAACAAACTGAATGTATTATGGAGTTTATAACATATGTATGAGTAAAATGTATGACAACCATAACATAAAAGATGAGAGGAGAAAAACGGAACTACACTATTGGAAAGTTTTCATTCTGTATATGAAATGATATAGTATCACTTGAAGGTAGACTGTGATAAGTTAAAGATGCATAGTATAAACACTAATGCAATCATAAAAAGATAAAATAAAATTATAGCTAATAAGTCAACAAAGGATATAAAATAAAATGTAAAAATAATAAAAAGAAGGAAGAAAAAGAGGGAAAAAGGGAACAAAAAGCAGATGGGACCAATAGGAAGCAAATAGCAAGATGGTAGATGCAAACCAAAGAATGTCAGCAATCACATTAAATGTAAATGCTCTAAAGATCCCAGTAAAAGGCAGATTGTCAGATTGTAAGAAGAGAACAAGACCCACTTGTACACTACCACCAAGAAACACAATTTAAATATCATGACACAAATCAGTTAAAAGGAAAAGGATAATGAAAGAGTTTTATGTTAACACTTTAGTCAAAAGAAAGCTTTAATGGCTGTATGATAATAAAGTTGATTTTAGGGCAAGGAATATTACCAGGGATAGAGAAGATCATTTCATAATGAAAACAGTGTTAATGCATCAGGAGAACATATTGATCCAAAATGTTCGTTAACCCAATAAAAGAGTCTGTTTGTTTGTTTGTTTGTTTTGAGACGGAGTAAAAGTTCATTAACCCAATAAAAGAGTTTGTTTGTTTGTTTTGAGACGGAGTAAAAGTTCATTAACCCAATAAAAGAGTTTGTTTGTTTGTTTGTTTTGAGACGGAGTCTCGCTCTGTTGTCCAGGCTGGAGTGCAGTGGCACGATCTCGGCTCACTGCAACCTCTGCCTCCCGGATTCAAGAAATTCTCCTGCCTCAGCTTCCTGAGTAGCTGGGATTACAGGCGCCCACCACCATACCTGGCTAATTTTTAAATATATTTTTAGTAGACACAGGGTTTCACCAAGTTGGCCAGGCTGCTCTTGAACTCCTGACCTCCAGTGATCTGTCTGCCTCGGCCTCCCAAAGTGCTGGGATTACAGGCATAAACCACCATGCCTGGCCAAGAGTTTTAAAGTTCATGAAGCAAAAACCGATAGAGCTGTAAGGAGAAATAGACAAATATACAATTATAATTGAGGATTTTAATAGTTCGCTCTTAATAATTGATAGAACAAGTAGACAGAAAAGCAGCATGAATATAGAAAACTTGAACAACACTATCAAACAACTTTACGTGACGGACATTTGTAGAACAACCCACTCAATAAGAACATCAAAAAACCTCTCTTTCAAGTAAACAAGAAACATTTATCAGCTGGACCATATTCAGGGATATAACACAAGTATCAATACATTTAAAAGTATTATAAGTAAATCATACAAATTAAGTTCTCTAACGAAAATAGAATTAAATTAAAAATCGATAACAAAAAGATATTTGTAAAATCTCCAAATATTTGAAAACTAAATAATGTAACACACTTCTAAATAACACATGGATTAAATAAGAAATAAAAAGAGAAATTATGAGATGTTTTATGCTAGATGAAAATGAAAACATAACATAGAATTTATGGGCTGCTGCCAAAGCAGTACTTAGGGAGAAATTTACAGCATGAAATTCATATATTGGAAAAGAAGGTCTCAAATCAATGACCTCAGCTTCCATTGTAAAAAAAAAAAAAGCAAAATAAGCATAAGAAAGGAGATAATAAAGATCAAAATTTATATCTACTAAAAAGAAAACAAAAACAGAAAAGAAAATCAATAGAATCAAGAGTTCTTTCTTTGAAAAAAAGATAAAATTGATAAACCTCTAGGCAGACTGTTCAGGAAAAAGAGAGACACTATACAAATTACCAACATCAGCAATGAGAAAGGTGATATTACAGATCCTGTATATATTACAAAGGGAAGAAGGGAATATTATGAATAGCTCTATACTAATAAGGTCAACTTAGATGAAATGGAAATATTTATTGAAAGACACAAACCACAAAACCTTACTCAAGAAGACATAGAGAACCTGAACAGGCTTAACTATTAAGGAAATTGAATTTGGAACTTAATACCTTCCCGTGAAGAGAACTCCTGGCCTAGATGGCTTCACTGATAAATTCTGCCAAATATACAAGAAAGAAATAATACTAATTTTATACAACTCTTCACAGAAATTGAAGAGGAAGGACTACTTTCAAACTGGTTCTATGAGGCCAATATTACGCTCACGCCAGAGCCAAACACTACAAGAAAAGAAAACTACAGACCAGTATCTCTCACAGTGCATTAACATAAATACAAAAATTATTAGCAAAATTTTACTAACAATATATAAAGAGGACAATGCATTATGACAAAGTGAAGTTTATCCCAGGAATTCAGTTTTGGTTTAACATTTGAAAATGCAAACGAACTTACGAACTTCACCATATAAACAAACTAAAAACTAAATGAAACCACATGATCATTTCCATAGAAATAAAATTCACTTGACATGAGTCAACACGTTTCTGATAAAAAATAAATAAAAATAAAAAACTCTTGGGAAACTAGAAATAGAAGGGGACTTCCTCAACTTGATAAAGGGAATTGTGGTAGGCAGACTGTA
Organism: Hylobates moloch; assembly: GCF_009828535.3. Taxonomy (NCBI): domain Eukaryota; kingdom Metazoa; phylum Chordata; class Mammalia; order Primates; family Hylobatidae; genus Hylobates; species Hylobates moloch. The sequence continues at coordinate 38,206,400 of NW_026652282.1, forward strand.
AGATAACTTCCAATGATCCCTGCCTCTTTTGTAATCCCTTCCCTGATTGTAGGCTAAACCTAGTGGTGACTCATTCATTTTTCTCTCTTTTTTTTTTTTTTTTTGGCAGAGTGTCCCTCTGTTGCCCAGGCTGGAGTGCAATGGCGAGATCTCAGCTCACTGCAACCTCCACCTCCCGGGTTCAAGCGATTCTCTTGCCTCAGCCTCCCGAGTAGTTTGGATTACAGGCATGTGTCACCACGCCCAGCTAATTTTTGAGACAGGGTTACACCATGTTGGCCAGGCTGTTCTCGAACTCCTGACCTCAAGTGATCCACCCACCTCAGCCTCCCAAAGTGCTGGGATTACAGGCGTGAGCCACCACGCCTGGCCGATTCACTCTTTATGATAGAATTCTGCAAAGTGACGGGGTGTCACTTCTGAGATTAGCTTACAAAACGAGTGTGGCTTCTATCTTGCTTGCCGTCACTTGCTCTGAGGAAAGCCAGCAGCCAAGGTATGACTTCCCTATGGACAGCACCATGTGGCAAAAAACCGAGAGTCCCCTGGCCAACAGCCAGTGAGAAACTAACACCCACAATCAGACAGTCTGTGAGAAAATGAATCCTGCCAACAACCACATGAGTGAGCTTGGAAGCAAATCTGCCCTGAACTCAGACTTCAGATGAAACAAAAGCCACAGCTAAGACCTTGATTACAGCCTTTTGAGAGACCTTGAGGCAGAGGCACCCAGCTAAGCCATGTCTTAGCTGGGATTCCTAACCCACCTAAATTGTGAGATAATAAATGTTTGTTAAGTTGCTATGGGTTTTGTTTTTTCTTTTAATTAATTTATTTTTTATTTTTGTTTAGATATAAGATCTCAGGCTGTAGTACGGTGGCATGATCCAGGCTCACTGCAGCCTCAAGCTCCTGGGTTCAAGTGATCCTCCCATCTCAGCCTCCCAAGTAGCTGGGACTATAGGCACATGCCAACACACCTGGCTAATTTTAAATTTTTTGGTAGAGATAGAGTCTTAACATGTTGCCCTGTCAGGTCTCGAACTCCTGGCCCCAAGCAATCCTCCTGCCTTGGCCTCCCAAAGCACTGGGATTACAGGTGTGAGCCATTACTCCCAGCCTGAATTGCTCCTTTAAGGTAATTTGTTATGCAGCAATGGAAAATGAATATAGGCATGGCATGTGCAAAAAAAATCTACCACTAACGTCATACTTAATAGTAAAAGACTACATGATTTCCCCCTAAGATCAGTAACAAGAAAAAAAATTTGCTCTCACCCTTTCTATTCAACACTGAGTTAGAGTTCTAGCCAGTATAATCAACAAAGAAAATTAATAAATGTCATCCAGCTTGGAACGGAAGAAAAAAACACTTTTTATTCTTAAACAACATGATAATCTGTGTAGAAAATCCTATTGCAGCTACAGAAAAAAAGCTACTAAAACTAAAACCCAAGTTTAGCAAGTAAGTTTCAGGATACAAGATCAATATACAAAAGTCATTGGCATTTCTATATATAGATGGTCCCTGACTTATGATGGTTTGACTTACAATTTTTTACCTTTAGGATGGTGTGAAAACAATCTGCATTTAGTAGAAAACAGTATGATAGTCTACCACAATGCTGGGCAGTGGCAGCGAGACACAAATCCCAGTCTTCTGTGCAAGAGTGAGGATAAACACCCAATGTTCTAAAGTGTACTGTGTTGCCAAATGATTTTGCCCAACTATATAATGTAAGTGTTCTGAGCACGTTTAAGGTAGGCTAGGCTAGACTATGATGTTCGGTAGATTATGTGTAGTAAATGTATTTTCAATTTATAATGAGTTTATTGGGACATACACTGTAGATTGAGGAGAATCTGTACTAGCAACCATGAGAAATTGAAGTTCAATAAACAATAACATTTATAATAGCATCAAAAATACAAAACAGATAAATCTGGAAAAAGACGTGAAAGACTTGTACACCAAAGATTACAAAACATTGCTGAGAGAAATTAAGTAAGAGACTTGGCATAATTGAGATATGAATTCTCCTTAAATTGATCTATAGATTTAACAAAATTGTAATCAACGTCTCAGCAGGCCTTTTTAAATAGAAAATGAAAATTAGATTCTAAAATTTATAAGAAAATGCAAGAGACCTCAAATGGCCAAAACAACTTTGAAGAACAACAATTTTGGATGAATTATAGTACCCGATTTCAAAACTTATTATAAAACTGTAGTAATGAAGAGAGTAAGGGATTAACATCAAGACAGACAAATAGATCAATGAAATAAAAAAGAGTTCAAAAATAGACTCATACATATATAGACACGTGATTTTCAACAAATGTGCAATGCCAATTCAATGCAGAAAGATAGCATTTTGACAAATAGTGCTGAAACAATTGGATAGCCTTATGCAAAAAGAAAAAGAAAACTTTTGTCCATAATACCTCATACCATATACAGAAATTAATTCAATATTTATCCTAAACCTAAATGTAAAAACTAAAACTTTAAAACTTCTAGAAGAAAATCTTTGCGACCTTGGATTAGGCAAAGATTTCTTATATACCATATCAATACCATGATCCATTAAAAAATTGATGAACTGGACTTCAACAAAGTTAAAAACATTTGCTCTTCAAAAGACACTCTTAAGAGAATAAACAGAAAAACCACAGACTGGGAGAAAATATATACAAAGCATATGTCTGATACAATACTTGTATTCAGAATATATAAAGAACCCTCAAAATTCAATAATAAGAAAACGAATGACCCAATCAAAAAATGGGCAAATTATTTTGACAGACACTTCACCAAATATATACTGATGACAAATAAGTACACAAAAAGATGCTCAATATAATTAGCCATTAAGGGAATGCAAATTAAAACCACAATTAGATACCACTACACATCTATTAAATTAAATTGAAAGTACAAAGACTGATGACCAGACCAAGATTTGGTGAGAATGCATAGGAACTGAAACTTTCATAGCCTGCTGCTGAGAATGTAAAATAACATATAATAATAATATGTTATAATAATATAAATGTTAAACATATACCTATCATATGATCTAGGTGTTTTCATGTGTATTTACCCAAGAGAAAATAAAGCACATGTTCATACAAAGACTTGTAAGAATGTTCATAGCAACTTTCTTTGTAACAGCTCAAAACGGGAAGCAACTCAAATTTCCATCAGCAGATGAATATGTCAACATCGTGAGATTTCCATACAATGGAATGCTACTTAACAATGAAAATGAATGAACTGTGATACATGCAGCAGCATGGATGAAACTCAAAATAATTATGCTGACTGAAGAAACACAGACTTCCTCCATCCAAAAAAAGAGTACACAGTGTTTGATTATATTAATCTAAAATTCTAGAAAATGCCAACTAATCTATCTAAACAAATTATCTAAACAAACTAAACTAATCTGTGGCAGAGAGTAGATCAGTGGTTGCTTGGGAAAGGCCACAAGGAAACTCCTGGGGGTGATGTATATTGTGCTAATGATTTCACAGCTGTATACATATGTCAAAACTTATCAAATTATTTTAAATATATGCAGCTTATTTCAATTATGTCTCCATAAAACTATTGAAAATGAAAGACAAAAAAAAAACCCAGAATGATTATAACTCTTACATGAAAAGACTATTACAATGATGAAATTAAATACTGTATACTCAACGACTTTGGAAATAAACTGTACAATGTGAGCTGCTGTTATTATCTGTGCATATTCTTTATCAATTTTAAGTGTTGATGATAAAGTTTACTTTTACAAATTTTCACAAGACTTTTCTTGCTGTGTGAGGAGTATGTCTGCAATGATTATACCACGTATGGTAATTTTAGTTCTTTTAAGCCTAGTTTGGCATAAATCAGCATTCATTTGCCAGAACATGACATGTATTAAATCTTTCTTCCTCCCTATATTTTTGTCTTTCAATCTTGACCCTGATTACCTTCCAGATGCTCTATGAGGATAGCTGGGAGCATTATTAGGTTCATCATTTATTCAGCATATATATAACCAGCTATTTAAAAATTTACTGCAGAGATGCAGATCATCACTGAAGTTAAAATAAAACACACTAAGTATAAGCTCCATTTTTCAAAGGGCTTATCCAATAAGTCAAACCAGAGAAAGTAGAAAGTCTGGCTTCTAACTGCAAAATCAGGAAAAATATCTGTGCCTTGTCCAATCAAACATTTGAGGCCAAGCAAACTCCTTGGGAAAGCTTAATTCTTTTTATAAACCAATTTATGAGTTTAGGGCTAAAATGTTTTAGGAGCCTCATTGCTAAGCCAGAGGAATCAATATTTTTCTGTTAACAGGCAAGCTGTCACATAAACAAATCAGCTGAAAACCTCCATTTAGCAACTCAGGAGAAATGCCTGCTCCAGCCAGAGGCACACCAAAGCCAGTTCTTTGCTCTATTTTGGTCTCCTAAGCTGGGCCAGCAGAAACCTCACCAGTTTCTGTTCTAGTGAGTATATGTATCACTGTTCTACATCTATTTAAAAGATTCTAATTAATTTTGCTAAATGAAGTGTTGTAATTTGTTGATTCAAGAACAAAGATTTTCTCTGTTATTTGGGAAAGGGGAGTTTAAGGCCTTATGTTGGTTCCATTTATTATGTCCTTTCTTCTCCTGGAGTTACAAATGTGATAGATCATAAAGTCTCCTGGCAAGGCTGAGCTCATAACTTTTAAGATTTGGAGAAGAAAAGAAAGACCCCGTGATTAAAACAACTACTTTTCTTAGGGCTTCCTATTTGCAGGGGTATTTCACTGTCCATGTTATTATTACTTTTTGCCTTTCTGAATCCTAAAATAAAAGAAGTGCTTACAATCATTAAATGGAAATAGTAGTGAATGCTGTTAAGATGTGCTACATGGTACCGAACAAATCTTTGACTTATAATCATGTTCTGCTAAGACCTTCTCCCAGTTTAAATAAAGTGAATAGTCATTCATTTAAGCAACACCAACTCAGCCAATTCTAGGCACCAAGAATTGTGCTAGGTGCTAAGGATCAAACAACCTTTAAGATGTAGTTCTTTCTTTCAAAGGAAATGATATGTATATGTGAATGTAACATATTTCGTGTGTGAGCTGAGGTATAAAATGTGATACACAGACATCTTTTTTGGAAACCATTTACTGCATAAAGCAAGATATTCCTCTGTGTGTATATTCATGTGTATGACAGGTGTGTGTCTTTCAGCTTTTTGTTATAGCACAATACTGATAAGGAATGTGTCCCGTAGCATTTACCAAAGTTGGTCATGTACCACCTCCATCAGAATCACATGGAAGTGCTTGGGAAAAAAATGGTCTTGGGCTCCACTCCAGTTTTAATTATCAGAATCTGGGAGGTAGGACCTGGGAATCTGAACATTAATTCAGTTCCTAGGTAACTTGGTACACATCAAGTTTTAAAAAATGCTGCTGGAATGAGAGAAAATATTCTCAAATTAGGCATCCGACAAAGGCCTAATATCCAGAACCTATGAGGAACTTAAGCAAATTAACACAATAAAACTAAGAATCCCATTAAAAGGCAGGCAAAGGACATGAACAGACACTTCAAAAGAATACATACATGTGACCAAAAAGTATATGAAAAAATGCTCAGCATCACTAATCATTACATAACTGCAAATCAAAATCACAATAAGATACCATCTCACACGAGTTAGAATAGCTACTATTAAAAAGTCAAAAAATAACGGATGCTGGTGAGGTTACAAAGAAGAAACTCTTATACACGGCTGACAGGAATGTAAATTAGTTCAGCCATTATGGAAAGCATTTTGGCAATTTCTGAAAGAACTTAAAATATAACTGCCATTCTACCCTGCAATCTCATTATTGCGTGTATACCCAAAGGAATATAAATCGTTCTACCATAAAAACATGTGCACTGTTCATAATAGCAAACACATGGAATCAAGTAAATGTCCTTCTACGGCAGACTGGATAAAGAAAATGTGGCACATATACACCATGGGATACTATACCTCCATAAAAAAGAACAAGATCATGTCCTTGGCAGCAACATGGATGGAGCTGGAGGCCATTATGTTAAGCAAACTAACACAGGAACACAAAACCAAATACTTCATGTTCTCACTTATAAGTGGGAGCTAAACATTGAGTACACATGGACGCAAAAGAAGAAACAATAGACAACAGGGCCTACTTGAGGGTGGAGGGTGGGAGAAGGGTGAAGATTGAAAAACTACCTATCAGGTACTATGCTTATTACCTGGGTGACTAAGTAATCTGTACACCAAACTCTCATGACATGCAATTTGCCTATATAACAAAACTGCACATGTACCCCTGAATCTAAAATAAATATTAAAAGTAAATAAATTAAAAATAAATAATAATTTTAAAATAACCATTTTAAAAAGTGCTGCTGTATGAACAAGTTACAAGAATGATATCAATTTTTAAAATGTAAAGGTGGCCTCTTGGATATAATGAGAGAAAATTACAGATGGTCTCCCACAACTCCTGAAAAAGGCATACAAGCTTCGTTGTGTCCATGGTGGCTCAGGGTCACTACCTCTGAAATAGCAGTGTTATTTTCCCAGGGAGGAAAATAAATGTTTGCTAGGGGAAAGTTTGACCAGCAGAGAAAGGCAGTGGGAAGAAAAGGCTAAGTACTGGGGGAAATTAGTGCTTGGTTCTCACTCTGCTTCTACTGCGCACTGGTTTTCTGAGATCAGAAGAATCATTTCTCTGATTGTTACTTTTATTTTTTTAATGGAAGGCAAAAATTATATAAATACACTTTTGCCACATATAATATAAATCAGTGCCTTCCCTGCCTATCTGATTAGGTCATTGTGAGGTGCCAAGGAAATAAGACATGGCAGTCACTTGAAAAGAGTAAAGGGTTTAACAAATGCAAAGTATTCAGCTTATTCTCCCATTATCATTTCTCCTTCTGAGAGTATCCGAAAGCAAAATAATGTCCTTTCTATTTGGCTCATAAGTGGGAGATCTAGCTGGCTTTCCTTTACCTCTAACTTTCAAAGACTAAGTAATAGCTGCCCCTACTGTCCCTTCTCCTCAGTCCTGAAGCAACCACTGGAATTCAGAGGAGACCATTGTGGTAGGATTCTTGGAGCAAAGGCCACATGAGAGGCCCACTGTCTATGCCTTCCTCAGCATTTAATTTGTCTTTTAATAGACGAAATCTGTGAGCTCCGAATCATTGGGATTATTATCCAATATTTATACTGAGCATAAGAAACCTGTAACTTGTTGCCATGGCAACAAGATTTCCTGTGTAATTTTTTTCAAAATGGACTTCTTTAAATGAAAACATCTACAGCACTGCTGCGCTTTGTCACAAAACGGAGGGGCACTGTATTAGTTATCTATGGCCATGTAACAGATTACTCCAAAACTTAATGGTTTTAAACAAAAAACATTTATCAACTCCCAGTTTCTGTGGTTCAGAAATCCAGGAGTTGCTAGATGGGATCTTCTAACTCACAAGACTGCAATCAAGATGTAAGCTGAACTTGCAATTTCATCTTGGGAAGGATCAGCTTCTAAGCTCACTCACATGGTTGTCAGCAGGATTTAGTTTTCTGGGGACTGTTTGTTAGACTGAGGATCTCAAGTTTTTGCTGGCTGTTGGCCAGAGGCTTCCCTCAATTCCTTGCCACATGGACATATTTATAAGACAGTTCACAACATGGCAGTTTGCTTCTCTCAAAATGAGGACTCTCTGAGAGAGAGAGAGGACTAATCTCAGAAGGGACATCCCGTGACTTTTGCCATATCCTGCTAATTAAAAGCAAGTCACTAAATCCAGCCCACACTCAAGGGGAGGAGATTACACAAGGGCATGAATACCAGGAAGTAAGAACCACTGGGAGCCCTCTTAGAAAAACTTATTTAAAGGTCAATTAAATAGTAAATTAGGCTCACTCATGTAATCTCAGCACTTTGGGAGGCCTAGGCAGGTGGATCACTTGAGGTCAGGAGTTTGAGACCAGCCTGACCAACATGGCGAAACCCCATCTCTACTAAAAAAATACAAAATTAGCTGGCCGTGGTGGCGCACACCTGTAATCCCAGCTCCTTGGGAGGCTGAGGCAGGAAAGTCGCTTGAACTCCAGAGGCAGAGGTTGCAGTGAGCCAAGATAGCACCAGTTCACCCCAGCTAGGGCAACAAGAATGAAACTCTGTCTCAAAAAATAAAAAAATAAATAAATTAGTGATTTGTCAGTCAATGAATAATATTTGTCATGTATCTCCTCTATATACATGGTAAATAGTGAAGTGTTCAGAGTACAAAATATGCTTAATTCTCTACTAAAGCATTTGCCCTATCACATCCTATTATCATATGTAATCTATTTCTTTGTGTTCTTTAAATCTATAGTTATAGCATAGAGAAAGTAAAAGTTATTTGAGAACATGGAATGACTTATTCTAGGTAATCAAGTTGGGGAAGTATTCACAAGCACATAAATAGTAGGGAATTTATAGAGGCAATATAGTATAGAGCTTGATGATATTGACTCAAGGAGTCAAGGAGTTTTAAATTCAAATCCCCACTCAGCCATTTGGTAGCTGTGTGACTTTGGGCTAATAAGTTAATTTCTCTTAAGTCTTGATTTATTTGCCTAAATAATGAGGGTTAAAATAGTTCCTCAGTCATATGATTATTGTAACGACTAAATGAAGACATACATTTAAAAAGAGGAGCACTGGGCCAGACACATATTAAGTACTTAATAAATACCATGTTATTATATGATTTATTGGGATCTTGAAGTGGGATGGAGGTCACTAGATCACTTCTGTTTGAGGAATCTGGAATTAAGGGTTCATTCTACTATTAATTAGAACTCCTGGGACTATAATGTCATATTTTCCTTTATTTTCCCCATTGTATGAAGAGTTTGATTGTGCTTTAATGTCCTCTAAGAACATGTTTCATCTTTTACTCTCACATCTAACTTCTTGGGGGTCAATTTTTATAGTTTTGACATATTCCTTAGCAAAAAACCACCATTATCGTTTTATGGTGACCCATTTTCAGGTAAATATGATGTATTAGAGGAAGAATTCCTGCCTCCACCAAGCTTGAAGAGTGATTTATGTACAATGACAGGCTAAAATGAGCTAGTTTTCCACACTGATATAAAACGGGTACTGGGAATTTTGTTCTTCCTGGTCCCTGACTCTGCTCACTTAAAAGGTGATTTATTCTGATTCGCTTCTCTATTTTTTTCTGACTTTGCCATTATTTTCTCATGAGCAGACATCACTTCAAGTTTTCTTAATGCTTTTGTCCGGGGTGGGGGCAAGTCTCTGGAAATCACTAGCCAAGCCTTCTTGAGCTTATTTTGATAAGGCTTTATTACCAGCAGAGTCCAGTGTTTAGATTCTCTGTTGAGTTTACTTCAGCCCCGATTTGGGGATTTTTTTTTTTTTTTTTTTTTTTTGCCCCATTCTTCCTCTACTACTTCCCTCATGCTTTCACTGCATCTGGTACCAATGAGAGTGCACTGGTGGAACTAAGAGCCCCTGGTGTGCTATACCTTCCTGGGAACCTGGTAGCTTCACATTCCTGTTTATTTGCTCCTCCGAGTTCTTGTTAGTTTGATGCCTTTGGTTGCCTAGGGCATAGGAAATAATACGTGTTTTGATTGAGAGCCTTGAGTTGTAACAGATAATTGATACCGCTCATCCTCAGCCAGTTACTGACACCCAAACCATAGTTTTGTATGACAAGAATATATCTTGTTAAAAGAAAAGAACAATGGATATCAGCAGGTTACTTTTGTAGATACCCTTCCAGGTATTCCTTGAAAACAACTGAACTAGGCTTTCACCCTGAAACTTGAGTAAACTCTGTGTTTAACATTGATAAAGAGTTTAAAACCAGCCAACCTCTTATTCTCTTCTGCTAAGAGATTTTTACCCTATGTGGATTCAGGGTGATGGGGGTGCCAAAGGAGTCAACAATTACTGAATGCTAACTGCTTCCCAGGCTCTGAGCCTAATACTTAACCAGGTTAGCTCATCTAATTCTCACAAGAACATTAAGAAATATGTATTACTAGCCTAATAATACAAATGGAAAAATTGAGGCCCCAAAAAGCTCCAGAATTACACACATGTCATTGATCTAGGATTTAATCTCATCTCTTACTAAATCTCAAGGTTATTCCTACTATGCTGACCAAAAGAGCCCTCTACAGGTTGCTATTGTTGAGGCCTAGTTATATGTCACAGTAATAATAGTTAAAATCTATATAGCACCTCCTAAGTTTTAACCAATTAAATCCTCATAACAATACTGTGAGGTAGTTATTATCTCTATTTTACAGATGAGGAAACTGAAGCATGCATTTCTCAACATCACAGAGCTTACAAGTGGCAAAGCCAGAAGCTGAAGGCAGGTGGAATGGCTCCATAGTCTCGATAATGTATATAACCTTCTATACTCACCAGCATATTTGATTAATTAATCAGTTCATTAGCAAATCCTCTTGCTTCAGTTATCTACTGCTGCATAACAGACTACTACAAAAACATAGTGGATTGAAAGAATCATTTTATTTTGTTCATGGTTTTATGAGGTGGGGATTCAGGAAGGGCTCAGTTGTGCTCTTCCTGACTCCATGTGGCATCGGTTGGGATGACTGGGGCTGAAGAATCTATTTCCAACATGACTTCACATATATGCCTGGTGCCTTCTTTTTCCCTGTGTACTCTCTCTCTCTCCATATGTCATTTCAACTTCTATGCCACTGTCCAGCCTTGTAAAATTTTGTTATTGTTAATACCCAAGAAAATTATCTAGCAAGAGATAGCCATTCTTGACCAAGATTTGAAATAATTTTCAAAAGAATATAAAATCTATTGAGGGCAAGTGCCGTAGATGAGACAAAGCTTATTTTGTGAAATAGCAACAGGCATAGACTTTTTGTCATTTGGACCAGCTTAACACAAATAAGTTTTCTGATCATATTGGGCACATATGAACCATCCCAGGGTGTGCAAGTGGGCTTAAATCTTCAAGAATATTGAATGCAGACTGTGCCTGAAGTTGGCCTCCCTTTGAAAGAATATGCTAATCAAAAACTATTAAACTGACTCCAGGGTCTGCAGAGCTGGTCACATGACCTGGTTTCAGCGCTAACATGCCTCTGCACCATGTGATATTTTCCATAATGTGCTTTAGTGTCTATAGATTCAATATGGAGGTGTGTCTGCTCTGTTGAGTCTATGATGCTTCCAATCTTTTTTTGTAAAATGTATTTTGCTGATGTTTTTAGAATTTCCAAATATCTGTCAAACTAACAATGAGAACCTTTCTATGAATGCAGCATGCTGCTATAATCTACACTAAATTTGGAGAATTAACTCTGCTACCATCCCTAACCATTTAGGTGTTTCAGTAAATATTTATCCCACATACTCATACTGTTTGCTACTGGATGTTATTACAAAAGAACATAGCAAAAAAACTTCTGGGACGTGGCTCATTTATCATATTGGACATCAGTGTTCAAGCTATTACTACTGTTGGAATTATGTGTCTTCAGGAATTTTGTAACAGTGTTCTCAAGGCATGGTGTGAGAACCTAGGAGCTCACAAGGGTAAACAAATCCATTTCAGCTGGATCCAGATCTTGAACCATCACACATGAAGGATAGAAGCATACCTCTTTCTCTAAGCCTAAGATTAAATATATAGATCTTTGGCATCCAATCATACGAGGCATCTTTGAACAAAAGATGTTGTCCAAGCTTTCTTGGATACACTGACTATGCCTTCCATTATGCTCAATAATGAGAATGAGTTTAATTGATCATATGGGCTCTTTGAAGAACAGGACATCTAAGCAGCACTCACATCTTGTTTCTGGAGTGTGATAAACTCCTTGGTGTTCTTTCTGAGGGGAAGTATTACATGACTTAACCTCACCTGATATTATCTCACCTGTTCTTTAACAATAATTAATACTAGTTACACTCAGTTATCAAGGACCTGTTTAAGTGTAGGAACTTTGGTTCCACCCTGGACTTGGCCATTGTTTCATTCTTGGATTCTGACTATGGCCGGGTGTTTCGATGAGGTCTGATCCAGGGACCAATGGATAAATACCTTGCTGAAGAAGTTAAGAAACCCTTAAAGAAGATTGCAATAAGCACATTAATATATCCCTGTTGAAAAGGGAAATGAAATACCAGAATACCATGGCTTCATATCACTGTGGCTGGTATATACCCTACTCAATATATACCTGATGCAGGTCACGTTCGCACAAGAACTAGACTCTGAGTCAGCGATTTGCCAGCCAGAGATTTATGGGGGAGTCCTTTTGGGATTAATAACTGGAAGACTGAATGAAGCAAGATTAAGCAGAGGGCAGTGTTGAATTGAGAAGCAATTACAACAAAGGCCTCAGCCAATCATATGGAGACCTGAAGACCTGGGATGGCCCTGAAGAATTTTCTCAAACTGGGGCAAGTGGGTCGAGTCTTCATACACCCAGATATACCAATCATTGGGTATCAGTTCCCCCACAGAAAGGGAGCATGACTTTGGATAAGGCAGATCTCTTCAGCAGAAAACAATTTCTAGAAAGGGTTAACAGCTAAAGGATGTATGTTGCCAACCCAAAACCTGAGGGAGTAAGTACTTTAATCCTGAAGGCAGTATCTTAGCAGCATATCACAGCATCCACTACAGTGTTTATAACATATAAAGTAAGGAATTAAGGATATTTGAGTCTTCCCTGTTCTTAATCTGTACCAAGTTTTTATTCTTCAGACAATGCCTATTCCTGAGCTACTTCATGATACACTGAAAAAGACATTTCATGAACGTCAAGCAGTTGTTGATTTCTCAGCCTATTAGTGCACTTTCATGAATATATATTATTTTTTCTTACAACTCATGCTTCACTTTAGGGGAAAAACATGCCAAATATTTCTAAGGTATTGATTGCATTCTACTCAAAAAACAATGTCATCTGCATAACCAAAATCTTACACAAATTGAAAAATAAAGATCTTGCTATTACTTCAGGAATCAAATGCTTTATAAATATCTCTATCATCATGTCTTAACAATTTGTAATAATCCACTTACCATTTTTTCCTAAGATAAGCCTTCTTTCTTTATTTCAATTTATTTAGTTCTATAATGTTTACTATATGCTGGTATTGTTCTAAGTGGTCAATGTACAGTAATTTACTTAATTCTTACAATCACATGACTTAGGTAAAATTATTCAATTCATTTTACTGATGAGCATATCAAGGCATACAGAGGGTTAAGTAACTCACACAGCTGGTTAGTAGTAGCTGGGATTTCAACCCAGGCAGTCTGCCTCCAGGGCCCCTGCTTCTCGACACTATGCTATACTACCTTTGTAATACCATATGCTAACACCTTGTGTCTTCTGATACTTTATGGAAGTATGGATGTGAAATCTTCATTTCTCACCTCTTGATGCTTATGAAACACTATGTTAATCCTATGGGATCCCAGACAGTTCTCTTAAATGTGTGTTTGTATATCTGATATGTAGGGGGATGCGGTGGAGGCAAAGTGGTGGTGATGGTGGTAAGGTTATCAGCATGTAGTATGAGTGAAGGAGACAAGATTTTTGTATGTATAAAATTTACGTTATTTTAAGAGGCAGTAATCATATTATCATGTCAAGATTATAGGCCAGGCGCGGTGGCTCACGCTTGTAATCCCAGCACTTTGGGAGGCCGAGGCGGGCGGATCACGAGGTCAGGAGATCGAGACCACAGTGAAACCCCGTCTCTACTAAAAATACAAAAAAATTAGCCGGGCGTGGTGGCGGGCGCCTGTAGTCCCAGCTACTCGGAGAGGCTGAGGCAGGAGAATGGCGTGAACCCGGGAGGCGGAGCTTGCAGTGAGCCGAGATTGCGCCACTGCACTCCAGTCTGGGCGACAGAGCGAGACTCCGTCTCAAAAAAAAAAAAAAAAAAAAAAAAAAGATTATAGCCTAGTCCTAGAATATAATTACTCCTGATTAGAAAATTACCTTTAAGCAGTTCCATGCAGTCCAGATTAGTCAGGATAGCCTATCAAAATCATCTACTTTTCCATGTAACGTTAATTGAGAAACGTTAATCAAAAATACATACCCATTGGCCAGGCATGGTGGCTCACGCCTGTAATCCCAGCACTTTGGGAGGCTGAGGTGGTTGGATCACTTGAGCCCAGGAGTTCGAGACCAGTCTGGGCAACATGGTGAAATCCCGTCTCTACAAAAAGAAAGAAAGAAAGAAAAAAAATATATATATGTATATATATATAAATTAGTTGGGCACAGTTGCGTGCACCCATTACTTAACCAGCTACCTGGGAGGCTGACACAGGAGAAGCTCTTGAACCCAGGAGTCAGAGGTTGCAGTGAGCCCAGATTGTGCCATTGCCCTCCAGCCTGGGCAACTGGAGTAAAACCCTGTATCCAAAAAAAAAATAATAATTTAACATACATATCCATTTTTTGAGACCATTTCATGGTAAGAATGTTTTCTTTTCTTTTTTTTTTTTTTTTT
>NW_026652282.1:38221490-38275164 GCF_009828535.3 Hylobates moloch
TATTCTGTCTCAGCTGCAGAATTGTGGGCTAATAGGAATGGTGCAGAAGCTGCTTTGCTGCAGAATTGTGGGCTAACAGGAATGGTGCAGAAGCTGCTTTGCCCAAACTACTCTCCAATCTCCTCTCGGTGTTGCAAAATCAACAAAGCTGTTTCCTGCCTAGATAATTATGGGCAGAGAATCTGGGCTGCACATGGTCTAAAATCACGGAAGCAGTTCTCATAGGTGGGTATGACAACAGAAGAACTAAGATTGTTTTTTGGAACTTATTTTCTAGCCATGCACCCTGTACATTCCCCAAACCATGTGTCGAGTCATATTCACTAATATCATAGGGGCCAAAGTGAAGAAATCTTGTATCTCCATATTCGCTAGTGTAACAGATGACCTCAAATCAACCAGTTAGAAGGCAGGCTTAAAAGGGGTCCCTCTTTGTTTATTAAAGTGGGGTTCCTCGGGCCACAGAGATCCATGGTCTTGTTACCAGACATCTGTAAGTATTTTTATGCAAATGTACTAACTCTACATTTAGATTTTGATAATAATATAAATATATTCAATTAAGCATAGTCTTTATAATGCCACTGACCAATTAATGTGGTCTGTTACTGTATTTCAATACCTGTGTGTGTATAATTAGGTTTACTATCACATTACTGTTACATAATATCACTTTACTGTTATTGCCTAATTTTTGAAAATGAAGTAGATGTAATATATAAAAGATATCATTATCCTCCAGTAAAAGACAAATGACCGAACAGCCAACACAGTAAGAGCAGAGGTTTTACAGTAGTTTGAAAAAGAGACAAGTCAAAAACAGGCTTACCTCGGCCTCAGAGCCTTTGCACCCACTGTTCCCTCTGTCTGGAACACTGAGCCTTCCTCACCCAGTAACACCCAAATACTCACTCTTTCACCTGCTTCAAGTTTTCTCTACAAATACCACCTTCTCCATGAGGCCTTTCCTAAATTACAAATTGCAGCTCCGTTTTCTCAAATCTCCCTTCTCTAGATTTTTTTCTCCTTAGCACTCAATATCATCTGACACACTACATATTTCACTTATTTACTTGGTTTTCTATCTGTCTTATAACACTAGAATGTAAGCTTCATGAAGATGGGGAATTTTATTTTGCTCACAGATATATTTGCAGTGCCTAGAAAAGCACCATTGGGAATAACAGGTGCTCAATCAGTGCTTGTCAAATGAACAAACACATGAATGAATGAAGATTTAAACTGTAAATACCAGTTTGACTTTATCATCTTATTTGTTACATAAATGTCATTAATTTGTATTTTGTCACTTCCTACTTTTGCTCACTTTTCATTTGGAAATTTATTTTTTATTTATACTGGTGTAATGACAATACATATAAGCAGCTTATTATACCTAAGTGATGTAGCTTGGATATTTGTCCCCTCCGAATCTCATGCTGAAATGTAATCCCCAGTGTTGGAGGTGGGACCTGGTGAGAGGTGTTTGGATCATGGGGGTGGAACCCTCATGAATGGCTAGGTGCCACCTCCTTGGTGTTGAGTTATCACTCTGAGTTCACAGGTGCTCTGGTCATTTAAAAGTGTGTGCACCTCCCCCATCTCTCTCTTGTTCTTGTCCTCACCATGTGAGGTGCCTGCTCCCCTTTCCATCATGATTGTAAGCTTCCTCAGGCCCTCACCAGAAGCAGATGCAGGCACTACACTTCCAGTACTGTCTGTAGAACCATGAGCCAATTAAACCTCTTTTCTTTATAAATTACCCAGCCTCAGGTATTACTTTATAGCAATGCAAAAACGGCCTACCACATCTAGTGCTTGTCCCTACATATTTAAATAACACAAGAAGAAATAGTAAAGATAACACTTACATGCAGTCTTTCTTCCCCTTTAAAAGATATTTGTATGTTGTCCAAATTTAAAAAACTATGTCGGATAAGAAGATTGTTGGCTACTGAGTCATCAGGAAGGGATCCTGTTTGCTGGGGCACTGCGATTCCATCTTTGTGCTTGATCTTTCAAGTTCCTCCTGCCTCCCTGCGCCCTACCTTGGGCAGCAAAAATTGTACAAAACAAGAAGTGGGATGTGGGCTGCTCAGTAGCATCTTTACAGAAAAATAAAGTACTGTTACGGAAGTCAGCTTCTCCCCTGCCCATTAGTGTTACTCAAAAATTGCAACAGCTTTAAGAATCCATCTTTTAAATAAGATCTCATTTCTCTGAAATTGTAGCTATTGTAAAGCACATTCAGAGGTTTATATGGTAGTGTATATTTTCCCCCTTAAGTTGATGGTTGTGACTATTAGGCAGTTGTTGAATGTACCAAAAAATCAATTATTCTGGGGATGATTTCTCCACCAATTGTTCAATCCCAAAGTGTCTTGATGGTGCTAGCTCAGTGCTTCAAATGCTTGCTAAGCTCTTTTATCAGCCATTTCTTTGATTATTCCAGAAGGCTCAGGACAGTACTTTCAGATACAGAAGGAACTCTATAATTTTAAAGGTATTTTATAAATAGACTTTTTCAGCCTCAATCTTAGAGGTGGATATAAAACACTGTATTCTGGGGTTTAGAACACTCTCCCTCTGCTCGCCCCTTATCCCTGCGTCAACCATGGATATACCACAGACAGAAGTACTTAAATCTTTCATTTAGCTACAAAACAATAATGGTTTTGGAGCTTAAGCCTCAGAAATATGAGTAAGAAATCCAACCACCACAAAATGGCAGAGAAAAGAGAAAAGGGGATATTTTAGTTCATATGTAGAAAGTATAGATTACAGACCGGAAAACTCCTCTTTCTCTTCTTCTCCTGAACACACAAAATATCTATTGCTATAGGATTCTGTAGCTAAAGAAAAATAAAATCAGCCTTAGTGAAAAATTATTCCCACATGGTTCTGACCATTATACTGCATCTTTCTGCCGCTTAGACATTCACCCTTTATTGTGTGCATTATCTTAGTACTGCATCAAATGCCAAAAAAAAGCACAATAAAATAAAAAAGCACGATTACACTATCTCCTTTTAGAAGTGTGATGTTGGATCCTATGTGTCCAGTGGGAGCCCCCTGTCCTCTTCCTTCAAGAGTACTCCTGGTACAGGTAGCCAGCATAATGTACAGTTGGCTCTCTGTATTCCTGTATTCTTCATTGTCAGATTCGACCAGCCGTGGATCAAAAATATTTGAAAAGGTACACTGTTGGTGGGAATGTAAATGAGTAAAGCCACTATGGAGAACAGTTAGGAGGTTCCTCAAAACAACTAGAAATAGAGCTACCATATAATCTAGCAATCCTGCTGCTAGGTATATACCCAAAAGAAAGGAAACCAGTATATCGAAGAGATATCTGCAGGCCCATGTTTGTTGCAGCTCTGTTCACAACAGCCAATATTTGGAAGCAACCTATGTGTTCATCAACAGATGAATGGATAGAGTAAATGTACTTATACACAATGGAGAACTATTCAGCCATAAAAAAGATGAGATCCTGTCATTTGCAACAACATGGATGGAACTGGAGGTCATTATGTTAAGTGAGATAAGCCAAGCACAGAAAGACAAACATCACATGTTCTCACTTATTTGTGGGAACTAAAAATAAAAACAACTGAACTCACGGACATAGAGGATAGAAGGATGGTTACCAGAGGCTGGGAAGGGTAGTTGGGAGGGGGGGTGGGAAGTTGGGATGGTTAATGTGTACAAAAAAAAATGGAAAAAATGAATAAGACCTAGTAATTGCTAGCACAACAGAGGGAAAACAGTCAATAATAATTTAATTGTACATTTTAAAATAACTAAAAGAGTATAATTGGATTGTTTGCAACACAAAGGATAAATGCTTGAGATGATGGGAACCCCATTTTCCACGATGTGATTGCTACGTATTGCATGCTGTATCAAGGTATCTCATGTATACTATAAATAGATACACCTACTATGTACTCACAAAAATTAAAAAATAAAAAAATTTGAAACAAATATTTAAAAATAATAATACAAATAAAACTAATACAACAACTATTTACATAGCATTTACATTGTATTACATAAGATAAATAATGTAAAGGTGATTTAAAATATCTAGAGGGATGTTCATAGGTTATAAAAAAATACTATGTAGTTTTATATCAGGTACTTTCACATCCATGGATTTTGGCATCCAAGGGGGTCCCGAAACCAATACCCCACGGATACCAAGGGATTACTGTACACTTTTACCGCAGTGCTTCCCCTTTCTCAGTCTCCCATAGAGAGTATGGGCCTCATTTAACTGCTTCACTTAACTCCCAGTCCACCTATGTCGTTATCCTAACCATACAATTACTTACAGCAAACAGATATGGGCAACTCATATCCATCTGTGAAAGTCTTATTATGTGCAAAGCTTTGTGCAAACGTGCTTCCTTTTTATTGTCTAATAGGATCTAACGCATGAATCACACATGCTCATTGAACATTCTTGTTGAACATTTCTAATCACATTTTCCTAAAAATGTCTTTGCACTTGGCAGTGGCGTTTCAATACCCTTCCTGTTGCCCAAAGGAATGATCAAATGTATATCTGATCAGGTATAAATTTGATTAGCCTGTTCCATTCTCCAGGTCCTTTTTTTTTGAGACAGAGTTTTGCTCTGTCGCCCAGGCTGGAGTGCAGTGACACGATCTCGGCTCACTGCAAGCTCTGCCTCCTGGGTTCACCCCATTCTCCTGCCTCAGCCTCCCCAGTAGCTGGGACTACAGGCACCCGCCACCATGCCTGGCTAATTTTTGTATTTTTAGCAGAGACGGGGTTTCACCATGTTAGCCAGGACGGGTCCTTTTTATCTCACACCCACACTTCCTAACACTCACCAGAGGTTCATCTTCTCACTAAACCAATCCTCTTAGCCATGTCTTCTCCTAGGATGCTACATTAGTTATCTATTGCTGTATAGCAATATTACCACAAACTTAACAGCTTCAAACAATACACACTTAATATCTCACAGTTTCTGTGAGTCAGAGATTCTACATGACTTAGCTAGGTTCTACGTGTCATGGTCTCTCAGAGGCGTGGGTGTTGTCCAGGGCCAGAGTCTCATCTGAGGCTCGAATGCAGAAGAATCTGCTTCCAAGTGCATGTGGTTGTGGCAGGATTCAGTTCCTTGAGGAATGTTCACCAGAGGCCACCCTCAGTTCCTTACCATGTGGGTCTTTCTAACGTGGTAGTTTGATTTTCTCAGAACCAGGAAGAAAAAGAATCTGCTAGGATGAGAGTCACAACTGTATGTAGTCTAATCATGTAAATGACATCCCATCACCTTTGCCATACGCTATTGGTTGGAAGAAAGCCACACATCACTTTCATACTCAAGTGGAGGGGATCATACCAAGATGTGATAGTGAGGCAGGGATAATTTGGAACCATTTGTCCACCACAGATGCTCCACAACCAAAAAATGATCTCTCAAACTTTATTAATAGAAATTAAGGCCAGGTGCGGTGGATCATGCCTGTAATCCCAGCACTTTGGGAAGCTGAGGTGGGTGGATCACTTGAGGTCAGGAGTTTGTGACCAACCTGGCCAACATGGTAAAACTCCATCTCTACCAAAAATACAAAAGTTGGCCAGGCATGGTGGCACGTGCCTGTAATCCCAGCTACTCGGGAGGCTGAGGCAGGAGAATCGCTTGAACCCAGGAGGCAGAGGTTGCAGTGAGCCGAGACTGTGTCACTGCACTCCAGCTGGGTGACAAAGTGAGACCTTGTCTCCAAAAAAAAAAAAAAAAAAAGAGAGGAAGCAATTAAAAATTAGCACATTTGCCAAATAACATTAGTTGTAGCAGATACTATTGACATCACCTTCATATTCCCCTAGACTCAACCAATTTTAGTGCACGCTGGCTGACTTCCAACTGCTAGCTTCTGTATCTCCATGCTTGAAGCCTTCTCTGTGGCAGGAGACTCCCCTGTCCATGCACACTGTCGGTTGCAAGTGAGGTAGAATAAACACTCCCTGAGAGTAGTCCTTAATCAATGCCTGATGGGATCTGGTGGATAAATACCCCAGCTCTCTTGCCCCTTGGTTGGAATAACTGAGGTGTGTCCTATACTGCCCCACAGAGTACCCCAGATGGATTGCTCTCCAGTTGCCCGTATGCTAACTAGCTTGATAATACACCTGTGGTTGGCTGCCTGCCCTGCTGCATTATTCTCTGGCATTTCTTGGGATCACCTCCCAAGTAAACTACTTGCATGCTGACCTTTCTCTCTGTAATCTAAGCCACCAGTAGTTTCCTGCCATTTCTCAGGGCATTGGGCTGGGATAGAGCATCAGGGACAAGGCATGTTTTAGAAATACAATTTCAGGAACTTTGTGATTAGATTAAAAAAAGTAGTCCAGTGTTGGTTTCATGCAAAATGATAACCCTGCCCCTCATTTCATTCTCCAAACTTGCTTCTCCTCTCTTTTGTTAAGTAGGATCTTGAAGTTGCCTTTGACATTTACAGCCAGTGTGAATTTTAACAAAGTGCATATGTAAGCCTGACTTCTTAAAACAATCTTCAAGAAATCTCGCTGCTCTGCCGAAAATGCACAATGAATAGAATTAGCAGCTGTTATCTGCTTCCAACTCTAGAAAGTCCCCCAGCTTCCCATGGGTTCAGTGTGGATTTTTCCCAGTGCTCTGTACCCAAAAAGAACCTAAGAGGCATCAAGAAATAATCACATGATATGACTGCTTAGGCCACCTGTGTTCAGCAACCTTGGCTAAAAGCCTCAGGGGACCAAACTATCCTCAGTGAGAATTCCTGACACTTGATACTGCTTGCAGAATCTGATCTTTCACTTTTTTTAGGAATACACAAAAACACATTAGAAATTGGTTAGTGAGGTCAAGAAAAGTGTTCTTTGAATAGGTGGCTCATGGAAATCTTTTAGTTTTAATAGATTTAACACATACACAGTCGTATACATGAAACAGCCATGCATAGTGATATAATACATGTCCTATAATTTGGTACAATGCTCTGTAAAATATGCAGGCAAATCAGGTATTACTGTCTCCATGTTATAGTTGAGGTTACTGACCCTTATAAAGTCAGGCAGCTAGTAAATAATGCAGCCAGAGGTATCTCTTTCACTTGAAGGCCATACTTAATTTCCTCTAAATTTATCTCCTTTTCCTTCAAGTCTACTATTACTTAAACCATGATACTGCTAGGGGATGAGAGGAAAAGAACGGAAGGGAAGGGAAGGGGAGTGGAGAGAAGGGGAGGGGAGCGGGAGGAGAGGGAAATCAATAGAAAGAGAGAAAAATAGTAGGGTCCTTTTTATTAAAAAAGGAGAGGAAACAGAGTGATATGGGAAGATAGAGGAGTTGGAACACTACATTTTCCTCCCTTCAAAATTATACGTACTAGGCTCAGTTTATGTGCCTTGGCAGAGCCTTACTCTGTCTTTGCTTTCTGTTTAGAGTGGCCCTAGCAATAGCTTGCCTTGTACCTGTCATCATGGAGCCAAGTAGGTTATTGCCGCTGCCCTGTCCACTGTTAGAGATTAACTAGTTAAAAAAAAGATCATCCTATCTGTGCCCTGGATGATGTGGACCCATAGGACTGTGGCTTTCCCAACAGCTGATAAGAGCAATCCTGTGCTGGGAGTGTCTTAGGTTGGATTGTGGAGGAAGCAGACTCCGAGAAGGGGATTTGTATGCAGGAAGTTTATCGGGGGGCTCCACCAAAACAAAGTTGCTGATAAGGAATTGAGGGAAGCCTGCTTGCCAGACTGGGCATAGGGAGAAGTTTGAATTTCAACCTAATCACAATAATGACCTAGGCCATAGGGAGCTCTGGGGCTGGGATGGTCCTTCAGAGATGTCCTGAATTAGGGGAATGGGAAGGGCCTTTGTTCACCCATCTCTCATCAATCAGACATTGGATACGGGCTATCCCTGGGGAGGGGAATGACCTTAGAAAAAGCAGTTCCCTTTAGCCAAGGACAGGAGTTGGCCTGTGGGCCATAGCCTACCTGCCTCCTTTTTTTTGCAAATAAAATCTTATTGGCACACAACTACACTTATTCAATTATGTATTGCCTCCAATTTCCTTCACACTACAATGGCAGACTTGAGTAGCTGTGGCAGAGACTGAATTGCCTGCAAAGCATAAAATAGTAACTATGTAACGTTTTACAAAAAAGAAAAGAAAAAAGTTGTTTACTGACCCTGAGCCTAGGGCAATTCCCTGAGAGGGATCACTATGAGCCATTAGAACTCAACATTCCTGGCAACTGGAGGCAGGAGCACGTAGGTCCTACACACCACATCATCCACTCTAGGAAATTAATACCCCGTAAAGCAAACTGGACTAATGAAAGATAGTGGACAGATGGGAGCCAGAAGATAAATTCTCCTTTCTTCCACCATAATGGACTGTTCTGAGATGTAATGGTTCTGACAGCCTTTTTGAAGATATCTCATAAGACTAAGTAATTGCCTACACTTGTTACAAAGCAATGGCTAGTTTAAAAACATATCCTTGAATATTTTTCTCCTGCCCTCCCTACTTTGGTACCTCCTTTCCCCTCACTCCTATTTTTTTTTTAATTTTCTCTCTTCAATAAAGTTTAGCACATAAGCTTTTTGCCTCGGACTGTTTCCTAGGTAACCCAGGATAAGACTTCTAAAATCAAATATTTAGAATTTGGTATGGAACTAGTATAAGGTTAGAACTGTGGGGCATTCAGAGGAATGAGGACATATTCTGCCTGTCATCTCATTCCCAATCTCAGGGCACTTTTCAAAGATAACTCTCCTCCAACCCCCAAGTACCTACTGGGTGTAAACTTTGTCCTAAGGTTACTCTGAAGTATTAATACTTCTGCCCTTCTTGCTCCCATTTGTCCATAACCAAGATAGAATGCTTGCCCTTCTTCCCAAGGCTTCTGCTCCAGTTCTGGGAAGCATGTTTATTATATATGATATTCTTTTTACTTACCCTGAGGGTATTCCTGTTGATTTTTCAGGGTAACTCACCTTGTGAGTTATAAAACCACGAAGGAAGAAAGAGTAGCTCCAGCCAAGATACAATTTTTAAGAAGACACACAAAACAAAACGGAGAAAAAGGGCCCTCAGGCTGCTCTGCACTTCAGAAGTATAGCTCTAAAAAATAAAATAAGCAGGCCACACACAAGGAAGCAAGCTAACTTTGTTTTGCTGAGAGGACTCTTTTCCTTGGGTTAATTCCAAGAGGGAACAGGCACCGAGTGAGTCACAGAAAAAGTAGGACAGAGTTTGCCTTTCAGGGAATGCAATAGTGTGGGCGTAACCATGGCCCCTCGAGGATGCTCAGCAGGCACGACTTTCTGAAGCTCAGGCTATGTCAGGTAGAAGCCTACCATGCAGATCTCCCACGGCCATGTGAACTTGCTCCAGTTCTGCTCACATGCCTACCACAAGCTGAGTTTACAGGAGCTCAGCTTTGTGTTTAATCTGTCTTCTTGGTGAAGAGCTTGGGTGGGGCAAGGTTGGATCTATGGTTGATAAGGGAACTCCAAACCAGGAGTTATAGCAATCTGTGGGGCAGACAACACAGAAATTTAAGTGGCGTGGGTTGAGAGCTGCTCAATGAGATGTCACCGAAAGGGTATCCAAAGTGGGTCCTGAGACCAATGTGTGGCACCAAAGGTGGAATATGCTAGAAGAGGAATTCAAGGAGGAGATGATCCTAATGGGAAAAGGAAAGTAACTCTGAATAGTACCAGGTACAGAAAGTCACTGCCCTTGGCTGGGTATTTATGGGCCTCGGTGGTTTCATGTGATTCAAAAGATCAGTGGCAGCAGAGACACTGTTCTAAAGTCACATCATACATTTCAGCCGGGGAGATAGACTCACAATCTGATTAACTCATGATGTAGTAGTTATTTTGTGTCAGCTTTTTCTTCCTAGAAGCAAACTCTTTCTTCAAATGCAAACTGACCAGGAAACATAATAGATAAAGTAGATAAGAGAGAAGCAGCTATAGTTAAGATTGAAGTAGCAGAGATGAATAGGTTAGATATACCTCCTTCCACTCCAAAATCTGGGCCTCTGAGGCCTTTCTATGTCATTTCTAGTACTCCATGTGCTATTCTTTGAAACAAAAATTCTATGCTAACTGAGAGGAGGTGAGTAGGAGTTTAAGGTAGAGCATTGGTGGAGTGGGATGAGGAACAGAGTTCCCATTCTTCCTGCCACAGATGAATTGAAAAGTTGAATATTCTAGAGTGCAATTTCTACCTTTTCAGTACCCATGGAGAACATGTGTAAGTGTTCATAGTTCTAGTCATTGTTTTGAAGACACTGACCATCTCAAATGCTGCACTTCAGTATCGTGTGTGTGTGTGTCTGTGTACAGTAAAAGAAAGACCTATTTCCTGCTTTTTATCCTCTAGATAAATTACTCAATACTTACATACCTCATCAGGACAAGACATCCACAGTGATGACCTTTGATCAATGCAGGATCTTAACATTTTTTCTGCATCATCAAAGACTAAATTATATTCAAAGTGGCTTTAGTGCTAAATGCATTTTATTATATGTCACTTGTTTGAAAAACTGTCACTTTCTGTGAGATGTAGTTAGTAACAGTCTACTTCTACTTAGTGGACATTTAGTTCCTAATAGTGTAGATTAAAAAGAATGTATTTGTGCTTGTTAGAACATCATCTCACAGCTTCTCTGTCATCCCTAGGAACACTCAAATCTCCTGTCCTTGTTGCCTTCTCTACTTCACTTGGTGAAAATTATATAGCATTTTATTTTGCTTCCTTACTTTGACTGTGTTCTTTTTCATCTCTTTTTTTTCTGCTCTGGGCTTTTTAGTCACCCATCTTTTTTCCCTTGTTGACAAATGCAGCATATGTTTTCATCTAGTCACCAAAACCACCCACTTCAAAATCATACCCTTTGTCAAAATGAATCCACATGCTTAAGGAAATTCTTCAAAGAGCCCTCATATGTCTGTGTTTAATACTGACCTGTTGGCTTAGAGACTTCTATAGAATTGCCATCCTGGAATTTCTTTTCATTGCTTAGTTTATTGGCTCTCAAGTCTTCCCCATATTTCTTATTCTTGGATTCTATTTTTGGTTTTGCTAAACTACATCCTCAAATAACTTATTTTTTTCAGAAGTATGTGTAATTACTAAACTTCCTCAGGCCTTTCCCATCTAAAAATTTCTTTGTTTGGTTTCTAGAACTGGTTAATAATTTTCCGGGTTATAGAATACTATGCTGAAAAAATGTTCCTTCAGGACTTTGAGACATTGCCCTCGTTGTCTTCTAGCATCTAATGTTTATAATGTTAGTATCATTATGATTTCTTTTTCCATTCTCCACTGACATCCCACCCCCTAAAAGCTTTTGTGATCACGCCTTTGTCACCGTCATTCTGAGATTTTAGTTATGTGACACAGTGGGGGCTTTCCTAGGTTTATTCTACTGGACATTTATAGGACTCTTAAAAATTGAAGATATGATTTTATGAAACTCTGTGAAGTTTTCTTCTATTATTTCTTTATTTTCTTCCCTCTATTTTCTTGCTCCATCTTCTTGGAACTCTAGTTATATAGAAATTCAACCTCCTGGATGTGATCTTCATATTTCTTAATTTTTATTGTATTTTTTCTTTCTTTTCTTGAGTATATTTAACATGTTCTATTTTTAATTTTCAGGAAAATTTCTTTTTCTATATATGTTCCCTTTCATAAATTCTATTCTTATTTTATGTATGCAATATTTTCTCAAATATCTCTGAGGATTTTAAATAGCATTGTTTTAAACTATCTTCTATTTCTTGAATTATCTTTTTCTTCTCGGGTCTTTTAAAAAAAAATTACATTGGGTGCTTCTATTGTGAGTTGGTTTTGTCAAATGCCATGTAATCCTAGATTATACATTTGAAGTTAGAAATGTAAGAACACATTGTGTTTTTAAAAAGCAGTTGTTATTGATTTCCTCTGGTGCTGTGTCAGTCTCCTTCTCTACCTAAGAGGGAAGGCGTATCATCCGTGAAGGAGCTTTATTTTGGGTGGCAAAGAGACAGAAACAAGAGAGACAGGTTGAGTATCTCTCCTATTGTCAAAAGAAGAAGGCCTTTACTATATGGTACCCAAGAACTATACAAAGTGTCCAGACCATTCCATTCCTTTATAAGAGTAATTCTTCTGTCTGAAAATCGAGATTGTCTCCCCTTATGGAGGTGTTGGGTGGCATACCTGTTGTAGCTATTTCTGAGATGGTATTTCCTTTAGTCATTGTGAGTTCCACTTCATTTCCCACTCCACCTCTTTATACCTGATAACTCCTAGCTCAGAATCCCTCCATCTTCAGAGGCTATGCGGTTGCCTCTTCCCCTTCTGCTTTCTTCTGTGTCATAAGCTATGGCATCCACCACTGTTTCATCTGTCAGAATAACTCCTTATGCTTTCAGTCTTTCAGATACTTGTCAAAATCTCCAGTCAACCCCTGGCCCTTTATCCTCTCTTTAGCTCTGTATAGAAGTATTCTCTTTTATACTTCTTTACTGTCATTTTGGTGGGGTTTGGAAAGAAGAAGTAAAGTCTGCCATTCTGAAGAAGCCTGAATTAATTTTAGATAAACATTCTACTGAAGTCAGCTCCATGGCAAAGAGAATTATAGAAAGGAGTCAGGCTATTTATGCTAATTTTTATGTAGTAGTTCCATCTTTTAAACTCTCAGAAGTTCCTTTGATATTCTAAACATTAAAATGCTGGTTGACATACTCTATTACTAAATTACACATGATGTGAATTTAACAATTGTATGCGAATATTAATTGTTATTAAACTATCTATACTGTGCAATTAAAATCTGTATGAACATGTTTACAAAGTTTATAATTTACAAAGTATTCACATATATCTCAGTTGAGCATCATTATTAGCCTTTAAGGTAGACATATCAGGTTATACAAGCTGCAAAATAGTGGTTAAGAGAATCAGACTGCTTTGTTCCCAGTCCTGGAGTGGTTACTTAACTTGCTGAAAACTATCTTAATCTTCTGTAAACTACTTAACTTTCCTTGTAATCAATTTTCTTATCTGTAAACTTAGATTAATATTAATTCTCTCAAAGGGTAAGGAAAATAAATTATAATACCTGTAAACATGTAGAAATGACATATAAAAAGTGTTCAAGAAATATTCCATATTGTTATTGTTATTATTATTTTCTTTATGATTGTCTCATTACCTTTTACAGATGATAAAACTACATGGCATGAGTCAAATCACTTTTAGACTCAGTAAATTAGAAACAGATTTTGGATACAAATTCATGTGTTGTGACTCCAAATTCAAGTTATTTTCAGTACACCATATTGTTTCAGCATGTATGAGAAGATTAAAGATCTTGTAAAGACTGTTTAAATTGGAGATGGCCATAAAATGATTTCTCCTGTCTTTAAACACTAACCAAAGATGTGAGGCTGTACAAATCCTATGGATGAAAGTGAGGTATCTATTTAAAATGGACATTCAAGATATTTTATCTGTGCTTCCTTAAAATTAGTTTATTAAATCTTAGCCACAATGTCTCACAGTTATTAAGCAAACATTTGCCTTAGTTAACGGAAATCCTTGAGAATATGAACCAGACCATTCATCTTTGCATTCTCAATGCAGTATAAACAAAACTTATGTAAAAGTTCAAGCTCAGTGATAGTTGATTGAACTTACTTAAACAATGGGGCATTAGAAACAATACCAAACTCATATACTCATTTCTGTGTTCTTGGGCCCTTTAGAGGCATTTAATTTACAAAGGTGAGACTGTCACTGCGTGTACTTTTTAGGAAAGTTTATAGCATTATTTTTCTTTGGATCTCAGATGAGCTGAACTACTGACACATGAATACACAGAGGGTAAAAATTAAAAACAAACCAAAGCAAAAATCCCAGCTAGAGGCCCAAGTGATCAAAAACCTGGCAATGCATGCATTATCATCCACTAGTAGTTACTCTCATTTCTGATCCTGAGATAAGATTTGAGGATATAGGTTCTAAAATACCCTTGCTTTGTTTTCTTTTTTTTTAATTTTTTTCCTTCTGCTTTTATGATGTGGACACACTCCAGAGTATTCCCACATATTCTTTCTGAAGCTTCAGGGCAGTGGAATCAAAGCCTTCCAGGGCAGGGAAGTTTTGTGTATGGCAGAAAGAAAAAAGATGATATATGAATAGGTTTGGATATTCCGGGGATATTAATGGTATCGTGTGAAAATAAATAAGTATTGGTAAATAGCATGCACATTTCTTTTATCCTTCTTCATCACATTTTTCAAAAATCCAATGTCACAAATAAAAGATATGTTTTAGCAATAGAAGATGTAGACAGAAAAATTAAAGTTAATTTTTTTTTCTTATCACAAGGCACCAGAAAGGCACAGATTAGAGTCTTGGAGTTAATACGCTAAAACTATATACAGTATAACATTGAAACTATGATAAACCTTCAGTGAATTTCACAGGTAACACAGGAGAGCTTCCAAATCATGATGATAACTTGCATGTATTTTCTAACAGATGGTGTGGTTGTCCACATTTTTAGGTGTGTTAGATGGATTTTTCAGAATGTAGCTTATATCTATTTGATGGCAATTGATTGAGATTGTCACAACTCGGTATCCACATTGAGAGTTATTACAAAACAGGGTCAGATTAACTAGTGGACCAGAAATCCCAATACGTTATTGATTATAAAAAATATTTGGGGTTCCTGCAGGACCTGAATTAAAGGCTGATTAGAGCTCCAACAGAGCTGACTGAGAAAGGGCAGCCTTGACTCTTCCCAGTTCTCATGTCAAGAGTTGGGGAACAGAAGGTCCTACCAAAACAATATCTCAGTATGGCAATATTTCAGGTGGGTGTACTAGCCTATTTATTTCTTGCTACTGACTACCCTCTGACACTAGCTCTGTATACTGCTCTGCCAAGAAAGAGCCGACAGACAGACATAGCTCTAAAACGTTAGTAGCTACAGCGGACCTCAGAAGTTCCATTTCTAAGGACTTGGCACAGAGGTTTGAGTTTGCCATTAGATCATACCTACTTCAGCATTTTGTTACTAGAGGTCTGTCAGAGGTTGGTTTCTTTGGGAAGCAGACTCTGAGTTGGAAATTAGCATCCAGGAAGTTATTAGAGGGGGCTCTTGGGAGAAACACCAGTAGTAGGGAGGGGAAGGAAAAGGATTGGGCAGAGGGAGAATCAAGCTGCAATGAAGTCTCAGTGGTAGATCTCAGCCAGCTCCATAGGGAAATCTGAAGCTGGGATGGCCTTTCAGAATTATCCTGAGCTGGGCCCAAATGAACAGGCCTCTTAAGGTCACACACTGATCAGTCATTGGGTTTGGGTCGTCTCAGGAAGGGGACATAACCTTGAGCCAAGTGTTTCTCATTAGCTGAGGCAATCCTAGGGAGGATGGAGGCTCACAGCTGAGGGCCACGTGCTGAAGGTACTCTCAGCAGCTGTAATACTAAAGGGGAATCTGACAGAGCAGGAGCATTGCCATCTTGGACAAGTACCACCATTTTAAGTTTCGCCTTGATTAAAAACCGCCAAAATCCAAAGGGCATCAGCCTAATGGCTCAGGTCAGCATAACCATAAACCACAAATAACATCTCCAACTAGAAACATTCCAAAGCCCTTCCCAACCAGAGACATGCCAGCCCCAAGATAACTTCCCCTCTGGCCAGGAAGATGTCAGCCTCAAGATAACCTCCCCTCTGCCCAAAGAAATTCTAACCCTGCCATAAATGTCTCCCCCACACGGAAACATTTCAAGCTTGTGATAAGCCCTCTCACCTAAAAACCAATATATACTCTTAGTCTATAAGAGAGAATGCTCCTGACTGAAGTTGGTCAGAAGCCCCTCTCAGGTGTATTTCTCCAAAATAAACCTGTCTTTGACTGTTGAGCCGTTTTTCATGTTTCTTTCCTCTTTCTTTAACTCTTACATTTGGTGCCAAAACCTGGGATGAGTGCTGGGGGTAGAGGCTGTCTTGCAACCCAGGAAGCAGTGGACCATGGTAGCTCATCTCACTGGATCCTGAGAGTCTCAGGCCATCCACCGCATCTTGTCTCTCACTTCATTTTTCAAGCAATTTGCATGAGGAAGAAAACTAACCTGAAGGGGACCGCGAGGCTCTGGCCAGGGCTACTCCCCAGTGGGTCCTCAAAACCCTCAGGTCTCAGGAATCCACCTCTGACCCCCTGCAATGGGTATTTCATTCTCTTTCCTACTCCTCCCTCATCCTCCCTTCTCTCTCTCTCTCTCTCTCTCAATCCCTCATGCAGCTCCAGTCTAAGAGGCCCTTTGCCAATTCCAACAAGGACATCCAACATCAGACACTAATCCAGATAACTGGTAAGATCTGCCCTCCACTGGCTTTCTCGCAGTACCCGGGAAAGTCAGGTCTGCAGTCCTGGTCCTCGGAGGACCAGTGGGACTAAGCTGCAAGAAATCTTGGGGACACACAGTTTCTTCTCAGCTTGACTATCCTCTTTAGAAAGAGGACTCCGGGTCTGCCTTTTGTCTGGGGATGCCTAGAACAAAAACAGACACCCTCAGTTTCTTCTCACCAGTCCACATGGGTGCCAAGCAATCCCACATTCCTACATCCTCTCCATTGGGCTGTCTCCTTCACAACCTTGCCAAACTTGGCTTATAGGGAAGCATAAAGCCAAACCGTTTAGTCCTTTATTGCAACACAGCCTGGCCCCAATACAAATTAGATAATGACAACCAATGGCCTGAAAATGGTACCTTTGACTTTCAAATTCTCAGGGACCTTGACAACTTTATAACCAGGAATGGCAAATGGCAAGAGGTTCTCTATATTCAGGCTTTCTTCTACCTTAGATCCTGACCCTCCCTATGTCAAGCTTGCATCCCTCATGAAATCCTTCTTCTTAATGAAAACCCTCTCTGTGTCTCTCCTTCCTCTGAAACCTCTTCCTCCAAAACCCCTTCCCTCAAAACCCCTTCCTTCAAAACCCCTTTTGACCTGGCAGATGAACCCCCTCTGTATTCTCATCCCCCTGCATCCGCTCCTTGCCTGTCTGAAACTTCTGCTGCTGTGGCCCCTCCTGCCCCCAAGCCTTTAGCCCCAAACCCTTCTCCTCCTCATTCTCCACCTGTTATCCATTCATCAGCTACCAATCAAACCACCTCAGCCACTCTCCCTCTCTGGGAAGTGGCTGGGGTTGAAAGTATTGCTCATGTTTATATCCCTTTCTCCATGCCTGATTTGTTGCAGATCGAACAGCATCTAGGATCTTTCTCTGAAAATCCTTCTCACTATCTCAGGGAATTCCTGCATGTAACCCAATCCTTTAATTTAACTTGTCATGATATTTATATAATTTATATAATTCTAACCTCCACTCTCAGTCCTGATGAAAAAGAGCACATCGAGCTTTCATCTGAAGCCCACACAGGTGAACTCCATAACTAAGCCCCTATACAAAATCCAGTGGCCAATGATGCAGTCCCCTGTAGAGACCCAGATTGGACTTATCAACATGGAGTCAATGGCATCAGGCAAAGGGACCACATGATTACCTGTCTCTTCATGGGCATGGGCAAAAATGCCCACAAGGCAATTAATTATGAGAAACTTAGAGAAATTACACAGGAGCCCCAGGAGAATCCTGCCCTTTGCTTATCATGCCTCACTGAAGCTATGCTAAAATATACCAATCTGGACCCAGAATCTAGAGAAGGGCAAACTTTTCTCCACCTCCAATTTATTTCCCAATCCTCCCCAGATATCCAGAACATAATTATAAAACTTAGAGGAGGGTCCCCAAATATCTCAGCAGGACCTCCTAAATGCAGCCTTCCATGTCTTTAATAGCAGAGATGAGGAACAAAAAATTTTAAAAAGACAGACATCTCCGTTTAAAATACCAGATGCTCACCTCTGCTGTCCAAAAGTCAGTTACATAATAGTCTCCCAATACCCCGAAGGGAAACTCCCTCACCTCTCTGGGAGTCTGTTTCTGACATGGCAATCCTGGACACTGGGCAAAGGCTTGTCCTAACCCCCAGTGCCCCACCAAACTGTACCAAACTTGTGGTCTTTGGGGACACTGGCAAATGGACTGCCCCCAACAGGGACATCATCCCCATTCAAGTGTGGCTTATAATGAGGCCCCCCAACCATCACAGGAGGAAATCTCTTCACTGCTGGCACTGACAACAGAAGACCGAGGGTGCCCAGGATCCTCCACTCCCACGTACAGTGAGTCCACAGAACCCAGGGTAACTGGGATGGTATCCGGTAAGATTATTTTGTTTCTCCAGGATACTGGGGTGAGTCTATCAGTATTAACTGAATATCAAGGCCCATTAGAACGTTCATCCAGTTCTGTTGTTGGCATGAAGGGCATACAAGAAACCCCATACAAAATGCCACCTCTATACTGCTCATTTCAGGGAGTCACCCTCACTCACTCTTTCTTGGTCATTCCTCATTGTCCCACTCCTTTACTAGGAATGGACATCCTACACAAACTAGGGGGAATCATTCATTTATGGGCCCTACACCAAAGCCACAAAGCCACACTTACTTATTATTATGTCAAGAAAAAAACCCTTCCTCAGACACTCCACATCAAATAGACATAAAACCCAAATTCCTCAACCAGGTATATCCCATAGTATGGAACACTGACTCCCCCATAATAACTACCCACCATTCTCCAATTCAAATTTCACTGAAGGATCCTAAGTGCTATACAGTAGTCCCACAATATCCCCTCAACCCTAATGGATTACGGGGACCCAAGCCCATCATCTCCTGACTTTTGGTTCCCAATATTTTAATCCTCACTCATTCTCCCCACAATACTCCTATTCTCCCAATCAAAAAACTGGATGACTCCTATAGACTGATTCAGGATTTGCAATAAATCAACTCTGTTATTGTTCCTGTCTATCCTGTTGTCCCAAACCCCTGCATCCTCCTATTGAGAATTCCTCCCAACACTATTTCTCAGTATTGGACTTCAAGGATGCCTTTTTTACTATTCCTCTACATTCCTCCTGTCAAAAACTTTTTGCTTTCACTTGGACTGACTCTGACACAGGCTACTCCCAACAACTCATCTGGACTATCCTCACCCAGGGGTTTAGAGATGGCTCTCACTATTTCAGTCAGGCACTTCAGTTGGACCTTTCCCAGCTACCTCTACAATCTAGCATCTTGCTTCAGTACGAGGATGATTTACTTCTTTGCAGCCCCTCTCTAGAACATTTATTCAACACACCACCAGGCTTTTAAATTTTGTGGCTGAATGCAGGTACTGAGTGTACAAAAGGAAGGCCCAATTAACCTCTCAAAAGTCTCATACCTAGGATTAATCATAACTACAAATACTCGAGAAATTCTGCCAGCACAAAAGCAAGGCATTCAACAAATCCCTTTTCCTAAAACAAAAAGGGACTTACTTTCTTTCCTTGGATTAGTGGGATATTTCCAATTATGGATACCAAATTTTGACATTATTGCTAAACCCCTTTATGAACACACAAAAGGAAATCTTGACCAACCACTCACTCCCACTCCAGACCTTTATCACGCTTTCTCTCACCAAAAACATTCCTTATTACAAGCCCCAGCTTTAGGCCTTCCAAACCCCCTGAATCCCTTTCATCTATATTTATATAGTTCTCATAATCAGGCTCTTGGACTATTAGCCCAACCCATGGGAGATTCCCTCCAACCAGTGGCATATTTTTCAAGACAACTAGACCCCATTTACAAAGGCTGGCTCCCTTTGCTTAAAAATTTTGGCCACAGCTTCTCTGATTATCCCTGAGGAACAAAAACTCACATCCTATGTACCCCTTCAGGTATTTTCTTCTCACAGTCTGCAAGATATGCTCAGCCATGAGGTGCTCACCTCAATCTCATCCTCTTGCTTGCAAGCCTTATATTCAATTCTCCTCCAACCCTCTATCTCTCTTCATAGATGCTCCCCCCTAATCCCACCACTGTTTTGCCTTCAACACCAATTTTGGACCCCAATCAACACTCATGCTCTGATTTAATTGAAAGTTCTCTCACCATGTTTCACCACCTTACTTCCACTCACATAAAGGGAGCCCCAGATTGGTTTATAGATGGCAGCACATCAAAAAACCGTCCCCTCCAAGCAGGATATGCCATCACGGAGGGATATCATGATGATACCCACTTTCTCCCACCTACAAGAGTCATAGAGGCTGCCCCCTTGCCTTTGGGCACATCCTCTCAAGAAGCAGAATTAGTTGCCCTAAGAAGAGCACAAACCCTAGCAAAAAAAAAACCACACAAGTTAATATATACACCTATTCTAAATATGCCTATAACATCATCCATTCCAATGCCCAAATTTGGAGTGAGCAGGGCTATCTCATGGCTAAGGGAACTCCTATCATTAATGTAAAACTAGTCTATCATTTACTAAAGCCAGCTTTACTTCCAGGAAAGGTTGCAGTTATCCATTGCAAAGGACATCAATCAGATGAATGCCACATTTCTTTAGGAAACCGTGAGGCTGACTATTGGGTAAAACAAACCTCAACCAATCATCCAATCCCTCAATATCTATTTCCCCTCATACAACATATCCCCTCCTTTTATCCAGAACACCAAATACAACAACTAGTAACAGCAAGGGCACAATTCAAACCCCAATACTAGTTCATACAAAACAAATTAGTCCTACCTGACCCTGAAAAAAACAACTCTTTTACAGGACATTCACAACCTCTTCCACACCAGCCATTCCCCTCTACAGCATTTCTTAAGTTCCCATATACACATAACCCCAGATATAAAGGAACAGCTAAAAGCCATTTCCCATTAATGTTCTGTTTGCCAAAAGCTTCACCCCACTCCAATACTAGACCCCCTTCTTACCCAACCCATCAATCCAGGGGACATCTTCCAGGACAGGATTAGCAAATTGATTTTACCCATTTGCCCCCAGTTAAAAAGGTTCAATTTCTTATAGCTCTGGTTGATACCTTTTTGGGATGCATTGAGGCTTTTCCCACAATCAACAAATGGGCTTCTACTGTCACCTCCAAATTAATAACAGAAATCAAACCCAGGTTTGGGGTGCCTCTTTCTTTTCAATCTGACAATGGTCCTGCATTCATATCTCAAATTACTCAAATGCTTGCACAAGCTTTACACATCACCTGGAAGCTAAACATCCCCTATCGACCTCAATCTTCAGGAAAGGTTGAAAAATGAATGGCATTCAAAAAATACCTCACCAGGTACTCACTCCAAAAACACATAAAGACTGGGTTACACTTTCACCTTTGGCTCTCCTAAAAATTCAGGTGCTCCCATGTAAACCCTTAATGCTCAGACCCTTTGAACTCATGTACGGGAGACCACTCACCCCCTTTGTTCTACCTCACGGTCAAGCACCACCTCTACCAACTCCTCTCGTTTGCCTTCTTCTACATACTAGCTGCCATTTCATTTGGGAATATGCTGACAAATATCTGCCACAACCCATAGCCAACTCCTCTAATCCCTTCCTACAGCCAGGAGATTGGGTCCTGGTAAAAGGTCCCAGCCCTACCCCTAATACTCCCCTCACACCTAAATAGAAGGGACCTGACTAGATCATCCTTACCAAACCCACAGCAGCAAAACTGCAGGGACTCCCTAACTGGATTCATTATACTTCTCTCAAGAAAACTGACTTTCCTTCACTACATACCCAAACACCTAAATCTAAAACCTCTTCAGCCTTCTCTTGTGTCTCCCCAGGACCCATTTCCCTTCACCTCACCCGAATCCCAGAGGAAAAGGAAAAGAAATTCACATAAACCGCTTATGTCTCTTTCTCCCCCAAACTTTCATCACTTCGTAACCAACCTTGTTACAGACCTTCAGTAGTACCCTTATGAAACTCCCGTTATATATCCTGATCAGCTCCTTATTATTCTATGGGACCTATGGCTTGAAGGCCATATAGCTTGAAGGAACTTTCCAGGACTTTTCTCCTACCTAGGTAACCCTTTTCTCTTTTTGCTTGTTTTTTTTTTGTTTGTTTGTTTGTTTGTTTTTTTAGTATAAATTCCCTAAGTACATCAACCTCACCAATACAACCACTCCTCACTGCTCTCAAGCTTGAACGCTCTATAAACCTTATACAGTCCCTCTTGCTGCAAGCTAACTCTTCCTTTGCTCCAGAATGCTGGATGTGCTTATAGCTGTCTTCCTCAGCTTACTCAGCCCTTCCTGCACCCCTTCATGACATTTTAACAGGGAGCATAACCCTAATTTATAAACTCCAAAAAGGAGCTTCCTTTTTTGAAAGAGCTGACACACTGGTTGATGATTATCCTACTTCCAGGGCCAATCAATCTAACAAATTATTTCAAACCGATTACAACCCCCTACAATGCCTTAAGCCCCAAGGCCCTCCTGTTAAAGGGCCTATAACTAAACACACCTTCCTTTTACAACAAGCCTCACTTTGCTTTTCAGTCTCTGAGGGAAATCTCCCTGTAGGATCCTTAACACCTAGCCAATGCAACTGCACTATCATTATTATACACCTCTCTGACCATCAAACTAACCGAGTTGACTACCAAATATCACCTGAAGCAAACAAAGCATTTCTACATCTGGCTTGTTTTACGGCCTCTCCCTTAACCAATACCTCTGGCCTAACATGTGCTGTCTCTGGGGCCCACCTTTTTCCATGGCTCAATATCAATGGTGCAATGTCCAATCACACTAAATGTGTAAAAAATAACTCTTCTTATATCTCGACTATAGTAGGTGTCTCCCTGGCCTCCTGCTTGTCCATCTGGAATAATGAACCACAAGAAAGAAAAAACACCCATTTTTAATTCACTTATTCTCTTTGCATATTGCTGCCTGTATTTATGACAAAGGCCTGTTCTTTGTGTGGCACCAACACATATCTTTGTCTCTCCACTAACTGAACCAGAACCTGTACCCTAGTTTATCTATCTCCTTCCATGGGACTAGTTCTTCCTGATCAACCTTTGCCCATCCCATCCATCCAATATGTTCGGAAAAGAAGGGCCATCCACGTCATTCCTTTAATGGCCACCTTGGGTATAACCTCTGGACTTAGATTGGGAGCAAGCAGATTAGCCACCTCCATAGCATACTTTAAGGCTTTTTCAACAGAACTACAGGACTCATTATAAGATACAGCCCAGAGCTTTATAAGAGTCCAAGACCAACTAGACTCCTCGGCTGGTGTAGTCCTCCAAAACAGATGGGGACTAGATCTTATAGCAACTGAAACAGGGGCCTCTGCCTCTCATTAGGTGAGGAATGTTGTTTCTACCTCAACCAAATGGGCCTAGTAAGAGACACTGTTAAAAAAACTTAAAGAGGCCGGGCGCGGTGGCTCACGCTTGTAATCCCAGCACTTTGGGAGGCCGAGGTGGGCGGATCACGAGGTCAGGAGATCGAGACCACGGTGAAACCCCGTCTATACTAAAAATACAAAAAATTAGCCGGGCGTGGTGGCGGGCGTCTGTAGTCCCAGCTACTTGGAGATGCTGAGGCAGGAGAATGGCGTGAACCCGGGAGGCGGAGCTTGCAGTGAGCCGAGATTGCACCACTGCACTCCAGCCTGGGCGACAGAGCAAGACTCCTTCTCAAAAAAAAAAAAAAAAAAAAAAAAAACTTAAAGAAAGGGCTGAAAAGCTAAGGAAATACCGAAACAACCAAATAGATTCTTGGTTTGGAAACAAAATCACAGCATGGGTCATCCCATTCCTGGGACCTCTCCTAATAATAAGCCTAGGACTAATGTTCTTACCCTGCCTAATTAGTCTTTTTCAAAGATTTTTAACTGACAGGATCATGGCCATTTCACAGACAACTACCCCAAAACATCTACAAATGGTGTTACTCCTGCAATCAATCCGGGACCTGAAAACGCTCCATCCCCTCATCAGCAGGGAGTAATCAG
Organism: Hylobates moloch; assembly: GCF_009828535.3. Taxonomy (NCBI): domain Eukaryota; kingdom Metazoa; phylum Chordata; class Mammalia; order Primates; family Hylobatidae; genus Hylobates; species Hylobates moloch. The sequence continues at coordinate 38,245,516 of NW_026652282.1, forward strand.
AAAGAACACACTGCCCCTCATCTTTTTTATAACTACAGGGTCTGGATTGACAGAGCAGGAGCATCGCCATCTTGGACAAGTACTGTCATTTTAAGTTTCACCTTGATCAAAAACTGCTGAAATCCAAAGGGCTTCAGCCTAATGGCTAAGGTCAGCATGACCATAAACCACCAATAACATCTCTGACCAGTAACATTCCAGACCCCTCCCCGACCAGAGACATGCCAGCCCTGAGATAACTTCCTCTCCAGCTGGAAAGATGTCAGCTCCAATATAACCTCCCCTCCACCCAAAGATATTCCAACCCCACCATAAATGTCTCCCCCACAGAGAAACATTCCAAGCTTGTGATAAGCCCTCTCACCCTAACACCAATATATACTCTTAGTCTGTAAGAGAGAATGCTCCTGACCAAAAATCAATCAGAAGCCCCTCTCAGGTTTATTTTGGAGAAATAAATCTGTCTTTGATTGTTGAGCCACTTTTTATGTTTCTTTCCTCTTTTTTTAACTCTTATAGAATCTAGGTGGTGGATCACTGCATTCACTACAAGGTCTAATTTTGGAGCAGCCAAATCTCATTTCAGACATAAAGCCTGGCCTGAGATTTGAAGAATGTACTACTGTTCCCAGACCAAAATGAGGATGAGGTTGCTTACTCTCACAGCCCAATAACGAGATGCAGGTGAACTGGGAAAGAAGAGAGTTTATGTCTGTAACCAGGTACATGGAGAAGGCTAGGAAAATATCGCCAGACCAACTCAAAATTACAAAGTTTTCCAGAGCTTATATACCTTCTAAGCTATATGTCTAGGTGTAGGTGTGCATTCATCTAAAGACATAAGTGATTAACTCCTTCTAATCTGAGTTTTGAAGACCTTCCTCTGGAGCCTCAGTAAATTTACTTAATCTAGATGGGTCCAGGTGCCAGGGTGATTACCCTTATCTTGTCTCTTGCTAAATCATGGAGGTTTGAGGAGTTCCTTTAGACCACCAATAAAACTTTTTTGTGGAGGTCTGGGGAGTTTCTTCAGATCCCCAATAAAAATTTGCTTAATCCTAAACAGGTCCTGTTAAGAATTCCTTTGTTATCTTGTCATTCTTCAAGGCCCAGAAAAGGCCTGGGCAAAACTCTTGGTATGCTTTTGTTACCTTCCAGCCTTTGAATAAGGGCACTGGCTCTATCAGCTTTTAATATTTAACATTACCACTCAGTCAGTGCTGAAACAGTTATTATGGAGGCCTGGGCTAGTGAGACCTGGCCTGCCATACTACCCCCTGTCATGCATCCTGCCTATCTGTGAGAGGTAGAATTTGTCCTTGTTTAATATTAGGTTTAAAAGCAGAAAACTATCTGGCTTTGATAGATGCTACTGCCCCATACAGAGCTCCAAGATAGTGCTAACAAGAAGAATGTTAAATATAGCTAATATTGAATGGGTGTTTACCATGTGCCTGGTGTTGTTCTAAGCCCTCTCCATGTGTGACTTCATAAAATCCTCACTCCAACCCTATGAATAGGTAGTTTGGCATCTCACTAATGAGGAAGCTGAGGAGACAGAGACAGTGAAGGGACCATGAGTGCCTTCTCTTCTGTCACTCAGAGAAGATGAGGAATTCAGGGGTGGTGGGCTATCCCAGGTACATCACTGATCTTTGGTATTCTCTTACACCATCTTACACTCAGGTGTTACCAGGGGAGCAAGGTGTACTCTATGCATCTTGAAAAGCTAAAGTATCAGCCAGCAGATGTGTTGGGTGCTGGTCTGAGGCCAGGCTTTCTAAGAAACATCATACTCTTCTGGAAGGCTTTTCTGAGTTCTAAATACAAGAGTAGCCCCCAGACCAACTCGAAAACACACTTCCATCTGTTTTCAATCTAGGTTCCCTGTACAGAAAGAGAGAGATCTTGTTGCTATATACAGACTTAGTCTCCCCTTGGCTTTATAAGCCCTGGGTGATAATTTCATCTCTGGTGCTAATGAGACAGAAAACCTTGCCTATAATGGGAAGCAGTTGGACTAAAGGGTCTTTAAGGCCTTTTCTAGCTCTAAAAGTTTTATGTTGCTATTAAAGTCAATAGTAATTAATAAAGGGGGTTCAGAAGGAAAAAAGAATCAGAAACACTCTGCAAATATAAAAGTGTCATGTGTTACTATAAATAACTGAATACGGTTCTTACCTGTGGTCTAGATTCACAAGACAAAATTAATTCCTTTCTTTTATAAACTTGGCTGTGTCCTAGAAGTTTCAATGCATTTTAAAATTAAAATGGAGACTGGCTTTCCATCTAAATCCTGCCTGCTGTCCTCCCATTTCATCTCCTACTTTGCAGACTTAGTGATGATGAAAACACCAAGGACATCCTCAAAGAGAAGGTTATTCGAAGCAGCTGCCACTCAAGTCTTGCCCTTTGGGACTGTCTTCTTTTCACTTTGTCTTCACCTGTGCCCCTCACAGCTCATGGAGCTAAAACTTGAGGAGCCTCAGGGAACAAGCTGTATTTGAATAGGTAAATTATAGACGAATTATAGAACACAATTTGACAGGAGGAAAAACTGCTCAAGTGCAACTTCTCAGTTCCGTTCTACAACATCTGTTGAGTACAAGGCACTGTGCTTGGAGATGTCAGACACATGGGCACAGCTCCTATCTCCAAGAGGCCCTCAGTCCAGTGGGAAAAGAGACAGAGATTCAGAAATGTCAGAGAAATGATTAGTTTAACAGATGTAGAGAAAATGTGTGCAGATCAGAATAATAATAATAGCTATCACTTACTGAATACTTACCAAAAGCCATGTGTTTTACTAGCACTTTTTTATGTAATCATTTCGACAACCAGAAATGGAAGGTATTGTTATTATCCTCATTTGATTGTAAGGTAACAGGCTTAAAAAGGTGAAATGCTTTGCCTCAAATGACTCAGCTAATATATGGTAGAGCTTGAATTCAAATCCAGATATTTTTGACTTCAAATCCTTCACTGTCATTTACTGTACTTTTCTGCCTCCCCCAAGGCAGACACCCACTATTCTGACTTAGAAGTTTGCAGGATGAATTATACTGAATGTGGAAGACTGATTGTGACATGCAGTAAAAATAGGAAGACATATATTCTGGATAAAAGGAATAGCCCAAAGAAAGCTGAAGATATGGAAAAGTCCCAGGACTTTGTGGGTGGCAGTGGGAATGCCAACTATACCAGTGCTGTGAGGAGCACAGTGTATAGCAAGATGTGGAGGAGGGACTACAGAAAGGGTTGCATTGGCGGGATGGGAACAGACTGAGTATAGCTGTGATTTCCATCTAGCAGCATACCTGTGAAAGTTTCTCAACAAATCTTTGTGCAGTTCTGACATTCGATGTAATGTATTTTTGCAAAATTGTATACACATCACACACACACACACACACACACACACACACATGCACACACATGAGTAGTGAGATCTGTCCCACAGAGTTGACCTGGGCTAATTAAAAAGTTATATTGTAAAGCAGTGGTTCTCAAACTTGAACGTTGGCCAGGCACGGTGGCTCACGCCTGTAATCCCAGCACTTTGGGAGGCTGAGGCGGGCAGATCACCTGAGGTCAGAAGTTCGAGACCAGCCTGGTCAACATGGTGACACCCTGTCTCTACTAAAAATACAAGAATTAGCCAGGCGTGATGCCACATGCCTGTAATCCAAGCCACTCCGGGGGCTGAGGTAGAATCATTTGAACCTGGGAGGCGGAGGTTGCAGTGAGCCAAGATGGTGCCATTGCACTCCAGTCTGGGTGACAGAGTGAGACTCCGTCTGTAAGGAAAAAAAAAAAAAACTTGAACGTCCAGAAAAATCCCCTGGAAAGCTTGTTAAAGCACAGAACGCTAGGCCTTAGCCCTAGAGATGCTGAATCAGTAGGTCTCAGATGGAGTCTGAGAATCAGGACTTTTAACCAGCTTCTGGGTGATGCTTATGCAGCCAGTCTGGGGGCCACACTGCATGGTACTGATGTAGAGCAGGGTGTGACTCTGCTGTGAGTGCAAGGTAAGAGGTTCAGCACTTGAATATTATAGCCATAAGCTTCCCGTAACCCATGTCACACATCTGTGCTCCTCTCTCCCTCTTTGTCCCTCTATGCTGTTCCGTTTCAGGCCCTACTCTGCAGCGATAGTGGTCTTTCAAAAACATGAGTTTGATCATGTCACTATCTGTTTAAAAATGTTGGTGGCTCCCATTGCCTTTGTGTGGCATGTGAATCCTTTCATAGCCTTTCTTACCTCTTTAGTCCTATGCATTCTCCCATACAGAATACCTTGCACCTCCCCAAAGGAACTATATCTCCTTACCTACATCTGGAATGCTAACTTCTATGAGTCTACCTCTCGTTACTTGGTTAAATTTCATGTCCTTTCTAGGTCTTATCCTCGATATCAACTCCACGTGAAGGCCTTTCAAGACCTTAGGTGACGTCCCTCAAGGACCTCTGTAAAGCACTCTTGCACAGTATAGAAATGACCTGGTGACATGGCTGAGCTCTCCCATCCATAAACTGGTGTCTCCTTGAAGGCAAGCACAGAGCCTTGGCACCTAGTGTATAAATAATTTAATAAATTATAACATGATGTTATGTGAGATCTGGCAAAAATAAACCATTATGTCTGTTCTTCCTAAAGCAAAGGATTGTGTGCTTTCTTAGAGCCTGAGCTACCATGATAAAAATTCGCTCACAAGTAGCATGAGAAAATGACAACATGCCATTAGTAATCCAGAAGAAGCTGTATGTGTTTTGTATTTTTTTCTTCTGGGCTTTACAAACCACAAAAGCAACTGTTTTGCCTCCACAAAGAACATATTTTTAACAGCACACTTTCCCAAAAGGATACTCCTCCCTCTGTTGCATTTTGATCTATCCTGATTTAATTTAAAGTTTGAAGATGGGGGTCTGACCTTATCTATCAGTGGCTGAGCCGTTGTCTCATGGAAATGCAGTTTGAAATTCATTAATAGCGTAGCCTGTATATTATAACTTAGAAGCTCTGGGTTATCACTGATGCTTACAATTGCTATGGAAACCGGGTTCATATGCACCTTTCAAAGAGTCTGCTTTAAAACAGGAAAAAAAGATGAAGAAAAAGAAAGCTTCCTGAAAGAGTAAGATATTTTGTACCCAGCATGCATAAGCAGGTTCAGTGATGCAAAAATGCTCTGCCTACACAATGATAAAAACAATTTTTTATCTTTTTCAGGAGCTAATAATGTATAACCTTGTCTTAGAGAACTGTGTTTATACTGGTAGAGAAGAATGCTCAAGGCAGCTTTCCCCAGTGCCCACACATAGACACACAAACACAGACACACACCCACAATTTTCAGTTTTCCCCAGACTTTTTGCAATCTGCATTCTTAATTCCTCCAAAGGCCTCTGTACATGCAGCTTTGGCTGCTAAAGCCCACCCAGTGTGGACTGGCTGAGAGCTCAGTCTCTTCTGCTTCCCCTTGAATGTGTATTGAATGTTGCATCTGTCTCTTATGGGCTGAATTTTTCAATTATAAAATGATAGCGCTAATTTGATCAAGTTTCTTATTAAGAATTCTTGGATGTATTCCTCCCCAAATTTGGGTTTTGGAGGCTTCATCCCTCATCTCCTTGCCCACATTTCTCCCTAATAACCTAAGTGTGGTGTTGTGTTAGGTAAACAATAGTGTATCATCTTGTGGAAAATGATTCTTTAGACACGCCTCCCTCCCTCATGTAGAACCATGTGTTATTCCCTCCAATGTTTTCATCTGCTTATCTCCCCACTTGTGAGTCATCTATTATTTTCCCTTATCACTTCTGCAACCCCATTCCTCCCCTAACTCTAGCCAAATGTGAGCTGGGTTTCCTTCTCTTCTGAGCAAGAACAGGTCACGAGGGCTGAGCTTTCTGTCTTCACCTTCAGACAGAAGGAACTTGAAAGAAAGAAGAACGCATCTGCAGGCAGCTGTTCACTCTGCAGGCATCTGGAAACCACTTCTTTGCATTCAAGTAGTTATGTAACCCCACATGTTGGAAGGCTGAAGAGACCACCATACTCAAAATGGAAATGACACGGTTGCAACACATAGAATATCTGAGAGAAGAAAGGGTTTCTAATGTCTTGACTATCTATGATATTCCATAAAGTTAAGGGATTGATGTGCATGGGCTGGGAGGACTGAGGAACAAAGGACAGAGGTTAAGGTAGGTATGAAAAGGGTCTACTAACTACTTTAGAATTTGAAAAAACTATTGATACCAAATCTTCCCACCCTCTGTACAAAAAAACAAAACAGACATTGGTGCAATTTTAACCTGATAATGCATGAAAAATGGCTATTTTTGATGAGAAAAAGTTGTCATTTCCTTGTAAACACAAAGAAAATTAAGAGAAATTGTGAAGTTACTATAAGAAAATTCAACAATAACTCTTATATTCCCCCTCAATTAAACAGCAAATCACCCTAAAGTGTTTTTCAGCCTGAATATTTATCAACCTAGATAATCTACTTTAACAATTAAGTTTTGCATTTTTCACAAAACCTTTTCTACAAAAGTTAGTATAACTAGAAGTGAATATAAATTAGTACCCTTTCAAGTCTTTAACATATTAAAAAGCTATAGAATATATACATTAACCCATGGTTTTATAAAAGGAATATGGCTTTATAAAATTAAAAGCAATATCAGGATCTGTATTTGTGTTAAATAATTACAATAACATCAAGCAGACATTTCCCACTTAATCTATTACTCTCTAAGATTACCATTTAATTCTGCATTACAATTTAACTAAGTAATTTAGTACTGGACGCATGCGCTACAGAAAACAAGAAGCAGTGTATTACAGTAACAAGGTTTGTATTTCACAAACAATTGCAAGGGTGAAGCAGATATCTTCTAAGCGTCGCATATTCACAAACAATTGCAAGAGTGAAGCAGGCATCTTCTAAGGGTCGCATGACTGGGTTTGCAGTCCACCGGTCAGAGGAGCTTCCTCTGATTCTTCTGCAGCAGTCTTTTCTTCGTTCGTGGCTTGTGGCATTTCTTCATTTTCATCGTCTTCACTTTGTAGGTCTTTCCACATTAATTGTCTAGCTAATTTGATGTTCAATTCTTCGTTGTAGTGAAGCCTTCTTCTCATTTCGAACTGCCGCTTTTTCTCCTGTTTGTGGAGAAGGATTTTCTTCATGTAGGCCTCGCTGCTCTCTTGCTCCTCCACCTCACAGCTGTGGTCCGAAGCATCGGTGGCTTCCTTTCCTTCGACACCACGCACTGAATCTTCCTCATTATCTTGCACACTCATGTAGGAAGTGCCGGGCTCATTTGCCTTCATTAAATCGTAATCTCTGTACGTTGCGCGGTATGTCGCAAGGATGCTTGATTCGTCCCACTTTTGGGATTTCTTTCTCTTCACATCTTGAATATTCCCTCCAGACTGCTGACCGGAAGTCGCCACCGAGGAACCCGACAAGCTTTTGTTTTTCAGGATCCCCTTAATGGGCCGGTGCGAGGAGGTGGAGGCCGACATTTTGCGGGGAGAAGGGCTGCGAGAGAGTTGGGCCGCTGAGCAGCCGTCCGCCGCCCTCCAGTCTGAAGCTGCAGCGCGGTCTGTCTGGGCAACAGGTCCCAACGCCCTAGTTAAAGCACCAGGGCCCTGGTGTCACAAAGGGCGCTGCGTATGACGTCACGATGGTCGCCGCCTCCGCCACCGCTGCCGTGGTTACCGCTACGGTTACCGCTACGGTTACAACTCTGGTTACCGCTACCTTCGCAAGTCACCGTTGCCGTTACCGCTGACGTCACCGCTACCGTTACCGCCGCCGTTGCTTTTGCCGTTGAAGCTGGCTTTACGGCTGACGTTACCGCTACCGTTACAGCTGCCGTTGCTTGTGCCGTTGCCGCTGGCTTTACGGCTGACGTTACTGCCTCGTGGCCCATGCTAACGTCATTTTTTTTTCTCTTTTAACGGAAAATAAGGTAGGAAATACCTTTGGTTGTACATGGAAAGGGGAAGCATTGTTTTAGAAACTTCTATACACCCTGTCTGCCCACAGGAAAACTATGTAAAATATTTCTCATTGTGGGTCACTGTCAAAACTTTGAAAGCCACGACTTTGGTTGGAAAGATGAGAGGCCTCAGCTAGAAGGTGATGACCTTCTGCTCCTCCCTCCTGTGTCCATCCACACTCTCCCTCCACCACGCATACCTTGGTCCTCCTCTCTTCTCCCTGTCTTGGTGAATGACCCCAACATAGAGCTAATTATATCAGCTGCGAATCTGCGTGTCCTCCTCAGTCCCTTCATGTTGCCCATTCTCCAATCTAGCCCTCAGATGTGACCTAAATATTTCAAGAGGCTCATTTGATCTCTTCTGCCACCACCCTGTTTCAAATCACCATTTTCTCTTATGGCAACTTCACTCACAGTCATTGAACTGGGCCCCCAGTATCTCCTCCTTCTGCTGTCCAATCTCTTATCCACCCTCAAAACACCCATCAGATCTTCTTCATCTCTCTTTCAAACCCTTCAACGGCTGCCCACTGTTCTTGACATAAAGACCCAAATTCAGAAGAGGCTGAAAACAGCTGTTATGATCTGCTCAGTTTACTCAGGTGTCTATCTGGAGCCTTCTCCCCTTAAATTCTTCCCACTCTACCTCCAGCTTTCTATTCTGATCTTCCAATTATGGGAGCATTCATGAACCTTCCTGTCCAAGAGGTTTTTTTTTTTTTTTTTCCAGGTTCTTCGTGCAGCCTGGAGCGCCCTTTCAGATTTCAGTTCAATCATCGTTGACTTTCAGAGGCCATTTCCTAACCCCCAACAGCAAATAGACCTCTCTTTGCTTTCATGGTGTCTCTTATTCTCTGTGACAGCATTTTGAGTCATTTGTAATTTCTTATCTGTGTACACTAGATGACAAACATCAAAAGTAAAAGGAAGTGACAAAGATTCTCTCCTTTGACCAAACTTTAGTCAGGCTCCTCTAAGCCCTCTGCTCGACTAGGCCTAAACTTGGGCTTGTAGAATCCAGTTTGAGCAAGAATCCTACTAAGTTAATTTAGTGAAAATTCCCCACCACTGATATGTGACTTCCCTGAGTAGCTGATCAAATTCCTCATGCCCCACACTAGATATCTTGTCACCCTGTTGGGTCAGTCTAGCAAGAATTCCCCTTAGCCCTGATGTTTCCTTTCAGTAATTTTCCATTCACTGAGTCTGCATCCTGCCCTTTACTTATTCTTGTTGGAGTGGGAGTCAATGCCAATTTTATTCCCCTACACGGACCCCATTGCAGTGGTCCGTGTACCTACTGTGATAGTCCTCCATGGAATAGTCTTTCTTACCATCTTTACCAAGTGTCATGAATAATTTTTTTAACAGTTATGTTGGCTGTGACTCAGATAAGATCAGATTCACCACTGGACCCCTGGAGCTCTCACCCAGAACCTGAAGTATGCACCTTTGAAACCTTTGTCTTCACTCTTGGCTGACTGATCAGGAATCCATTGGTAAGCCCAACTCTTGAGCCAGTGCTCCAGATGGCAGTCTGTTGAAGCATGGTGAGGATACATTTTGATTCTTATGATTCTGAGTATACTCTCTGAAGCTGGGTTAGAGTCTGAGGCTTTTTATGAAAGGCACCTGAGCTTCCTGCACTCCAGCCTGGGTGACAGAATGAGACCCTGTCTCAAAAAAAGAAAAAGAAAAAGAAAGAGAGAAAGAAGGCACCTGTTGGGCTGGAAGTCTTTCCTCCTGGCTCTTTGTTTGGAGTGGAGTTATATATATTCTCTGATTCCTGGGCCTGGTCCTGGCTAGAAAATTCTTCCTGTCTCCCACCCTTATTTAATTACTTCCTGGCTCCCTGGCCTGGAATATTTTCCTGACTCTTTTGTTTCAAGTGAGGATCCACTCCACAACTACTGGGCTGGAAATTTTATTTTTTCTGGCTCTTTGTGAGGCCTCTCTTTATAGAAATTGTTTAGTTGTCTGAAACTCCTCCTCTTGAACCCCTGCTGAGGCCAGCTCTGTCTCCTTCCTTTCTTATTGGCATGATTTTCCTGAGGATTATTTGGAACTCCAGTGGCCTCTTTGAGGAACTTGAGATCTCCTCAAACTGGCTCCTCTATGGTCTCTTCCTTCCCATTGCTTCTTCCTCTTACCGCCTTCAATCCTCCCTTCGGCTCCCTTGAATTCTTTGATATGTTCCCCTCAAACCCCTGCCTGCTCCACTTCTCTGTCCACCCCTGCTAGACATTTTCCTTCTCGCTCCAGCTCAACTCCCTCAGTCATTTGAACTTTAATCCTCCCACTCACATCAGGGCCACTCAAGGGACTCAGAGATACCTGAAAGCCACTATCTGAGGCTGAAAAAAAAAAAAGGCTAATTAGAAACAGACTGGATATTTTATCTACTCAGATGGACTCTGGAATCATCTAGACATCTGCTTGACGTGCCCTCAGTCCCTGATCTCAAATTTAGTCTTCAGCCTTTATAGGATTACATATCAGGAAAAAGAAAATCTTGGAGGTCCTTAGAGGTCTCCACAAAACTTCATAAAAAGCTTTAGCTCTTTTTACTCTTCAGCCATTTACATTTTATTTATTCCTTTTAACATGTTCTTTCTTAAAACAATTACATATTTTATAACTGATACTTTATCATATTCTTTTTTAACTTTCTTTTTTATTGTTTTTTTTAAGTTCTGGGATACATGTGCAAAATGTGCAGGTTTGTTACATAGGGAAACATGTGCCATGGTGGTTTGCTGCACCTATCAACCCGTCACCTAGGTATTAAGCCCAGCATGCATTAGCTATTTTCCCTAATCTTTAGCTCTTATTCAGTAGGTAACCTCAATTTGTCCCATTTTTGTCAGAAACACAATTCAGATAAAAATATAAGTGGAGATAAACCAGTGAGTTTTGTATTACTGTGTTGCCTGATTCATGGCTAAAATTTTAGAATAAAAGCTGTAAGATCTCTCTTTGCATCTGTATGTTTATATATGCTTGTATGTATGCATGCATGTTACATAAATGACATTTCCCTACTTCCAGATGGCATCACCAAATTAATTTATAAAATCCCTCAAAGGAGGAGTTCCATTCAAATTGGCTTACAAGATAAATGAGACATATAAACTAAATATTCGTAAAACTCCCAGAAATACAGGAACCAACTCAAATGGTTTTCAATTTTATATGACTTGGGTAAATCTTTGGGAAATAAGATTACTTTAATATTGTTGGTTTAATTAAAAAAGGGTATGTCCTCTGAGTTATCAGCATTAAATATGAGATGAGCATACATATTTATTCTACCTGGGTTTAGCAGTATGTTATCTCTACTAAATATTTAAAGTTATAAAAATTATAAATTTAACCTAAGAATGAATGAAGAAGTGCAGTATCCATCACTTCATGCATATCAAGCAGAGCAGTTAAACAAAATCCCATATATTTAACATTTTTCGGTTTTTGTTTTGTTGATGCTTGCCTAGCATGCACATGCTATAAAATTAGTTAACAGAAAAATAACTTGAAGTGATGTTTTAGCCTTGTATGATGTTATAACTATTATAACCTAAAAACAGTTTCCAAATATTTGGTGATGTGAAACCTTAAGAGTTATCCTAAGTTAAATTAGGTAATAGATATTAATTAAATAACTAGATCATTTCTAAGCAAGATAAACTATTAAAACACTACTAAATCTAAGTTTATGTCTATAAACTTTTGGGTTCTTATTTTCACATGGAATAGAGAGGCTAAAATATATTCGGGCCTCTTAATAAACATGAAAAATTGTATTATAAAAAAATAGCCCATACCTGTAAGAAATGTGGGAGGGTATATTCATAAAATTTGCTAATATGCTCATACAGAATCCTGGTATGTGACAGACTTCACAATTGTCCACTTCCCAGTTTTTTTCTGCAAAAGAAATGTGAATGATGGCTAAAAAATATTATCTATCTATCTATATATATATATAATTAACAGCACTGGAAATAATAAGACTGCAGGGAAACAACTTTGTGTGCAAAATATACAAGGGTAGTAGGTTACATTTTTAATAAAGTGTATAAAATATGAAAAATGCATTTTCATTAAGGAAAAAAGAGTCATTTTGTCCTAAAGTAAGCTGAGTGATTGTTCAAAATGAGAAAGGGGAAAAGAGTAGGACTGAAGCTAAATACGTGTTTTTTAAAAGTTGTAGAAGTTGCGGAAAAGGAATTTTATGTGTAGTCAAGATGCTAATATTTTTATAAGGATTTTTTTAAGCTCAATAATGTACTAATCCAAATCTATAATTTGGTTTCTGCTCTGTTAAAAGGACAAAGTTTTCTTAAATTATTGTAAAAGATTTTTCTTTGCCTGTTGAATAATTCATCTAGGAAGGAAAGATGCTATGGCTTATGTAGATAAATTTCCTGTGCTTCATGTTGTCTTTATCACATATTTAATTACTTTTGAAAGCAAATCTTTTCAATATTAAAAAAGCTAGGGTTATTTTTCTCAAGTATGTTACTTACTATATTTACCTCTGGAATCTTTTATTGCCACTTTGATTAAATGGATAACTAAGTATATTTCATAGTGATCTGTAATCCTATTTAATCAAGTGCTCAAACTTTTTGACATTTTTGACAAACTTCCCCAAATCAAATTCTAAATGATATCTTTTTGACTTGGAACTAACTGACATTTACCAGAGGGCTCTCTTATTAAAGAACTTGTTCTTTCACCTTGTAAAAGAGAGATATTAAAGTAATTAGGCTTATTTCATATGTTAAATTATATGAGAAGCATTGTCAAATAAGAAGTGATGCTTAACCTTCTATAGATGATAGGTATATGAATATAACTTATTAATATGTGTTTCAGAAATTGTATGAAATTCCTAAAAATTTGTCAATGCCCTTACTGACCACATAATGGTCGTAATTGCAGTTATTATCTTAAAATGCTGTATGCCACAGAACTAACCAAATTTCTTGTCAAATGAACTCTCTTCAGATCTTTAATCATGATCATTTTAAGTCTTCTGTTGCTTACAGATAGTTTTTGTTTTACTCTGATTCTTCTCTGAAAGCATCTACAATGAGCTACAGGCAATAAATTTCCATGATGGCATCAGTTGAATACCTTTGCAGACATGCCACTGGACTGAGTAAGAACTTCCAGACTTAATGAAGAAACTGATAGACTCATAAAACTGCTAACCCTAAATCAAGGAAAACAAGGATTTGTGACATGGGACTGAATGAACTAATGAGGATGTTTATACTTTTGTATATTTTTGTTTTAAAACATTGCTGGTTCTTTAATGTTAGTTTCCAGATTCAAGGACCCTTTTCTTCTTTTCTCTTAAGCTATCTATGACTTATAGCAATTTAGTAGATTATACTTTTGTGAACAAAAATGAATATTTATCTTTCTCTCTACCGTATCCCTCCCAGAATTTGGAACCTCTTATTGAATATTCTTATTTTCATGGCAATATAGTTATTTGCCTAAGTTCAGTAAGAATATGTTTTCCATGTAACTAGACACAACTGGAGAAATTGGTTATATTACCAAGATTTTGACCAGAATGTCATATTAGGGAATAATGGGTATAGAATGAGCTTTAAGGAAATAAAGTTGACTTTACAGAGCCAATGCTTACAAAACGCTCTTGGAAAAACTGGCCTGGTACCTGCCTTACAGGGTTCCCAGCATTACAGGTGAGTGAGGGAGGTTACTTCCTGGCAGATTGTATAAGTCAGGGTTCTCTGGAGAAACAAAACCAACAAAAATACAGATAGATAGATAGATAGATAGATAGATAGATAGATAGATAGATAGATAGATAAAGAAGAGATTTATCATGGGAATTAGCTTGCATGATTATGGATACCAAGAACCAGGAAAGCCAGGGGTGTAATTAAGTTTGAGTTTGAAGGCCTCAAAACCAGGGGAGCCAATGGTGTAACTCCCAATTTATGGCAGTAGGCTTGAGAACCAGAGGGATGCTGATGTAAATCATGCAGTCTGAAGGCTCAAGAACTAGGAGCTCTGCTGCCCAAAGGCAGAAGATGGATTTTCCAGCTCAAGAAAAGAGAGAGAATTTACCCTTCCTTGCCTTTTTGTTCTATTCAGGTGGGCCCTCAAAAGACTGGATGATGCCCACTCACACTGGGGAGGGTGGGTCTTCTTTACTCAGTCTACTGATTCAAATGCCATTCTCTTCCAAAACCACCCTCACCGACATACCCAGAAATAATGGTTTACCAGCCTCCATTAACCCAATCAAGTTGACACATAAAATTAACCATCATGCAGGCCCAGGAACCTCAGGGTACCTTGGGGACCTCGAGAAGAGAGGAATTCATCTAAATCCAAAGATATTGCAGGTGAAATTTGGTAGGAAATCCTTGGCTTGGCTTCATAGCCTTGAGAAGGTTTTAAAAGTCTGCTTTGAGATTACTTATGAAAAGTTCCAGCAAAGCAGACTCTAAAAGGCCTATGTGGTTAATTACCATTCTTTTTGTATTTATGTAAATAGGCAGGCTGAAACTAATGAGATCGGATTTATTTTACAAACAAGGGAGATGACTATAGAAAGAAATTTTGTTTCAATGGAAAACTATAGTGCACCCATTATCGGATTATAGTCCTGTTCATTGTGTTTGGTTTTATTATCTACCTGTAAACTGGACTGGATTCTGAATTTTTCTAGTTTTCTTTTTCTGGTTATAACTCTCCAAACTAATGCTTCCAATTTTTCTCCCACTCTCCTGACTTGGTATCACTGAGACCAAAAACTGCCATTTCCATAAAGTCCTGCAAATTGAAGCTGGACTTGATATAAACTTCAAACGATATAAAACATAGCAGATCATCTGTAGGTAATGATCATTACTTCATAGCTACTGCTGTGTGGCCCACTTAGAAAGTTCACTGAAACACCTGATGTCATCAGCAAAGACATTAAAACTGCAAATCAAACCAAGAAATTTCTCATATTGCCATTGCTGTCCTCACTCCCCCATCTAAAAATGTTTTGAGCTTAAGTCTAGAAATCTTCTTGACTATCTGCCTACTGGATTCAACAACTGTTTCCAGCCATAATCTTTGTTTTTATTTTGTTTTAATGAAAATTCCCATCATTAAATGCCTGACTTCTTGCACCATTCAGCAAATATCTGAATGTTTCTTCTTTCCTTGAAAAAGGGAAGAATGACAAAGACGCTCTCCTTGATCTAACTCTAGTTAGGCTTCTCTGAGCCTCTTATTGGTTAGGCCCAAACTTGGACTTCCCTCTATCCTTGTAGAATCCAGTTTGAACAAGAATCCTACTGTTCTCAGACCAAACCAAGGGTGGGGTTGCTTATTCTCGCTGCCCAATAACAAGATGCAGGTGAATTGGGAAAGAAGAGAGTTTATTTCTCTAACCAGGTACAGGGAGAAGGGTGGGAAACTATCACCAGATCAATTCAAAATTACAAAGTTTTCCAGAGCTTATATACCTTCTAAGCTATATGTCTACGTGTAAGTGTGCATTCATCTAAAGACATAAGTGATTAACTTCTTCTAATCTGTAACTAAAATCTGAGTTTTGAAGACCTTCCTCTGGAGCCTCAGTAAATTTACTTAATCTAGATGGGTCCAGGTGCCAGGGTGATTACCCTTATCTTGTCTCCTACTAAATCATGGAGCTTTGAGGAGTTCCTTTAGACCTCCAGTAAAAATTTTGTGGAGGTCTGGGGAGTTTCTTCAGACCCCCAGTAAAAACTTGCTTAATTCTAAACCGGTCCTGTTAAGAATTCCTTCGTTACCTTGTCATTCTTCAAGGCCCAGGAAAGGCCTGGGAAAAACTCTTGATGTGCTTTTGTTACCTTCCAGCCTTTGTATAAGGGCACTGGCTCTCTCAGCTTTTAATATTTAACGTCACCACTCAGTCAGTGCTGAAACAGTTGTTATGGAGTCCTGCCTGTTCAGCTGTTAGTGAGATATGGCCTGTCATACTACTAAGTTAATTTAGTGAAAATTCTCCACCATTGGTACCTGACCACCCTGAACAGCTGATCAAATTCCTCATACCCCATTCTCCATATCTTGTCACTCTGGCCTGCCTTCAGCAAGAATCCTGTGGAGTCAGTCAATAAAGACTCCTCCTTACCCCTGATGTTTACTCTTACTGATTTTCCATCCACTAACCCCCCACATTGCTCCTTGGCTATAAATCCACACTTGTCCTTGTTGGATTGGGAGACAAGTGTCTTGATGAGTGTCATAAAAAAAACACATACTTTTTTTAACAGAAAGTTTCTGTTTTGCTCACGACTATTTTTATCTTTGTATTTCCATGACATGATGCTGTACCTGGCACATAGTAGGTATTACAAAAATATTTCTTAAGTGAATGATAAGTGATAGATGATAAGGTATTGGGAGAATGAGATTTTCGAGTGGAGGAAAAGGAGCTCCAAAGCCCTTATAGTCAGTTAGAATTTGTCCAGTCACTCACGCGGACATATGTGGAATCTGGAGATTGTTATAAAAAGTTACTTGGGCACATTTTCTGTCCTTCATAGGCCTCATTTTTCACAGGCAGAAATATCCTTTGAAAAACAAAGCAAAAAAAAAAAATTAAGATCCAGTTTCACATTTTCCCCTCCAGGTAGCACTCACAAGAATTTTTTTCCTTCTGATAACATTTTGCTTCCTCTTCTCTGCCTCAAGGTCTTTCTGCATTTTAGAACACAAAAGCAAAAGCATGAAAGAATCATAAAACTTTTACAAGGGCCTTAAGTACCTTAAGTTCAAGTTGTCCTGTATTCTCTAAAGTCCTACTAACTTCGGGAACTCTGCAATCACTTTAAAACTGTGTTATTCATTCCAGAAAAAAAATGTACTGCTAACACACTCTTTGAAAAAAGCTGTATTGTGTGATGAGGGTTTTCAGGGATTCAAAAGCTGATATTTAATGCTATAGGAAAACCCTCTGGTATGTCAGGACAAACAAACAAACCTTCATTATTCAGAAATAGTTTGGGCTCCTCTTAAAAAGCCTAACTGAAAGGCATCACAGACCAACACACATAAGACTTGTCCTCCTTGCTAGTGGGCACAATGGAACTGTACATGTTAAGCTGTAAACAGGATGTTTAGGGAGACACCAATCCTAGTGCATTGGAAGTTTGCCTTTGTGTGTACACAGCACCCACCCCCCACATGTATATTGTGATGTGAATATACAAGCTGCTCAATATATAATGAGTCAGCCATCCTGGAGTTCTTGCGTTTTCTGAAACTCATCATTCAGTGCACGATGGTAATTCAGGCTAGTGCAGGAGCACTGTGATTTGTGACCAATTACGTGGGTCACAAACAAAATCATTTAAGGAAAAAAATTAGGCATTGCAAATTTAGGTTACACATTATTTTTAAATAATTCTTTTTCATTTACCATTGGCTAACTTTCTCCTTAATGAAAGTCGCTCTAAGAAAAACCCAAATTTTGTGTTCTTGTCATCAAACTAAAAATTCTAAATCTAGTCAACATAGAAGGATATGTGTCACTATTGTAAGCCTAAAAGTTAGAAAACATCAGCCATCTTTCCAGCATACCTCTTTACACAATTTACTGTTATTGCCCTGCTACAAGGGATGAGCAGATGTCTGAAGTTCCATTGCACCACATCTCTCTGCTCCCCCTCGCCACATGCTGGGGTAAACTACACCACTTGGTGACACATTATATGCAATTTAGATACAGGCCTAGAAATTTCTGCTTTCAACAGATATTTAGTAGCCCTCTGTATTAGTCCATTTTCATGCTGCTGATAAAGACATACCCAAGACTGGGAAGAAAAAGAGGTTTACTTGGACTTACAGTTCCACATGAATGGGGAGGCCTCAGAATCATGGCGGGAGGTGAAAGGCACTTTGAACATGGCAGTGGCAAGAGAAAATGAGAAAGATGCAAAAGTGGAAACCCCTGGTAAAACTGATCTCGTGAGACTTATTCACTACCACAAGAACAGTATGGGGGAAAGCCCCCCATGATTCAAATTATCTCCCACTGGGTCCCTCTCACAACATGTGGGAATTATGGGAGAACAATTCAAGATGAGATTTGGGTGGGGACACAGACAAACCATATCACCATCCACTATATTTCCAGTGGGAGAACCTTTGTTGTGTAGAAAAAACTGCCTTCTTGTCACACAACCAGGAAAAGTTAGGCATGCAGACACTTTGAAGGGTGAGTGGGAATGGAATTTATTGGGTGAAAAGGGGGAAAAAAAACTCTCGGCAAATTGAGAGGGGTTCCTGTTAACAGGCCCCCATCTCACAGATTTAATCCCAGGTTACAACAGAGGAACAGGAGAGGCTGGGCTCCTCCCCACTGCAAGTGGCACAAACTTCCCGAGGCTCCACCCTGTCCTCCCAGTGCACGGCCTGGTTGGAGTTTCTCTGGGAACCCCTTCCCACCTGGCTGTCTCATTCCCCCCTCTAAAGAAGTACATCTAACTGCCATTAGAATAAGGATAAGGATAAGGTCGAAGACCAATTTTAACTGCTTTCTGCTGACAGGGGGCGCTGTTTTGGGGAAAACGGCAGTCAGAGTTCCCTCAGAGGCCTATCTAAGTTTTCCCAGCAGAAGGAGCCATCATCAGAGGCTCCGATTGCATGACCGTTTGGAGTTTGATGGCTTGAGGGAAAGAACAGACAAACCGGGTTATTAAAAATCATGTATCAAAATAAAACAAGGGGAGGGGTAAGGACAGTTCAAAAATCCCAAGGCCTTTTACTGGTTTGCACAGGGAGAGGGAGGCCAAAAGCCTGCCTGGTAATAAACTTTACCCTTTTGCCAGCATGTTGGGCTTCCGGGTTCCCTTCCCCCGAGTCCAATCCTAAGCCAACCAGTGTAAGATCTGGGAAATTAACTTTTCCCGTTTTGGAGGATGCATCTCAGGGGAGTGTCTTGTAGTACAGAGACACAATTACCTATCAGTGAAGAGAGGACAGAGAAGGAAAAATGAAAAAAGAAGGTTTTTTCAGAGGAGTCCCAGGGGTTCAGGATACATTTGAAAGGGGTACAGACTGAAGATTAATTGCTACTCATCTAGAAAGAGGGGAGCAGGTATCTCTGGTTCCTTTCTCTTCCTGGCAAATACTCGAGGTATGTAAGGGAGGGAAAGTGAGTTTTTCCTCTTTCCTTCCTCCATCCTTGTATCCTCTAGTCCTGGCAACCATGACAGGCTGCTATCCATGGGTGTTAAAGCGGCTTTCACCCACGTTAACAGGAGAACCTAGGGGGTGGGTGTATCTGCTCTTACCCACATACACCCTATCTCCCCTGCTGTCAGTAGCCTTGAATTACTTTGACCTCATTTATGCCATGGGTACTAATGTGACCTTTATCCATGAAACGGGAAGCTTGGCTTAATCGGCAGGAATTAGCCCTGCTCACCTGCATTGTGCCTTTTAACTTCCATTATCATCTGCCTCCAGATCCCTCAGATGCAGTTTTCTTTCCTAGGGCTTTGACCAGAAGCTTGGAATTGAGTTTGGGACAAAAATGTGCCTCCAGGAGGTTGCATGGACTACTTATCATAAGCCAAATGCTAAGCTGAAGCTGTAGAATTGAATCTTCCTCCAACAATGGAGAGAAAATGATGCGTTGTGAAATGCCCAGATAACTGGTGGCTATAGTTATGCTTGCTAAGATTTGGGTGCATGGTGCTTGACTTTAGTTAATTCCCTTGGTCTTAGTCTCCCAAAAGAGACCTCTGGGTGATGGGCAACCTATTTAGTCCCATCACCTGGCAGGATTTGCAGGATAATTGCTCAGAACTAGAATATTGATCCAGATTTCTACATTACTCATCCCTTTTCTTCTTTCTGAGCTGCAGCCAGAGTTTGCTGGTTGGTTCACAGGAATAAGCAAAGTTAGTATAAAATGTAGGCAGAAACTTAAAAATGACTAATGAGTTTAGAATTTAATGACAAGTGTATAAGTTTTGAAGCATAATTTCTCTCTCTCCCGTCCTCATTTTTGTTTAAAAAAACAAATCATGACAAATAGGACTAAGTTTTTTGCAAAATAGACTTTAGCGTTATAGTTGACATCATTATGTGCATAAAATGCAGCAAGAATAACTATTTTTACATACTTGAGATTCCACAAGGAATCTCAGATAAGACCTTTTAAAGTGGTGCCCAGCCATGGGTTTGTATCCTTAAATACCTGTGAGTTGGGTGATCCTCTCCACTTAAGGTCCCAAGATAAACTTGGAGCTCCTGGGCCTGTTAGAAAGTGACATCCTTTACTGACCACAGGTCAGGAACTCTGTACAGGAACTGTGTAGGCAAGGGTATGAGGCCAGTTTTCCCAAGGGGCTTTTATCAGCTCTGCAAGTTGAGCTTGACTCCTTAAAGGGAAGCATACTCTTTCAGTCAAAGCCTTGGTAAAACAACGAGTTTCTACAATTGTGTCCTGTTGCAAAAGAAAATGGATTCTTATTGCACTGATGCAAACAACTATATTGCCATAAGTTAGGAATACTCACAGATAGTTTCCAAATTCTAGAGAATTGTGCACATGTACCCTAAAACCCTAAAGTATAAAAAAAAAAAAAAAACAAATTCTAGAGGAACCAGGCAGAGAGAAATAAACATGCTCCAAATTTTGTTCACAAGAGTATATCTCACTCAATTATTAAAGGCCATAAATAGTTCAAAATAACTTTCCTTGACTCTGAAAAACAAAACAATGATCAGCAATATTTCAAGCAAAAGTCAAAAAAGATTGCTTCAGTTTTCTGAGTTCGGTCCATTTAGTTGACTCTTGTTTTGCTGGATATTCATGAACATTTGAGCTCTTCATGAATCCTGTATATTTTTCCTTTATTCCAATGTCACAGTCTCCAGTTATCAGAAACCTATATTTGAGAGCGCCTGTCAGAATCCTATAGCTTATTATAAACTCTCTTTTGAAAAGGATCAAAACAAAATAACAATTGTTTGTAAATAACAGTGTCCAGGGTAGTAACATTTAGAAATGCAATTGACAAAGAAGTTTGGTTTACAATAACTTAACAACCTTAATTATGATTGATAGCATATACTTTAGACATCATAGTTTTAGATTTAGTTAATATGTTCGCACACAGAATTTTTGCAAGAATAATTTTTGCAATCCTTCCACCACTTGTTTGAACTTTTAGCTTTATCTTATCTAATTTAAAACAATTATTTACCCCTGGGCAAGAATTCACATTTCCATGCCTTTTTAATAATCTTTTACTAAAAACACATTTTACTGTTCTTATACACCTCACATGTAAATCTATTTCCAGTAGTTTCAATTACATGTTATAATGGTAATGCCTAGCAATTTTTAACTTAAATGTAAAACAGGGTAAGTTGTTTTAATTATGTGCTAGGTGCAGCCAAGGTTTGACTCCTTCCAGCTTAATTAAGGGTGAGGTTCATTCCATATGTCCCCAGGCCTTACCAATTGTGAAGCAAGCAAGTCAAGTAGTTCTCAAAACCCCAAAAGCAGTTTCTAACCTTAAAATATTTAGCAAAGCTAGCACCTGACCTGCATAATTTAGTCCACCTATTTATATTTTGATGACATCTGCTTTTTACCAATAATCTTTAAGGCTGTTTTTATTTCTCAAAGATTAAAGTCATGTGAACTGAAAGGTACCACAGCTTTTATCTTCTCTTTAAAAAATATTTGATCCAAGAGCTTATCTTCCTTTAGGCCAATTAATTAGAGCTCTTTTTATAGGCGTCACAGACAGAGCACATATATAACTACACACACAGGAAGAAGAAAACCCAATCACCATAAAATCTTTTGTTTGCCAATCTCCTAATTGGATTATTGACCTCTGGGTGGAGCCCTTTAAGAGACAGGGCTAGGAAAACATGCAGCTTTTAAGGCCTAATAAATAGGCATAGATGGAGCAAAAACAGATTTTGAGAGGGATCTATTCGCTTTTAATTCCTGAGGTTCCATAAGGAAAACTGAGGTCTCTCCCCTCTAATGTGTGCTTTGAGAGTGGCAAGGCAAAATGGAGAAAAATAATTCAGTTGATTGAGAAAAAAACCTTTTTCCAGCAAAACAAGATCAAAGAAAAGAAAAACATAAAGGCCTTTTAAATATACCTATAACTTGTATATCTACTTTTAATTAAGCTGAGCACTCTTTAAGAAAGTCCTTTTGGCCAGGCGTGGTGACTCACACGTGTAATCCCAGCACTTTGGGAGGCCGAGGTGGGTGGATCACGAGGTCAGGATATCAAGACCATCCTGGCTAACACAGTGAAACCCCATCTCTATTAAAAATACAAAAAATTAGTCAGGCGTGGTGGTGGGCGCCTGTAGTCCCAGCTACTTGGGAGGCTGAGGCAGGAGAATGGTGTGAACCCGGGAGGCGGAGCTTGCATTGATCCGAGATCGGGCCACTGCACTCCAGCCTGGGCAACAGAGTGAGACTCCGTCTCAAAAAAAAAAAAAAAAGTCCTTTTAACTCCTTTATTACCTGACTTTAGTCACACCAAGTGGCCAATATTTCTGGCTTTCAAACTTTACTAAAGGCTCAGAGAAAGGAAAATCCAAGGCAGTTTATGGAGGGGAAGAGAATCAACAGATAGCAAAGGTCGCACAGATATCAAACCAGAAAGGACTCATTCCCTAAGCCAAGACTGAACCCTGGGCTGCCATTATAAAATGGCAGAGGACAAAAGAAAGGCATTGCCACATGGTTACAGGCCATGCTCCCGAGGATATAAAACAAGATGGAGGCTGACCACAAAGTTTGCTACAGAACCTGCAGAAAGACACACAAAGCACACCAGATTGGCTACAACTCAAGACCAACTTCACAAATCATAATTAAAACTTTACAGAGAATATAAACAGTGATCTCCACCATTTCTGGCCCAGCAAAACATCTTCCAAAAGGAAGAAAAAACCTCCCTTAAAAGTAAACTGCTGGCTGGGTGCAGTGGTTCACGCCTGTAATCCCAGCACTTTGACAGACCAAGGCAGGTGGATCACCTGAGGTCAGGAGTTCAAGACCAGCCTGGCCAACATGGTGAAAACCCATCTTTATTAAAAATACAAAAAATTAGCCAGGCATGGTGGCAGGTGCCTGTAATCCCAGCTGCTTGGGAGGCTGAAGCAGGAGAATTGCTTGAACCCTGGTGGCGGGGGTTGCAATGAGCCAAGATCACGCCATTGCACTCCAGCCTGGGCAACAGAACAAGACTCTGTCTCAAAAAAAAAGTCAACTGCTGACAGGGTAGAAAAAAGAAAAAGATTTCTGGGGAAGAACCTCTTATTCTTATGCAAATAGGTTCCTACACCAGGGAGAGAAACTTAATTGCTGCCCAAAGGAGTTGGACCCCTTGGCCGGGTTAGGGGAAGGCTCCCTTGCCATGCATCCCAGCCCTGGCCAGGAGGCGAGTGGGGGAGGCACCATTCACTGGTCTGTCGCGCACGCACCTGCAACCATTGGGGTGCGGTGGTGCACAGTTTCCTCTACCCTCAGAAGAGGTCCAAGGAAAAAAAGGCTTAGAAGTGAAAGGAAAAAATATTTTTTGGTTTGCATAGTACTCACCCTTCCTCAAGCCCCATGTCTGGTTGCCAAAAATGTTGTAGAAAAAACTGGGTTCTTGTCACACACCCAGGAAAAGTTAGGCACACAGACATTGTGAAGGGTAAGGGGAAACAGAATTTATTGGGCAAAAGGGAAAAGAAAAAACTCTCAGCAACGTGAGAGGTGTTCCTGTTTACAGACTCCCATCTCACAGATTGAGTCCCAGGTTACCACACAGGAAGAGGAAAGGCCAGGCTCCTACCCCCTGCAAACGGTGGGAAATTCCCGAGGCTCCACCCTGTCCTCCCAGAGTGAGGTCAGTCAGAGGTCCTCTGGGGACTCCTTTTTTATTCACCTTCATCTGAAAGTCACAAAACAATGGAGTTATGCTTCAGTCGTCTTCATTGTGTTAATATTTGGTAAATACATCTAAAGATGCATTTTGTTCTGTCATGACAGCTTTTTAAATAAATAAAAACACATATCACTGATGTGTAAAATGTAATTTTAACTCTCAACTGTTTGCACAGGAGCCATGTATTTGGCAGAGTGCTATTGTTAATCATGGCAGTAGATCACTCCCACAGCTTTGTTTCTTCTGCTGAGAATCACATCTCTTCTTCTACAGCGACATTCCCCAAATGCCCTAAGTATAAGAGTTCATTCAGAAGGAGAACCCAGCTAGAAACAAAAAAATTCTCAACCAAAGGTGGGAATACCTATGAAATCAAGAGGCACCACAAACAAGGAAAGCATCCTAGGTGTCCCACTGGGTGCCATTAGTGAGAGGTTAGTAAAACACTGAGAAGGCAGTGGACTCTTGCGGGAGCAATCATGCTGCCAGATGTGGAGATTAATACTCATTCAACCATGTGGTATCTGAAGTCATGCATCAGTACATCCAAGAATTGTATACAGTACTTGGAGAATTATACTGCATGGTATCAAAATCAAAATGCTATTTGGTTTTGCATCTACGTTTCTTGCCCAAACTCTTTGTAATACTGCAAACACAAGTTTCTGATATTCTACCAAATAGATCTCTCTTAGAAGCATACTCTGAACAAGGACTCCAGTGCAAGTAGTTTACTTGGGAGGAGACTTGCAGAAAACACAGGTAGGGGAGTGGAGAAGTAAGACAGGGAAGGGAAAAGGCAAAGAGTATCTTATCAAAGCCGTTGCTACTGTGGGTACCTAGAGCTTAATCCTGTTGCTAAGCTCTGGGAGTCAGTGTAGGAGAGTTACCTTCATGGCCCCATCTCGACCCACAAGTGAGGGAACTAGAGTGTATTTATACATCAGTTGTTGTCATCTTTACATAAGGGCTACTGGGAGAGGAGATGGGCATTAATTCCCTAGCATTGGCATCCCAAGTGTTGATTTTCTGGATGGTCACTTGTTTCCAGATTTATGCAAGCACATTGCTTGAGAGCAGATGATAAAGGAGCTAGGACATCAATGAGAATTTCTGATGTTACACAGTAAACATCAACTTTCCCTTCCTCCAAGGGGATAATCTTATTTTGAAATGTTAAATAAAAAAGAAAAATGTCATCAATGGGAATGTCTTCCAGGAGTTACACAGAAAGTAATGTCAAAGATGATCAGAAAATAGGCCTTGCAACGATTGGTTGAAGTCTTTTAAGTAGAGAAGTATTCTTCCTAATCAGAAACACTGAAATGTCTTGCTTTTATGAAAATGAAAGAAGGCCGGGCACAGTGGCTCAGGCCTGTAATCCCAGTACTTTGGGAGGCCAAGGTGGGCAGATCACTTGAGGTTCGGAGCTCAAGACCAGCCTGGCCAATGTGGTGAAACCCCGTCTCTACTAAAAATACAAAAATTAGCCAGGCATGGTGGCGGGTGCTTGTAGTCCCAGCTACTTGAGAGGCTGAAGCAGGAGAACTGCTTGAACCCAGGAGGTGGAGGTTGCAATGAGCCAAGATGGCACCAGTGCACTCCAGCCTGGGCGACAGAATGAGATTCCATCTCAGGAAAAAAAAAAAAAAAAAAAAAAAGAGAAAACAAAAGGATGTTCATCCTTTTGCTCTTGATCCTGCTTGGTTATAGAAGGAGCTATTGATAAAATAGAAGATGCTCTTATCAACTATTTTTCTCCATAAACATCATAAACATCTACATAAACATCCTGTTGGTAAGCTCCGGGAGTCAGTGTAGGAGAGTTACCTTCATGGCCCCGTCTCGACCCACAAGTGAGGGAACTAGAGTATATTTATACATCAGTTGTTGCCATCTTTACATAAGGGCTGCTGGGAGAGGAGACGGGCAATAGTTAAAGTATTACTTTGGCTAAGAAGGAAATCCTAAAAGCCATGCCATACAAACTCCTTATTGCCTAGCTGAGAAGGCCGAGGACCAGAGATGTATGGTGACTTGCCCAGGGTCACACAGGTGGTTACTGGCACAGCAGCCTTCAAGTCAAGGTCCTCAGGGACTGCCATGGCAGTGCACTTTTCTATTCCCTCCACACCCCTCAAGAAGTGGTGGGAACCAAGGGTCCTAGCACTTGTCTCATATTCAAATCAAATACCTACACTAATTTAGATAAAATCCCCTTCTCATCTCTTCCTCCTTCACCTGCACTATTCATCAGTAGTACTGGCACAACTGAAGTAGCAAAACCACCCCTTTCAGAAGAATTAAAAACCTGAACCTCATGTTCTCGGAATAGCAAGTTAAAATGAAGTGTAATAGCAAGTTAAAATAGCAAGTTCAACTTGAGCAAGTTCAGCTTAAGGCACAAGTGGAAAAGTTTTTTAGGCAAAGGATCTTTAGGTCAGCTGACCGAGTTTTCTAGTTCTGGCTGAGCCGTAGTCAAATTAGGAAAACAATTATGTGATCCAGGGCAGCAAAATTCAATTTTACCAACAACACTGAGATTCCTTGAGGCAGCCCTTTAAAGATGACATTAGAGACAGGATTATTTCCCATGTGTACAAATATGGCTGGGAAGAATAACACACACACGGAGATATAAGCTGATGTGTGATTCATTCTATTCTGAAAACAAATTTTCTTGTTATTATATATCTACATTTTTTAGAAAGCGCATTATAAAAACAGCAAGAGAGTGTAATCGAAAAAGAAATGAAATGCCGCAAGTCTTTTTTATGATGTTTCACACACAAAAAGGAAAATAACTCAGAGAATCGTCAGATTTCTTAGAAGATGCAGTAAACATATTGTTAGCATCCCCATGACTCACTAACAAGATGTTGTCTGCAGGGAGGTGGGGCCAGAAAGCTGTCGCCAAATTCCAGTCAATGATTTATAGTATTTGTGACTACCACATGCAAAGAGTGTCAGCTGGCAATTTATTCTAGCTGATGCAATTCGACAGAGTGTTCTTCTTTTCTGACAACCAGTCCAGTAAGTAAGGTTAACACATTTCAGCTCTAATAATCAGAGGTAAACCTAGCAGTGGAGTTTGGTTCTGTCTTAGTCATGCCTATGTGTTGGTTGTGTTTAAACAGTTCCAGCAAAACAGTTCATGGCAGCCATTCAGACATTCAGACATTGTGACAGAAAGGAGGGAGTCAAAGGGAGTAGAACAGTGGTTGTCAAACTTTAAGGTACATCACAATCCTCTGGAGGACGTGTTAAAACACAGATGGCTGGCTTTGCCCCCAGAGTGGCTGACTCAATAGGTCTGAAGTAGGCCTGAGAATTTTCATTTCTAATGAGTTCCCAGGTGATGTTGCTGTTGCTGGTGGTCCCAGGGCCACATTGAGAACCACTGGAGTGGAACCTGCTCCTGTCCCATCTGGCAGGTGACACAGACAAATGGAGGTCCACAGCTGGAGCCAATACTCTTTACTCTCTGGAAAGTTGAGCAAGTGCAGAAGTATGAGAGAGAGGAATTCATTCTGCCATAGGTACCAGGAAGGATATAGATATAGACATAGATATAGATACAGATATAGATATAGATATATAGTAACTTTTGAACTAGGCACTGAGGTGGAGAAAAATTCCTCCATGGGGAGAAGAGCCAGGGAAGGGGACTTCAGGCAGAGGATGGGTAAAGGCAAATGGTCTTTGGGATTGATCCTAATATGCTGGAGTAATAGAATGGCTACTCCTTTTATAACTATCTACATGAAAGGGCCCATAAGTCTGTTTAATCAAACATTCACATTAACTACCTGAGGTAATTGCACATGTAGAAAAAACAGTAAAAGAAGTTCACAGGGAGGGCTTCCTGGCATTCACTCCAACTGATTATCCGCTGTTGTCTGCACTTTCTCAGTACAAACGAGAGTTACATGAATATTTTTCTTCAAAGGCAGAATAAATTTCTCTTAGCTGAGAGGGCTTGACTATGCAGGGAAGCTTGGTTGTCCTCTTTTAAAATGATCAGAGTCCAGCAGTGGCTTATAGGCAGCTTCAATAGTGCCAAACAAGCAACAAACACGTGTAGGTTGGATCCATGTCCAAGCTGAATTACCTTAAGCAACAGTCATAACCTCCCTGAACCTTGGTTTACTCATCTATAAAATGGGATAATAATATCTTGCCCCTAACATATGTTACCTGGGACAAAATAAGAAAGGCAGTCCTGAACTGTAAAGTGCTAAGACAGTGATTATCAGAATGTGCTCTTGGATGGCTTTCAGCCTTTGATGTTCAAAGATTTAGAAAATCTGTTTGAGTGATAGTTATGATTATAATTGCAGACTTTACCATAGAAGACTATAAAAAAGAACCTGGAATAAACGGCTTGCTGTAAATGTGTTCATTTGAAGACAAAAATATTCATATATGTGGTTGAATTTAATATATACAGACTATTTCCCCCCACTCTTTGCCCTCCCCTCTCCATGCAGCAGAATCCGAATTTATGCCTGTGTGTATTGCTATCCAGAAAAAATGGCTGCATGTTCAAGACTTCTTTACATCTAGGTGTGACCATGACACTAAGTTCTGGTCAGAAAATGTCTCATCTGGGTCTTTTGAGAATTGTTTTTACAGGGAGCTAACTCAGCCAAGAAAGATGCTCTTTTATCATCCTTACATTTGCCTGATGCTCACCAGGAGTGTGGATGTAATGGCTGGAGCTCCAGCAGCCTTCTTGGATCATCACACAACATAAAACATAAAACACAACACAAGCTAGGATGACAGAAAAGAATGAAGAGCCTTTGTCCCTTATGATAGGCACCTCTCGTCTGTCCAGCTCCAGCCTTTTTTTTTTTTTTTTTGAGACAGCGTCTCGCTCTGTTGCCCAGGCTGGAGTGCAGTGGCACGATCTCGGCTCACTGCAAGCTCCGCCTCCCAGGTTCGTGCCATTCTCCTGCCTCAGCATCCCGAGTAGCTGGGACTACAGGCCCGCCACAGTGCCTGGCTAATTTTTTTGTATTTTTAGTAGAGATGGGGTTTCACTGTGTTAGCCAGGATGGTCTCGATCTCCTGACCTCATGATCTGTCCGCCTTGGCCTCCCAAAGTGCTGGGATTACAGGCGTGAGCCACCGCGCCTGGCTTCCAGACTTCTTTTAAGTGAAAAAAACAACAAAAACAAAAAACAAAAAACAACTTTTATCTGACATATTCAACCATTATTATTTTCCTATATTTGTGGCTGAACTTTATCTTATTCAATACACATGACTTAAATTACCTGTTGCTAATGGTTGCAGGACTTCATTATCGCTGTACTGTCACATCACTACATGTGTGACAGTTGGTCTCCTCTGATGCTACTGGCGTCTCAATTCACATTCTCCAGATACATTAAAAAACATTCGTGATCCAAGAACTGTTCCATCTAGGTGCTGAGGGTCAGGTTTAACTTGACTCCCTTTCTAGTATCTTACCTGTCAGTAGACTTTGATGGTACGTATTAATAATATATCCTAATACCGAATTCAAGGCCTTTTTTTTTTTTATTTTGAGATGGAGTTTCACTCTTGTCGCCCAGGCTGGAGTGGAATGGCGCAATCTCAGCTCACTGCAGTCTCCATCTCCCGGGTTCAAGTGATTCTCCTGCCTGAGCCTCCCAAGTAGCTGGGATTA
>NW_026652282.1:38275174-38404407 GCF_009828535.3 Hylobates moloch
CCAAAGTGCTGGAATTACAGGCATGAGCCACCGTGCCCAGCTGGCCTTTTTATTTTTTATTTTTTGAGATGGACCCTCTCTTTGTTGCCCAGGCTGGAGTGCAGTGGCGCGATCTCAGCTCACTGCAACCTCGCCTCTTGGGTTCAAGCGATTTTCCTGCCTCAGCCTCTTGAGTAGCTGGGACTACAGCCACCTGCCACCACACCTGGCTAGTTTTTGTGTTTTTGGTAGAGACGGGGTTTTCACCATGTTGGCCAGGCTAGTCTCAAACTCCTGACCTCAACTGATCTGTCTGTCTCGGCCTCCCAAAGTGCTGGGATTACAAGCATGAGCCATCATGCCTGACATCAAGACCTTTTTCTTTCCTTCCTTCTTGTGTCCTAAAGATTTCTTGAGAGACCCTGTGTCCTGATGTTTCCACCTTCTTCCCTTCAAATGCTGTTTGAAGAGAAGATGCTGATGTATTCCTAATTATGTTAATACTGCTCAATGTGATCATTTTCCCTAGGGGGTTGTCATTGTAAAAGGCAGTCTATACATACTCAATGTAACATTGGGGTGGCGGTATTTTAGGCACCTGATAGTGGTTGCGGGATATATTCTTTTGGACAGTGTAATTTTCCTGGTACCCATGAGATCTCATCTCGTAGATGGTTCCCTGAAGGTAAGGCTGGCCGTATTTGTCCAAGAATGTTTCATTCAACAGCCAATCTCAATGGCTCTAATGGCCCAATTTCCCCAGACTCCCATTAGCACTAGATGAAAAGTACTTCATATGTGGGGATCATATTTCTGATGTCCTTTGTTTCTCCCTAGCTCCTGATACACACAGTAGGGACTTGATAAATGCTCTCCTTAGTGAATATCAGAGATCAATACAGGTGCATGCATCAGGCAGTGATTGTTTGGGGTTGTTACAGCAGATGACTGCCTTAGCCCTAATAGAAAATCCTCCTGCAGTGGATGGACACTACTTTTCAAGGAGATCAGCCCCTGTCTCAATGGAAAATGCTTTCTTTAGATAATTGTGCTCAAAATGGTATATTTTATCTGGCTTTTTGAGAAATATGCACTTAAAAGGAACAAAACAGAATATTGCTTCATGGCTCAGGCAATATATCTCTGTCTCTATTGTTTGTTTAAGTCTTATTAGGATCAGTCGTGCCGTGAATTATTCCATTTCCCATTTCTCCCTGCTGTTATACTTCCAAGTGTTTCAGAAATAAAGCCAATTTTTTTTTTCATTTTACTTTTTTATGGGAAAGTGAAAGTATTGAGTATGACAAGGCTTGTCATCAGCTAATGAGAAATGGCTCTTGGGGCACTTATGACTATTATTAAGATGATGTTTTCCCTTCTGAGTATGAGCAAGAACCTGAGATGCATGGACTGTAAACCAAAACAATGAAGGACCATAGAGAATACAGTAGCCACAAAAATTGGGTTTATAAATTTAGGCTTGGGTTGCTAACATTTTCAAAGGCAACTTGAAAAATTTCCTTTAAAGAAAGACAGAAAAGCAAAGAGACATGAGGGAAGTGAGATTCAGTATATCATGAGGTTTATTACTTTTCAGTAGGCTTCTTGTGTTAGTGACACAATCTTTCCACAAAGAAAAAATTTCCTCTTATTGTTTATCAAGGAACCTGTAGAAAAGTCATTTCCAGATTAGTTTCCAATGACAAGATGAAAATCATTAGCATGGTATGCACGCATAAGTAATGCATTGCTGCAAAATGAGACTGGGTACCACACTGCAGACATGGGGTGATGTATTAGAAAGCCACTATAAAGTATTGAACAGTTAAAAGCACCATTTTCGTTGTTCTTTTTTTGACAACATAATGAAAAGTTTCAAAGCACTGTTATCTTTCAGATTATAGTACCAGTTTATTTTTATAATTTCTTTTCTCAATAGATCTTTAGGTATATGCCAAAAGTTACGGGGATGAGAATGGGTATGAACATAAAAACTCAAAATCAAAACTGTCACAACTAATGCTTGGAATCTTGAAAGTTAGAGCAGATCCTGAGTTATGAATTGCAATTTTGTGTGGAAACAATCTATCAGCAACTGAATGCTGAGTAGCAACTGCTCTCCAGAAAATAGCTTGCCTCCTTTGGTATAGCTATACTTAAAGGATGAAAGGTCATCCAAAATTGTGGAGGCATGGAAGCAGGGATATATGGTTAGGCTTTATTGCAGATGCTGACATCATATCTGGTCCTGTCATTTTTACCTACATTTCCATTTAGAAGGAATTCAACATTTATCTAGGCCAGTGCTTCTCAAACTTTGATATGCTTATGAATCATTTGGAGATCTTGTTAAAATGTAGATTCTGACTCAGCAGGTCTGGAGTGGGTGCTGAGATTCTGCAGGTCTAACAAGCTCCCAGGTAAGGCCTCTCCGGCTGGTCTGTGGAGGACATTTTGAATAGTAGCAAGGTATAAGATCAGTTTTGGTATTTTTGCCTATAGTTTTTAGATATCCTAGCTTTTGTAATTAATTATGTCACAGGTAAATTGTTAGCAATACTAGTTAAATAACCAAGATTTCCTGCCAGTCTATTTATATGATAGCTGCATCTATGGTACACTTCTATCTGTATTTCTATGTCTATTTTATCCATATCTTTCAATGGAAATAATTCAAGGTTATCCCCTTAATAATGTTACTCTCCTTGACATCTAGCTTCTGATATGCTATTCTTAGTGAAAGAAAAAAAAAAAGGTAGATTCCTGCCAGAGAATTACACATAGTTCTGGTTATGCCTCTTGGAATGTATTACACATGTGAATGTCATCTTCCATAAGTGTAGAAAATATTGGGAATTGCTAATCTAGTTCAGTATTTCAACTGAAGCTTTTATTTCCTTTATAACGTGCCCATTGCTTAATCTTGGCTTGACAGTCCCAGTGATGGGCAACTCCACGTTCTAAGTCACCATATTACATCTTTGAAGAGCTCTAAGGATTAGAAATCCTTCTTTATATTGAACAATCATTTTATTGTCTTGTAGCCTCTATCTACTAGTTGTAATCCTATTATTTAAAACGGAAAGGAGAAAATCTACATTTCTTTATGAGAGGTTATCAATTATCAGCCATCAAACCTGCCCTAGGTTTCTTGTCTCCAAGTTGGAGACACTTCAGGTTCTTCAACTCCATGACAAATGCATGATGTGAATACCCAGAGTGGGCATATGGGATAAAATATGCTTTTTTTTCCTGCTCCATATCCCCCATTTCCAGATGTTCCTGTGTCTCCTCTCAAACATACTTTCAGGAGAGGCTGTGAAAAGGTTTTCTCCCAGCTCAGTTTCTCAGCCATCTATTTCCCCTCCCTGAGTAGCACATTAATCCTATGTGTCTGTGTGTGTATTTTTTTTGAACATAAATGCATATTAGTGCACAAAACGTTTTTTAGGGGGTGACATTTACAATGCATTTAATTGATTAAAATGTGCTTTAATTCATTTAAACAGTCCTTATAAAAGACATGTGGACTATTTTCAATATTTTACTCTTAGAAACATTCTGCATGAATACTTGGAATTGCTTAGTCGATTGCTATATTCATTTTTAATTTTGACAGATATTGACAAATTGCCTTATGTAGAGTTCTAACAAACTTAACTCCTAACAACACTGAATGAGAGTGTCTGTTTTCCACAAGCTTGCTACCACAGTTTGTTATAAAGGTTTTAGTTTTTGTCAAACTGGAGGATAAAAAAATGTCAATGTTGTAGTGGCCAAAAGAAACCTTTCCCTTCACTCTCTGAATGTTCACTGAAAATCAACTGACAAAAGGAAGATTAATAGGAGAAAAGACTTACAAAATGTATTAACATGCACATATGTACACAAGAAACATATAAAATATGAAAGCTCAAAGAAAGGGCCAGATGGTTGTCTCTATTATACCATCTTGAGGTTACAGAAGAATAGGGGATTGGAGCATGGGGAGACAAGTTAAGGGAGGGAGAGAGAAAGAAAGGCAAGGAGTAAAGGCAGCCTTGTTATGTAGATGAAGACTCACAGGT
The DNA here is from genome assembly GCF_009828535.3 of Hylobates moloch. Classification (NCBI taxonomy): domain Eukaryota; kingdom Metazoa; phylum Chordata; class Mammalia; order Primates; family Hylobatidae; genus Hylobates; species Hylobates moloch. Next base: position 38,279,221 of record NW_026652282.1, read on the forward strand.
AGCAGCTCTCAGAAAAAATAAGTGGCAGCCTGTGGTCGAGTTAATCATTACCAGATCTGGATAAAGGGGAGGACCTCAGAAAAAGTCTGGCTGTTTATTTCACTAATGTAGATTTTTCTCTACAGATGCAAATCTGCTCCACAAAAGAAAGCTTTTCAGGGCTATTCCTGTCTGCAGGCCCTCTGAATAGCCATCCCAAAATATGTCAAAAAGTATATTTTGGGGTAAAATATTTTTGGTTTTTATTAGTCCCCCATTTAAAACTTTTAGAAAGTTTCACATATTAAAGCCCAAGTGAGTAGCTTTAGAGAGATTCAGATAAGAGATGTGAGATTGGCAATATGGGAAGGACAAAACAGATTGGAACAAGCAGCCCATATCTTCTCAAATCAGTCTTAGTCCTGCGAATAGGTCAGTTCTGTTAATAGCTGTGTCTCATTTCAGAAGGTGATATTGCAGATGAACTCTCAAAGGGAGGCCTCTATTTATAATGCAGACAAACAGATCTTCAATAAGAGGTATTTCTGTGGAAACAAGAAAAACAAAGATTGATGTCTAGAGTAGTCTATAAACTAGTTTTTTCTAGAGTTTCTGAAAGATCCTCAGTAGAAGTGAGCAAGTAGTAGCAATATGACAGATTTTCCTGGATAGTACTTCAAATCAAGTGTTGCCGTGAACTTTTGAGTAGTTGATGCATCAATGGGAATTAAATCTGTTTCTATGTAGGTTGCTGTGGTGATCTCTCCCTAAGTTTATATAAACTTGTCTAGCTTCAGTTTATAGGATTTAAAGAAAAGAACAATTTTAATTTCTAGTGATTTTAAGTCGGAAAAGTGGGAGGAAATTTGGAAACATTAGTCTGGAGATTCATAGCCAGATACTAGAGGGAAATAAAATTTAGGATTTAGTCCAGATCACAGATAAATAATAATTATGGTGGAGAACATATACCAAGGCATATCAGAATTATAGGAGTCTCATATAATTTTGGAACACATTTATACAAATATATCTCAAGGAAAGTTAAGCATAATTTCTTATTTGACAATGCTTCCTATATAATTTACCATATCAAATAAGCCTGTTTATTATTCAAAAAGTAAACCAAAGTATTTTATTATTTCTTATTAATACTGTATGAAAATCTCATTCAAAAAGAAAAACCAAATTCTAGTTGTGTATTAGTGTATTTTTGATATTATGGCTCAATATAAAAACACTTAAAATACACATACTTAATTTTAGTCAGTTTAACCACACGTTTTTCCCCAATTTTTGATATTCATTTAGTTTTATCTATATTTTTTTCTTCATTTTGAAACAACTTTTAAATGACTTCTAAAATAGATAGAATTATTTTTTCTCAACAAGCAGAAATCCTCATGCCTTTATAACTTTTCTTACCAAAAACATAACTTCCTTTTCTTGTACACTTTATGTAAAGAGTTATTTCTCTTATTTTAATAGCTTTAATCACATATTTCAATTTGGATTTTAGCCATATAAAAATAATATGTCAAAGGATATAAGCCTAAACTTATATTTAATCATCAATGTTTCTGTATGTTAACTTACTTAGAAGTGATTATCTATTACTTAGTTACATATTAAGTAATTACTAATGATTATCTATTACTTAGTTACATATTAAGTAATTACATGTTAATAACATTGACTTGAAGATCTTAAATTACTGAACAAAATTTTCAAATGATGACAGTTACCCTTCCTAGTGTCTCCCCCAGTTGTACTGGGTCCTGAATACCCACGCGGCACCTAGGATAGCTATGAAGGGCAGGACTTATCTGGATCTTGAATTTGCATACCAGGTGTAATGCTCAGGAGAGGGAACAGAGATGTGAAGAGGATGTATCGAAGATCTGACCCCTCCTAGCATGGCCAGGAGGCACATCTGGGCCAGAGAGGATGGGACAATATTGAGCTTAGCTCTGCCCTGTAGCTGTTGGTCCAGGCACTGAGGACATGCATATGTCCTCAGGCCTTACCATGGCCATCTGTCTAGACCTCAGAATCTAGAGGCTCAAAACCAAAGATATAAGCTCACAGTAAGATGTGTACCAGGCTTTGTGGGAGCACAGCAGCCAGCTCTTATGGCTTTAGCTTATAGACAAAGTTAGTAAGTATCAAAAACACTACAGAATGAGCAGTTTTATGACTTTAAAAAATGTAGTAGAGACAGCATAAGCCTGTCCAACAGTAGACACAAGTAAAAATGTCTGAATTATATCTGATACTGACAATTATGAAGACATTCTTATTTTGTCAACAATTTTAAAACTAGCTTTATTTACCAAAGATTATCTCAGATTACATAGAAATGTCACATACACATAACACACATAGACATATAAACATACAGACACAGCCAGAAGCATATCTTGCAGTGTTCATTAATATTCTTTTTTTTTTTTTTTTTTTGAAACGGAGTCTTGCTCTGTCCCCCAGGCTGAAGTGCAGTGGCGCGATCTCGGCTCACTACAAGCTCCGCCTTCCGGGTTCACGCCATTCTCCTGCCTCAGCCTCCCGAGTAGCTGGGACTACAGGCGCCCCTCAACACGCCCGGCTAATTTTTTTTTTGTATTTTTAGTAGAGACGGGGTTTCACCGTGTTAGCCAAGATGGTCTCGATCTCCTGACCTCGTGATCCACCCGCCTCGGCCTCCCAAAGTGCTGGGATTACAGGCTTGAGCCACCGCGCCCGGCCATCATTAATATTCTTTATTTGCCAGCTTCTTTCTCCCATTCAGGTAATCAATCTTTCAATGACTTGTTTCTTGCCCTAAGCAATTGTTAACTTGGAAACCCTAAATTTGCCCTTCTAAAGGGATGATTTTTGGGTAAAACAAGGTAGAAAATTTACATATCAAAGACATTGAACTTAGATCTAAACTTTATTATTTGCCAAGACAAAGAAGGGTATAGTTAAAGGCCCAGTTAAGGCAAGATAGCTAGGAAAAGTACCTTAAACAAAGGTAAGGTTTATTATGTAAAGTTTAAGTCAATGCCTTTCTCATAGTAAAAGCTTCTAGTGGTTGAGCTACAGAGAGGGTGATGCTCTTGCACATGAAAATTTTTTTGTATATGTAAATTTATTTGACAAACAGTTTAAAAATAGCCACCCAGATGTCAGAAGTTGTGCTTTGAAGATGAATTTAGTTGGATAGGTGGATTTTTAATTTAGTTTCTGTTTTTAATGGTATTACTGAATTCAGGGCAGAGCCCATTAATAAAGCTGAAACCACTCACAACTTTAGGTTTCCATGAGGAAGACAGGTGACATACAAAAGGTTCAGTGGCACTTTGGCTGTGTTCCTCAAGGAGTCTCAGAGCCTCCAGAAGTCTCTTTTAGATTCCTTTATGTGATAACCAGAACTCTTATGTGTCCTTTCAGTAATTTTTCTTTTTTTTTTTTTTTTTTGAGACGGAGTCTTGCTCTGTCGCCCAGGCTGGAGTGCAGTGGCGCAATCTCGGCTCACTGCAAGCTCCGCCTCCCGGGTTCACGCCATTCTCCTGCCTCAGCCTCTCTGAGTAGCTGGGACTACAGGCGCCCACCACCACGCCCGGCTAATTTTTTGTATTTTTTAGTAGAGACGGGGTTTCACTGTGGTCTCGATCTCCTGACCTCGTGATCCGCCCACCTCGGCCTCCCAAAGTGCTGGGATTACAAGCGTGAGCCACCGCGCCCGGCCCTTTCAGTAATTTTTCATCCGTTGACTACCAAATGGAAGAAATAGAGACTTGAAGGGGGAACATATCAATGACTAAAGGAAAGTGGGCAAAAGATCAAAGTTGGCAAAAGAAGGAGCCAAGGCAAATAAAAGAATGGAGTCCTGGAGAAGCCAGTTTGGAAAGCTTCCTAAAAAGGCCAAAGAAATTTTACGTATTTTTGTTTGTTTTGAGCAACAATTATGCCAACAAGAAAGCAAACAGAGGGACTGAACACACAATTAAAAAGAGGTTTCAGGCCAGGTGCAGTAGTTCACGCCTATAATCCCAGCAGTTTGGGAGGCCAAGGTGGGCGCATCATTTGAGGTCAGGAGTTCGAGACCAGCCTGGCCCACATGGTGAAACCCCGTCTCTACTATAAATACAAAAATTAGCCGGGTGTGGTGGTGCACACATGTAGTCCCAGCTACTCAGGAGGGTGAGGCACGAGAATCACTTGAACCCGAGAGGCAAAGGTTGCAGTCAGCCAAGATTGTGCCACTGCACTCGAGCCTGGGCAATAGAACCAGACTCTGTCTAAGAAAAATAAAAAAATAAAAATAAATAAAAAGAGGTTTCAGTCAATTAAAAAAAAATTTCCATGGGAGAAGTAGTATCCAAAAGAGTACAGAGAAGTATATACATATGTGTATGTGTGTGTGAATATATAGTCTGAATATCAGCTTTTAATTAGGCCAATTTGTGACCATAGAGCTCTTAAAAAATATTTTCAAATCTCTCATGATCAGATTTTAGTTGGGGCAAACAGCAAATATTCCTGGCTTTTAAACATGTTTTCTCTTCTTTCTTTTAAACCAAAGATATTTACCAAGTGACTGAAAACCAAAATCAATTAGCCTTTTGTGACTTAACCAACAACACATGAGGCATCTCCAAAGAAGGGCAAAGAGTGTTTTTTTTTTTTTTTTAAACAAATACAGAGCCCCTGCACCTAGAAGAAAAAAGAGACTTAGAGACAACCAGAAAAAAAAAAGCTATCCATAGAAAGGGAAAGGATCAGTAACAACTTGGTACTACAAAAAGCTAAGAGTCACACAAATATAAATTCAAAACAAATAATTCAAACTAATTCTTATAAATGTTTTTTTTTCTCCCGACTTAAAAGATTTACATCTCCAAGAGACTGATTCCCTGACAGAGAATTGAAACCCAGGCCACAGCAGTGAAAGATTGGAATCCTAGCCACTAGATTACAGGCTGGAGTGCTTTTTATGTAACTCCACCAGGGAATTCAAAGCAGGCAGTTAGAGCATACAGAGGATTTTAAACTTCGTTTTAAATATAATTTCTGCCTTTTTGTGATATTGCCAAGGGAGTTTCTAAAGGCTATATTCCTTTTGTATCTTTTCATAGCTACCTATAAGATAGCTGTTTAACACAATAGCACTCTAAAAGGTTTTTTTTAATATAGCTAATTTATTTATTCCATAAATGACTTAAGTCAATGAGTGTTCTTAATGAAAGTCCCAGAGATAATTTCTCAGGTTTAGAATACCATGGACATAAGTGGTGTTTTTAAAATGGCACAGAAGATGCGACCCCTCATGATCTCAAAGAAAAATTTACTGCCAGATATAAGCTAAGATAGCAAAAGAATCTTGTTGTTATAGATGGTTAAGGATGGTGTCTCCAGTATTTCACAAATTCATAGGCGGCTGCCAGTCATGAACCCATTAATCCATAACATCAGGTAGGCCTTCCTGGGATTGGACTTTCCCAGGACTAATCAGGCCTCAAAGGTTGAGACAACAAAAGCCCCTTTTGGACTGGACTTCCTATTATGACAAACTTTCCTAAGAGCTTACCACATTCAGAACAAAGAGTGTGCTCCTTAATATCTTATGTGACTTGGGGTTCTTAGTCATTTCAGACTGGCAACCGGACGTTACCCAAAAATCACACCCTCTGATGGAAGAGACCAAGAGAATGTTCCCTCTTGGTCACATGTCAAGCTTTCAAGGACATAAAAGAAGACGAAAGCTCCTCTATGACAAATGACACAAAGACAGTGACAAAGGAAAAAATAAAGACTACTTCTGAGAGGAAAAGGATCAGACAATATAAATGTTCATACCAAAAAATACACCTGAGTTGCTACACTTAAGACTAGTCTGTATAAATGTTTTTCTCACATTAATCTTAGCTTTAGAAAAGGAGAAACACACAGTTATTTTTACCATTTACTTGACCAGATTCTACAGATAGACTTTCAGGAATCTGACTGGTAAGAAATTTTTGCCCTTCTGCTGGCTTGTCAGATACTGGCTTCCCTTGACTGTGGCTTCCAGAAGAGGAGAGCAGTTTTACTTATTCTGCTCGTACTGCCAAAACTGTAGGGGCCACGGGAAATCTGTCCTTTTGTCCTCTGAACATTCAATGAAAGTCAACTGACAAAAGGCAGAAGAAGAAGAAAAGGCATACAAAATTTATTAACATGCACATATGCATGAGAGTCATACAACATATAAAAGTTCAAAGAAAGGGCCAGGTGGGGCCACGCATGGTGGCTCACGCCTGTAATCCCAGCACTTTGGGAGGCAGAGGTGGGCGCATCAGGAGGTCAGGAGATCGAGATCATCCTGGCTAACATGGTGAAACCCTGTCTCTACTAAAAATACAAAAAATTAGCCGGGCGTGGTGGCGGGCACCTGTAGGCCCAACTACTCCAGAGGCTAAGGCAGGACAATGGCATGAACCTAGGAGGTGGAGCTTGCAGTGAGTCAAGATTGTGCCACTGCACTCCAGCCTGTCTCAAAAAAAAAAAAAAAAAGGGAAGGGCCAGTGTTGATGTTTGTATTGTTCTGGGGTACATTTGACAAGTGCATTTTTGTGATATTCCCCACCCTGTGTCCGTGTGTTCTCATTATTCAACTCCCATTTATGAGTGAGAACATGCAGTGTTTGGTTTTCTGTCCTTGTGACAGTTTGCTGAGAATGATGGTTTCCAGCTTCATCCATGTCCCTGCAAAGGACATGAACTCATCCTTTTTTATGGCTGCATAGTATTCCATGGTGTATATGTGCCACATTTTCTTTATCCAGTCTATTATTGATGGACATTTGGGTTGGTTCCAAATCTTTGCTATTATGAATAGTGCTGTGATAAACATATGTGTGCATGTGTCTTTATAGTAGCATGATTTACAATCCTTTGGATATATACCCAGTAATGTGATTGCTGGGTCAAATGGTATTTCTAGTTCTAGCTCCTTGAGGAATCACCATACTCTCTTCCACAATGGTTGAACTAACTTACACTCCCACCAACAGAGTAAAAGCATTCCTATTTCTCCACATCCTCTCCAGCATCTGTTGTTTCCTGACTTTTTAATGATTGCCATTCTAACTGGCATGAGATGGTATCTCATTGTGGTTTTGATTTGCATTTCTCTAATGACCAGTGATGATGAGCATTTTTTCTTTGTTGGCTGCATAAATGTCTTCTTTTGAGAAGTGTCTGTTCATATACTTTGCTCACTTTTTGATGGTGTTTTTATCTTGTAAATTTGTTTTTCTTTGTAGATTCTGGATATTAGCCCTTTGTCAGATGGGTAGATTGCAAAGATTTTCTCCCATTCTGTAGGTTGCCTGTTCACTCTGATGATAGTTTCTTTTGCTATGCAGAAGCTCTTTAGTTTAATCAGATCCCATTTGTCTATTTTGGCTTTTGTTGCCATTGCTTTTGGTGTTTTAGCCATGAAGTCTTTGCCCATGCCTATGTCCTGAATGGTATTGCCTAGGTTTTCTTCTAGGGTTTTTATGGTTTTAGGTGTTACATTTAAGTGTTTAATCCATCGTGAATTAATTTTTGTATAAGGTGTAAGGAAGGGATCCAGTTTCAGCTTTCTACATATGGCTAGCCAGTTTTCCCAGCACCATTTATTAAATAGGGAATCCTTTCCCCATTGCTTGCTTTTGTCAAGTTTGTCAAAGGTCAGATGGTTGTAGATGTGTGGTGTTATTTCTGAGGACTCTGTTCTGTTCCATTGGTCTATATCTCTGTTTTGGTACCAGTACCATGCTGTTTTGGTTACTGTAGCCTTGTAGTATAGTTTGAAGTCAGATAGCGTGATGCCTCCAGCTTTGTTCTTTTTGCTTAGGATTGTCTTGGCTATGAGGGCTCTTTTTTGGTTCCATATGAACTTTAAAGTAGTTTTTTCCAATTCTGTGAAGAAAGTCAGTGATAGCTTGATGGGGATAGTGTTGAATCTATAAATTACTTTGGGCAGTATGGCCATTTTCACAATATTAATTCTTCCTGTCCATGAGCATGGAATGTTCTTCCATTTGTTTGTATCCTCTTTTATTTCATTGAGCAGTGGTTTGTAGTTCTCCTTGAAGAGGTCCTTCACATCCCTTGTAAGTTGGGTTCCTAGGTATTTTATTCTCTTTGAAGCAATTGTGAATGGGAGTTCACTCATGATTTGGCTCTGTTTGTCTGTTATTGGTGTATAAGAATGCTTGTGATTTTTGCACATTGATTTTGTATCCTGAGACTTTGCTGAAATTGCTTATCAGCTTAAGAAGATTTGGGGCTGAAACGATGGGGTTTTCTAAATATACAATCACGTCACCTGCAAACAGAGACATTTTGACTTCCTCTTTTCCAATTGAATACCCTTTATTTCTTTCTCTTGCCTGATTGCCCTGACCAGAACTTCCAATACTATGTTGAATAGGAGTGGTGAGAAAGGGCATCCTTGTCTTGTGCTGGTTTTCAGAGGGAATGCTTCCAGTTTTTGCCCTGGTTTGTCATAATAGTTTTTTTTTTGAGTAATTCCATCAATACCTATTTTTGAGATTTTTAGATAAGGGGTTTGATTTTATCGAAGTTGTCATTGGTTCTGTTTATGTGATGGATTACATTTATTGATTTGTGTATGTTGAACCAACCTTGCATCCCAGGGATGAAGCCAACTTGATCGTGGTGGATAAGCTTTTTGATATGCTGATGGATTCGGTTTGCCAGTATTTTATTGAGGATTTTTGCATCAATGTTCATCAGGGATACTGGCCTAAAATTCTCTTTTTTTTTGTTGTGTTTCTGCCAGGCTTTGGTATCAGGATGATGCTGGCCTAATAAAATGAATTAGGGAGGATTTCCTCTTTTTCTATTGATGGGAATAGTTTCAGAAGGAATGGTACCAGCTCCTCTTTGTACTTCTGGTAGAATTCGGCTGTGAATCCATCTGGCCCTGGACTTTTTTTGGTTGGTAGGCTATTAACTATTGCCCCAACATCAGAACCTGTTGTTGGTCTATTCAGACATTCGACTTCTTCCTGGTTTAGTCTTGGGAGGGTATAGGTGTCCAGGAATTTATCCATTTCTTCTAGATTTTCAAATTTATTTGCATAGAGGTGTTTATAGTGTTCTCTGATGGTAGTTTGTATTTCTGTGAGATCGGTGGCGATATCCCCTTTATCATTTTCTATTGCATCTATTTGATTCTTCTCTCTTTTCTTCTTTATTAGTCTTGCTAGCAGTCTATTTTGTTGATCTTTTCAAAAAACCAGCTCCTGGATTCATTGATTTTTTTGAAGGGTTTTTTGTGTCTCTGTCTCCTTCAGTTCTGCTCTGATGTTAGTTATTTCTTGTCTTCTGCTAGCTTTTGAATTTTTTGCTCTTGCTTCTCTAGTTCTTTTAATTGTGATGTTAGGGTGTCGATTTTAGATCTTTCCTGATTTCTCTTGTGGACATTTAGTGCTATAAATTTCCCTCTACACACTGCTTTAAATGTGTCCCAGAGATTCTGGTATGCTGTGTCTTTGTTCTCTTTGGTTTCATGGAACATCTTTATTTCTGCCTTCATTTTGTTATTTACCCAGTAGACATTCAGGAGCAGGTTGTTCAGTTTCCATGTCGTTGTGTCATTTAGAGTGAGTTTCTTAATCCTGAGTTCTAATTTGATTGTACTGTGGTCTGAGAGACAGTTTGTTGTGATTTCTGTTCTTTTACATTTGCTGAGGAGTGTTTTTACTTCCAATTTTGTGGTCAATTTTAGAATAAGTGTGATGTGGTGCTAAGAAGAATGTATATTCTGTTGATCTGGAGTGGGGAGTTCTGTAGATGTCTATTAGGTCCACTTGGTCCGGAGCCGAGTTCAAGTCCTGGGTATCCTTTTTAATTTTCTGTCTCCTTCATCTGTCTAATATTGACAGTGGGGTGTTAAAGTCTCCAATTATTATTGTGTGACAGTCTAAGTCTCTTTGTAGGTCTCTAAGAACTTGCTTTATGAATCTGGGTGCTCCTATATTGGGTGCATTTATATTTAGGATAGTTAGCTCTGGTTGAATTGATCCCTTTACCATTTTGTAATGACCTTGTCTCTTTTGATCTTTGTTGTTTTAAAGTCTGTTTTATCAGAGACTAGGCATGCAACCCCTGCTTTTTTTTTTTGCTTTCCATTTGCTTGGTAGATCTTCCTCCATCGCTTTATTTTGAGCCTGTGTGTGTCTTTGCACGTAAGATGGGTCTCCTGAATATAGCATGCCGATGGGTCTTGACACTTTATCCAATTTGCCAGTCTGTGTCTTTTAACTGGGGCATTTAGCCCATTTACATTTAAGGTTAATATTGTTATGTGTGAATTTGATCCTGTCATTATGATGCTAGCTGGTTATTTTGTCCATTAGTTGATGCAGTTTCTTCATCGCATTGATGGTCTTTACAATTTGGCATGTTTTTGCAGTGGCTGGTACCAGTTGTTCCTTTCCACGTTTAGTTCTTCCTTCAGGAGCTCTTGTAAGGCAGGCCTGGTGGTAACAAAATCTCTCAGCATTTGCTTGTCTGTAAAGGATTTTATTTCTCCTTCACTTATGAAGCTTAGTTTAGCTGGATATGAAATTCTGGGTTGAAAATTTTTTTCTTTAAGAATGCTGAATATTGGCCCCCACTCTCTTCTGGCTTGTAGGGTTTCTGTGGAGAGATCTGCTGTTAATCTGATGGGCTTCCCTTTGTGGGTAACCCAATCTTTCTCTCTGGCTGCCCTTAACATTTTTTCTTCATTTCAGCCTTGGTGTATCTGACAATTATGTGTCTTCGGGTTGCTCTTCTTGAGGAATATCTTTGTGGTTTTCTCTGTATTTCCTGGATTTGAATGTTGGCCTGCCTTGCTAGGTTGGGGAAGTTCTCCTGGATAATATCCTGAAGAGTTTTATCTAACTTGGTTCCATTCTCTCCATCACTTTCAGGTACACCAATCAAATGTAGATTTGGTCTTTTCACATAGTCCCATATTTCTTGGAGGTTTTGTTTCTTTTCACTCTTTTTTTCTCTAATCTTGTCTTCATGCTTTATTTCATTAAGTTGATCTTCAGTCACTGATATCCTGTCTTCTGCTTGATCAAATTGGCTATTGAAGCTTGTGTATGCTTCTTGAAGTTCTCATGCTGTGTTTTTCAGCTCCATCAGGTCATTTATGTTCTTCTCTACACTGGTTATTCTAGTTAGCCATTCCTCTAACCTTTTTCCAAGGCCTTTAGCTTCCTTGCGATGGATTAGAACATACTCCTTTAGCTCGGAGAAGTTTGTTATTACCCACCTTCTGAAGCCTACTTCTGTCATCTCGTCAAACTCATTCTCTGTCCAGTTTTCTTCCTTTGCCGGCAAGGAGTTGTGATCCTTTGGAGGAGAAGAGGCTTTCTGGTTTTTGGAATTTTCAGCCTTTCTGCTCTGGTTTCTCCCCATCTTTGTGGTTTTATCTACCTTTGGTCTTTGATGTTGGTGCCCTACAGATGAGGTTTTGGTGTGAATGTCCTTTTTGTTGATCTTGATGCTATTCCTTTCTGTTTGTTAGTTTTCCTTCTAACAGTCAGGACCCTCAGCTGCAGGTCTGTTGGAGTTTGCTGGAGGTCCACTCCAGATCTTGTTTGCCTGCGTATCACCAGTGTAGGCTGCAGAACAGCAAATATTGCTGCCTGATCCTTCCTCTGGAAGCTTCGTCCCAGAGGGGCACCTGCCAGATACCAGCCAGAGCTCTCCTGTATGAGGTGTCTGTCAGCCCCTACTGGGTGGTGTCTCCCAGTCAGGCTACATGGGGGTCAGGGACCCACTTGAGGAGGCAGTCTGTCCATTATCAGAGCTTGAATGCTGTGCTGGGAGAACCACTGCCCTCTTCAGAGCTGTCAGGCAGGGACGTTTAAGTCTGCAGAAGCTGTTCCCAAAGCTGCCCCTACCGGCAGGTGCTCTGTCCTAAGGAGATGAGGGTTTTATCTATAAGTCCCTGACTGGGGCTGCTGCCTTTTATTCAGATATGCCCTGCCCACAGAGGTGGAATTTAGAGACACAGTCAGCCTTGCTGAGCTGCGGTGGGCTTTGCCCAGTTCGAGCTTCCTGGCAGGTTTGTTTACACTGTGAGCATAAAACAGCCTACTCAAGTCTCAGCAATGGCAGATGCCACTCTCCCCACCAAGCTCCAGCGTTCCAGGTCGATCTCAGACTGTTGTGCTAGCAGCGAGAATTTCAAGCCAATAGATCTTAGCTTGCTGGGCTCTGTGGGTGTGGGACCCACTGAGCCAGGCACCGAAGGGAATCTCCTGGTCTGCTGGTTGCGAAGACCATAGGAAAAGCATAGTATTTGGGCAGGGGTGTACCCTTCCTCCCGGTACAGTCTCTCACAGCTTCCCTTGGCTAGGAAAGGGAACTCCCCCAACCCCTTGCACTTCCCGGATGAGGCAATGCCCTGCCCTGCTGCGGCTTGCCCTCTGTGGGCTGCACCTACTGTCCAACCAGTCTCAATGAGATGAACCAGGTACCTCAGTTGGAAATGCAGAAATCACCCATCTTCTGTGTCAATCTCGCTGGGAGCTGCAGACCGGAGCTGTTCCTATTCGGCCATCTTAGAAGACAGACCAGTTGATGCTTTTATTACATCTTGAGGTTACAGGAAGAATAAGGGCTTGTAGCATGGCAAGACAGGTTATGGGAGAGACAGAGAGAGAGAGAGAGAGAGAGAAAGGCATAGGGGCTTTATTATACAGTTGAAAACTCACAAGTAACAGCTCTCAGAAAGAATAGATGAAAGCCTATGTTTAGTTCAGCTCTCCTAGATCTCCTAAGCTAAGTGGAAGAGGCTCAGAGAAAACCTGGCTGTTTATTTCATTAATGTAAACTTCTCTACAGATGGAAATCTACTCCACAAAAGGCAACTTTTCAGGGCTATTTTTGTCTGTAGGCCCTCAAAATATGTCACAAAAGTATATTTTGGGGTGAAATATACTTTGATATGATTATTAATATAATCTAATTATATTAATAGAATTCCTTTAATATAATTTTAATTATATTAATAGAATTCCTTTAATATAATTTCACTTATTTTAAGGGAGGCTGAACATCTTATTTATTTAAATGTTATTTTATTATTCATGAACTACCTATTTATATCTGCTGCCAATTTTATTAGGTTATTCATCTGTATTTTATTGATTTGAGGAAACTTTATTTATTAGGCTAATATTGATATATTATTAGCTCTTTGTCTGTGATGTTAATTGCAAGAAATTTTCCCTAGTAGTCTTTTTAAAAAATGGTTTTCTATTTCAATTTTTAAAATGTAGTCTATTAATTATTATCAATTGATAATTATTTTATAGTAATTTATTTATTTGATCTATTTTGAATTTATTCTGATGCATTTGTAATATATGTATTTAACTTTTAAAACATTTCAAGATGTCATCCAATTGTTATAATTTTTTAAATGAATTATGTTTTTTCTAATTAAGTCAAAATGCCACAATTTTTTCTGTGTATTTACACTATATGGACATTCTATTCTGTTGTATTGAACTGTCTCTCACATGCCAATATTGATAGCAACAAAAGATAGCATACATGAGAATAAACTTGAAAAGGAATATGTAGGAATCATATAAAATAACTTTAAAATACTCTTAAGAAATCCAAATGAAAACTTCAACAAATGGAACAGTATACTATGTTCTTGGATAAGGACACTCAATATCATCAAGATGTCAATTCTTCTTAATTAATTAATTTAACATAATAAAAACATTAACAGATTTTTGGGAGGATAACCAGAGAAGCTGATCCTAAAGTTTATGCTGAAAAATAAGTGAGTGAAAGTGACCCAGGATTTTTTCTCAGTCACTTGTTAGCTGGAGACCCCCAACCAGACCTTACTTCAACTCAGGTTCACCGCAGGAGACATCCTGTCCACTCAGCCCGCCAGTCCACACCCGCCCACGTTCTGGTGCGGATCCTGTAGCTGCTGCAACTATGCACTCAGATCCTGGTGGGAGGGGGTGTGTAAGTGAGCGAGTGTGGGGTCTGTCTGGTTGTTTCAAGCACCAGTACAGAAGCAGGCTGTGTGCAGTGCTTGAGGCTGGGCCAGGCATATCGCAAGCCACTCCTGTGGTGGACTCCAGCATCTAGACAAGGGAATGTGGCACCCAGGAAGGGGTGCCCATGACCCCAAAGCCCCAGAGTGGGGGTTGCAGCATGCTAATTAGCTCTTTTAGTCCTGCTGTCCACAGCCCAACAGACAGAGGCTTGTTAACAGCTTTGTCAGCCTCTCGCCCTGCTCCAACCCATGGCTCTAGGGCTGGCTCAGCCCCGCCACTGCTTCTGTCTTGTGGGGTGGCTGCCCTCCACTAGCAGAGGGCAGAGGGCCATGGTGTTACAGCTTTCTCTGTACCCACGTTCAGTGGGTCCCAGGCTCTTGTCCCATGTCCAAGAAGAATGAGAATATGCTGAAAGTTGAAGGGTAAGGAGGATGGAGAAGAATTTTATTGATTGACGAAACAGCTCTCAGTGTGAGGGTGGTCCCCCAGCTGAAGTTGGGTGGTTTCTCCCCCAGTGTGAATGGGTCTGGGGCTTTTATGGGCTCAGAATGGGGAGTATGTGCTGATTGGTTTGTGAGTATGCTAAAAACGTTAAAATAAAGGTGGGCACAACAATGTAAAAAGCCAATTAGGGAAGGATAGGTATATGTAAAATAGGTGAAGGGTGGGGATCAGTTAGAGGAAAGCATGCCAAATGGGAAGACAGGTTCTCAATCCAGTCTGAGAATTTACCCAGGACTTGTAGCTTGGCTTTAAGGCTTTAAACTTTCTTTGGCTTGAGGGTCAGGTTTCACTGGGGACCTGTTCCTGTCTGCCTAGGATTTGTCTGCCTTCTGTAGCTATCAAAAGCAGTCAGGAAAATTCTGATAAGAAAGTGTGACGAGAGGAGATTAATACTACCAAATACTTGAATGTATCACCAATCTACAATACACACAAAGTATTATATTGGTGCATGTGTGTACACTTTGATATGTATTTCAATCAGTATGTCACCAGCATTTGATTTTAAACATTTTTTTTAAATTATGGATTTAGCTATGTTCTTTTTTCAATGATTTTCAAATGCAGGGTATAGAAGAAGGATAGTTTTAGGTGGGGTGGGAGGCTGAGGTGAGACCAGAAATGCACATAGAAAGTATTGTCATCTTACAGACTATTGCTTTTTGAGTACATCTTGACTACATGGTGGTTTTACTAAAATTGAACCATGATTTGCTTCTGAAGGACATTTAAATGACCTAGATTATTTTACCTGACTTTTCTAGAAGTATCTTTACATTTGAAAAAAAAAAAACCTGCACTGTCTCTTTTTCTCATTTTAAATTCCTTTTCTGTTTCCTATCATACATATATCATCCAGTGAGATATAGACCATAACAAAGAGAATTGCTGAATGTCCTAGTCCTACAAATTCTGTCTTTCAGAAACACATATTCTAAGAGTACTTTTACTCTCATATCCTCTGGAAAGTGCAAATAGAACCAAAACAAATAAACACACTAACAAAAAGGAATGAACCACATGATTTGAACATAGGTCAAATTAAGCCTTAAATAAATCTGTATTGGATTTTTAAAAATTTACAGAAATAATACATTATCAGTCAACAAATTTAAGCAAAAAATGTCTGTGCAAAGAAAAAAGTGATCAATTCTGTGTACTCCCTTCAATCCTATGTTTAGTGTATGCACTTCTTGATGGAGTTTTCTTTTTTATAATTGTATGCAACATAATTTTTAAACAAGATTTATCTATTGCTCTGCAATTTTCTGGTTTTTTAAAAATATTTTGTGGGCAACTATTGCAGGTCTATTTGAAAAATACTATCAAGTATTTTTTATTTAATATTTAAATCAGCTTAAAAATAATTTCCTTGGGCTTTCATTCCACTTTTGTGATCCACAAACTACTTTTGTTAAGAGGAAGATGAACACCAATCAAAGTGTTTTCTCAGGACAATAAAATGAAAGTTTCAATGAAAGCCAAGGTCTTTGTCTGTATCAGATTGTATACCAAGATGCTATAATGGTGCCTGATACATAGTAAGTGCCTGATAAATATTTATTTAATGAATCAACTTCAGCCAGTCAGTGTCAGAACAAGTGGAGATTGGGTGGGAAAATCAGGACAGGCTGTCAAGGGAAGGGCTAAAGCATGCTGTACATTTGTTAAATGTTTGCTCTTGACATCTTCCACTAAGAATGAACATATTAGTCAGGGGAATCGTGTCTGTGCCTAAATTTTTGTTTGATTTTGATGGCTGGTCTTGTAGCAAAATAGTTCTTATTGATGCTAGCAATGTGATAAAATGGATACATGTATTATTTGCCTTTTTAGTGTACTAAGATTATCCTTGGGAGATTAAAAAAAACACAACTGGAAAACACTATATAATCAATTTTTTTTTTTTTTTTTTTGAGATAGGGTCTCACTCTGTTGCCCAGGCTGGAGTACAGTGGCACAATCTCAGCTCACTGCAACCTCTGCCTTCCCAGGTTCAAGTGATTCTCCTGCCTCAGCCTCCTGAGTAGCCCGCCACCATGCCCAGCTAATTTTTGTATTTTTGGTAGAGACGGGTTTTCCCCATGTTGGCCAGGCTGGTCTGGAACTCCCAACCTCCAGGGAAACTCCTGCCTCAGCCTCCCAAAGTTCTGGGATTACAGGCATGAGCCACCGCACCTGGCCTAATTAATTAAATTCTATCATGTGATTTATTCTCTTCCCTGATAAAAAAAGATAAAGGAAACCAGAATATTTCACCACAAAATATACCTCTTTGGCATATTTTGAGATGGTTGTTCAGAGGAGTTGCAAACACAAGAATAGCTCTGAAAAGCTGTCTTTTGTGGTGGAGATTTACATCTGTAGAGAAAACTCTACATTAGTGAAGTAAACGGGCAGGCTTTCTCTGAGGCCCTCCTTATCTGGATCTAGGAAAGATGAACTCATAGGGAAAGGGGACTAAAGTCTGACACTTAAGGTTTGACAGATAAACTTCACCATGGGCTACCACCATCAATTTTTTTGAGAGCAGCTCTCAGAGTACCTGAGAGGTCTTTATCTGCATTCCAAGACAGCCTTGGCTTTCCGTGCTTTCCATCTTTCACTCTCCCATAGCTTGTGAAGCCACCCACCCCATGCCTCGTGCCACCCGGCAACCCCCTCACAAACCCACTCCTGTATTCCTTCTGTAACCTTAAGATAGTATAGAAACTTCAACCATCTGACAACTCAGTGTCAGGACCAGGATCTAGTACCCTGTCTTAGTACCAGGATCTAGGGGACATGTATATAGACCTTGGCAGTAATAGTGTAACTGCCCAATGGGTTCACCTTGCCCCCTGCCTAGACAGAGCTGATTTATCAAGACAGGGGAATTGCAATAGAGAAAGAGTAAGCCACACAGCTGGCTGTGTGGGAGACCAGTTTTACTGTTACTCAAATCAGTCTCCCCAGCACTTGGGGACCAGAGTTTTTAAGGATAATGTGGTGGGTGGGGGTGCCGCCAGTGAGTCAGAAGTGGTGATTGGTTGGTTTGGAGGTGAAATCATAGTGAGTCCAAGCTGTCCTCTTGCGCAGAGTCAGTTCCTGGGTGGCGGCCACAAGATCAAATGAGTGAGTTTTTCTGTCTGGGTGGTGCCAGCTGATCCATCAAGCGCAGGGTCTGCAAAATATCTCAAGCACTGATTTTAGGCTTTATAATAGTGATGTTATCCCCAGGAGCAATTTGGGAAGCATCTGAATCTTGTAGCCTCCAGCTGCATGACTCCTAAACCATAATTTCTAATCTTTTGGCTAATTTGTTAGTCCTACAAGGGCAGTCTAGTCCCCAGGCAAGAAGGGAGTTTCTTTTGGGAAAGGGCTATTATCATCTTTGTTTCAAACTATAAACTAAGTTCCTTCCCAAGTTAGTTTGGCCTACGCCCAGGAATAAGCCAGAACAGCTTGGAGGTTAGAAGCAAGATAGAGTTAGTTAGGTCAGGTCTCTTTCATTGTCTCACACACACACACACACACACACACACACACACACACACACACACACTGTGAGGACCCTTATCCTTAGTGCAGCATTATCCCCTAGAAGTAGGCGGAACCTGGGTATTCATTTTGTGAATCAGGAGAGAAAGACACTTGGTCATATTTTGTGCTACTGCAGTGATGACTCTTATGTGAACTCTTCCATGGCCTTTGTCTCTATCTGGGGACAAAAATCATCAAGTCATGTGATTTTCAGATGATCTAGGACATCTAGAATTTTGAAGTTGTTACGCAAAGCAGGAGAACAAAGACTTCTTTGCTTCAGGGGAATTAGTTACAAAGATTCCCTCAAGCTTTGAACTTGTTTGTATGCAATTCTACACCTTTTAAGATGCAAATCATTTTGAAAAATACTGTGGACTTTGGCAGTTAAATAAAAGGCCTATTTTCAAAACATTGCCTTATGTGTGTGGGTCATATCAGGTGGTCTCCTTTTGATACTACTTGGAGTTAATGAAGGGGCAATAACTTCTGGCATTAATCTAATGAAGAAAACAGTAAGGATGGAAAAGACCAGGTTCTGTCCTCTTCTGTGACTAGGAATCTTTATGAACCCAGAAAAATTACTTAACTACCTTGAGCCTTGGTTTCCCCATGTAGAAAAATAATAAATGCGGCCGGGCGCGGTGGCTCACGCTTGTAATCCCAGCACTTTGGGAGGCCGAGGCGGGCGGATCACCAGGTCAGGAGATCGAGACCACGGTGAAACCCCGTCTTTACTAAAAATACAAAAAAATTAGCCGGGCGTGGTGGTGGGCGCCTGTAGTCCCAGCTACTCAGGAGGCTGAGGCAGGAGAATGGCGTGAACCCAGGAGGCGGAGCTTGCAGTGAGCCGAGATCGCGCCACTGCACTCCAGCTGGGTGACAGAGCGAGACTCCGTCTCAAAAAAAAAAAAAAAAAGAAAAATAATAAATGCTAATGTCTTCCTGATAGAGCTGTAGAAAAGATCAACTGAAATAATGTGTGGAACACTAGCTCAGCACCTGGCACATAGGAATTGGTGAACAAGGCTGACTAGTATTATTACTTGTAATAATAAAATATATATTCTCAGCATGAAAGTATTTATGTTAGAATGTTTTACTATAAATTCTTTATACTCCTCTATTGAAGAGTAATCTAACCAACCTGTGGACTCAATTTCTCTGCTCTCATTTGGCCAGTACTATAGTTTGTTTTTAAACTCTTGTTTTGGCTAGAACTTCAGTCCCAGAAAGCTTGATGGAGAAGAACATAGAAGAGAGAATATTGATTAACAATTGCATTTTCTTGCAATCTAGCCTTGAATCTATTTGGCCAGATCAGTCCAGAGTGGTGGATGAAGACATCTTTTGCCCTCACATTGGCCCAAGTAGAGCTGTTAAGAATTGATTTTCTGTTTCATTTTAATGAGCTCATTCTGAGTCATTATAGTTTCCATAGTTAAGTACTTCTGAAACATAGATTCTTTAATTGACAGATTATTTCAGCTCTCTCATTGCCATTGCCATCTATTATGCTGAGTGATCTTAGTATTCAACTGTCATTGAATTAATATGTATATATGTAGTAGAAACTGATATGAAGAAAAGTTACTGCACGGAGGCTTATTTATGACAGAAAAGCAAATATTTCAAATCTGTCAGAGTGTGACTTTGTGGTTAACAAGACATGCATTTTTGATGTATAATTTAGTAGTCATAACTTAGCATCTCTCTAAAATAACATGAATTTTTA
Source organism: Hylobates moloch (assembly GCF_009828535.3). Classification (NCBI taxonomy): domain Eukaryota; kingdom Metazoa; phylum Chordata; class Mammalia; order Primates; family Hylobatidae; genus Hylobates; species Hylobates moloch. The sequence goes on from NW_026652282.1 coordinate 38,299,033, forward strand.
GTCGTGTTATTGTCCTCTAAACATGTATTTGTCCTTCATTACTATAGATTATAAGATATCAATAAACTTGGCCTTTAGCTCATTCTCTCTAGTCTTTCCACTTAGGTCTGTACACAAACCTGAAATAAACAATCAAAGAAACTAACAAACAAATAAAACCAGAAACCATTAAATCAGATTGCTTCTGTTCCTTCTAGCACCCATTCTTCACCTGTGTGTTTCTTGAACCAATTGACAATTTTTGGAAACTTCTTCAAAGCTCAACAATGGGCTCTCCTCTCCTTTCCTCTTTACTCTGCTCCTAGGTCATCCCATCCATGCTCAAGGCTCTATGACCCACCTATATAGCCTCTTATTTTACATCTCTGCTATCATGTTTTAAAGATTTTCAAACTTAACAATTCCAAAGCCAAATTCTTGATAACTGCTTCCTGGTCTTTTTCCATTGTGCTCTATTTCAGTGAATGCCATCATAGTCCTACTGGTGGTACAAAATCAAGCAAAATAAATAAAACAAACAACAAAGCTTGGAGTCACCCTTGATAACCTTCCTCTTCCTTATCCCCATACTTTATCAACTCTTGCTATCATTAAGTCCTTTAGATTTTTACCTCCAAAATATGCTGAGTTTGTCTGTCATCTCCATTTCTACCACAGTCTGTCCAGTCCAAGCTATCACATCTCCAACTTATACAGCCTCCTAACTGATCTCCTTGCATTCATGTTTCCCTTCTAATTAGTTATCCATCAAAGAGTCTGAGTGGGACTTTTAAAATGCAAGTCTGATCATGTTAGCCAAGGCTCCTCTTCCCCAACTACCTCAAACAGTAGAAGTGTTCCAGGACTGAACCACGTCCAGCTGCATGTTCTCATGGCCCAATAATGAGATGCAGATGGACTGGGAAAGAAAAGAGTTTATTTCTGTAACCAAATACGGAGAAAATGTTGACGATAATTAGCCAAACCAACTCAAGGTGCTAAAGTTTTTTCCAGTGCTTATATATGTTTAGATTATATACCTATGTGCAGTACCATGTTTGCCTAAGTCTATAGATGATTAATTTTGTTTTAAGTAGAAGGTCAGAGGCTAGGAATGTCCTCTAAATCTACTTAATCCATGAGGGCCCTGGTACCAGGGTAATGAAGAAATGTCTCCTAAATCTACTTAATGTGGGCCCTGGTACCGAGTGATTACTTCTGTTTTACCTACATTTTGAGTCCGGAGAGTTGCTTCAGACCCTCAGTAAATTTATTCTACACAAGATTGGTCTTGGTACGAGGAATGTAGGGCTATCTTTGTTATCTTGACTCTCTCCAGGTTTCGTAGACCCGAGACGGGTCCTGGTACAAGGAATGTAAGGCTGTCTCCATTATCTTGACTTGCCCCAGGTTTCAGGAGAAGCCTGAGTAAGGCTCTTATGGAACATATGTTTCATTTCTGGCTTTGATGTCCAGGCATCAATTTCCCTAGGTTTAGTTATTAACTTAATGTTAAGGCAAGCACTGTGGAAGTTTGCTTGTATAACTGGAGTGCTATGGAAGCTTGTCTGTGTGACTGTCAGGGAGAATTGGCCTGGCACAGAAGGGTTCTACAATTCATAAGATGAAGACCACAATCCTCACAGGGTCTACACAGCCTTGTATGGCCTGGCCCATGGCTTTCCTTTCTTGTCGTGTTCATGCTGCTCTTGGAGTTCCCCTGTTCTAACCACACTGGCTTGCTTTCTGATCCATCAGCTGGCTATATTCCCTCCTGCCTTATCCCCAGGGTAGATGATTTTCATTCCTCCCTCAAATCCCAGCTTGGTCTCACTTCCTCAGGGAAACTTTCTCCAGTTCCCCTGACAACCTCAGGTCCCCATGGTATATGTGTCATGATGCCATGCATTTTCTTTTCAATTTAGAGTGGACATTTGTCTTTTTTTTTTTTTCTTTTGGCCTACCACTAACCATTCTTCTTACTTGAGAAATTCCCTACTGTGGATATTCTGGAGTCAACATTTGGGAACAAACACAGTTGACTCATGGTAAGCATATAGTTCAACATGTGGGGAAAAACATACAGTATGCCATGGGCACCTGTCAGCACATTGAACAGTGGGAGTGGAGATCGCTACCAGACATCTATGGTGGTGGATTTATACTGCTATAACAAGTGATCACCAACTTGATGTCTTAAAATAACACAAATTTGTTCTTTCATAGTTCTGGACATCAAAGGTCTGAATTGTCACTGGGCTGAAATCAAGGTGGCTGCAGGGCTGCACTCTCTGTAGAGACTCCAGAGGAAATCCTGTTTCCCTGCCTTCTATTCTAGAACTGCTTTCCTTTCATTTCTTGGTTCATGGTCCCTTCCTCCATCTTTAGATCTAGCAGTGTAGAATCTTGCTTCAGTTATCACATTGCGTTCTTCTTCTTTAGAAGTAGTTCTCTCTACCTTACTATTATAGGACACATGCATTTACATTGAGTTCACCCAGATAATGCAGGATGATCTATCCAAAAATTTTTAACTTAATCACATCTGCAAAGTCCCTATGTCATGTAAAGTAACAGAGGCACAGGTTCCAGAGATTAAGACTTGAATATTTTGGGGCTATTATTCAGCCTATCACAGTCTCTCTCCTGTATTAGATTTCCAGCTCTAGGAAGGCAAGACATGCATCTATTTTTGTTTTGCTCTGCTTAGCAGACTCTTTCACCTATAGTAGACATTTAGAAAAAATTTCTAATGAGCGAACATATTTTAACATATCATTTTGGAGGGTTAGCTGCCATATGTGGCTCACTTAAAAATGTTTTTTAAAAAAATTTATGTGTTGGAATTAGGCATATTAAATTTCTCATTTATTAATTCTTAATTACTTAATATCAGCACTAAGATTATTGAGAGGGTATTCAACAAATGAAATATATAAATTTAGAGCTGTGAGATAATTTGTTCCAAACTTTATTTCCCAGAAGTGGAAACAGATCTAGGAAACAGAAAATGACTGGCTTAAGAGTAGACTGTGAAAGAGAGGCCCAGTTAGTATTTGAATTGAGATCATGCTTGTATTAGTTAGCTTGGGCCACCATAAAAGAATACTACAGACTAAGTGGCTTAAACAACAGAAATTTATTTGTCAAGGTTCTGGAGACTGGAAGTCCAAGATCACATTTCTGGCAAAAGCCTCTCTTCCTGGCTTGCAAATGTCTGCCTTCTTGCTGTGGACTTACACGGCCTTTTCTCTGCAAGCATGTGGAGAGCTCTCTCCTCTTTATATAAGGACACCAATCTTATGGATTAGAACCCCACCTTCATGACCTCATTTAACCTTAACTACCTCCTTAAAGGTCCTACCTCCAAATTCAGTTACACTGGAGGTTAAGGCATCAACATATGAATTTTGAGAAAACACAGTTCTGTCTGTAACAATGCTGATTGAACCAAATGAGATCGTGTGCATATAGTGAGGTCGTTTCCACCACTCACAAGCTGTGACAGTAGGAGAAAGTTAGTTTTTATTTCTGTGCTTTAGTTATATCTTCTGTACCTTTAATATTTGTACTGAGGATTAAATACACACTGCATGTAAGTAAATCTAAGATTACAATAAATGTTAGTGACAAGCCATTTTCTTAAATAATTGATGAAATATTTAGGCATCTGAATGCATTTATTTATTTGTGACTTTCCTTTAAGAGCAATCTCTAAACAGAAAAAAAATTCTACAAAAGAGACTCTGCAAGAAGGATGCAATGCAAGGAGGATTATGGATACTCCGAAATTCTTTAGAATAGATGTTTAGAACCTAAATGTTGACCAGTTCATAGTTGTAATGGCCACAACAGTTAATTTATCCTGATAGCCCACATTGCCAAATAACTCAAAGCTAACAGACACAAAAGGTAAAGATTTAGCAATTTGATTTTAACCTTTAAGTATTTGTCACAAAAAGCATCTTAGGGTGTTTAGTCCTAGCTTTGTTCCCTGAGATAGAAAATCATAATTCCATAACACTGAGTAAATGTCTCCCTGCAGAAATAAATCATAAAAATGAGAGTTTAGAGATTTCTGTCAGAAGGCGCTTTAATCTTACTCATCACAACACAGAAGGAAAGAGAAGATGATGAGAAGGGAACCCTGTGTAACATAACAAAGTTTCCACATTCCCAGAAAGCTAAAATAGGGAAACAATGAGGTCTTGGGAATGTTTATTGTGATCATAGAAAAAAGTAGAGAGCACTGTATTTTTTTGCAGAAAATTAGAGCCTCGGGTGCTAGGAGGCTTGTATAATTATGATCACTGTAGCACTGTTTATCCAAAAAAAAAAAAAAAAAAAAAACCAAAACACTGGAAACAGTGTAGCTCTCCACTAATAAATGAGTGATTAAGTAAGTCGTAGTGCATTTGTGCTCTGGAATATGACATAGCAGTAAAAACAATGATGTGGGTCCCTAGGAATATACATAGAAAAAATATAGATATGCTGTTAAGTTGAAAAGCCAAATTGCTATTTATGTTAAAAACAAAACAAAACTGAATATTATTTATTTATACTTTATATAGAAAAAAACTTAAAGCATGCACATCATAATCACAGAAGATTGTCTTTTTTTTTTGGTTTTAGGGGGAGGTAGTTCTGTGATTGGATGCAGTAGATAAGAAATATTTCAGCATTATGCATTTTACATGATTTTTTAAATTATAAAAGTTTATGTTAGTTATTAACTGTTATATTATGATGATTTGGCTGGAATAGAATTCTAGGTGAAAACCATTTCTTTTTTTAATCTTTTTTTTGAGACAGGATCTTGCTGTATTGCTCAGGCTGGAATGCAGTGGTGCAATCATGGCTCACTGCAGCCTCGACCTCCTGGGCTCAAGCAATCCTCCTACCTCTGTCACCTGAGTAGCTAGGACAACAGGCATGTGCCACCACACCTGGCTAATTTTTAATTTTTTTTTGTAGAGATAGAGTCTCACTATGATGCCTGGGCTCATCTACAACTCCTGGGCTAAACAATCTTCCTGACCTAGCCTTTCAAGGTGCTAGAACAGGTGTGAGCCACTGCCTGTAATTATTAAGAAAATATTTTCTTAGTGGTACTTAGAAAGATTATTCCATTGTCTTCTGACAGTAGATTTAGATGATTATGTTAGGTTTAAGTTAATTCTCATTCCTCATTTTCTGTATCTCTAATATTTTCTTTCATAATTTTATTCACTTTAAGTTGTTAGGTGAATATTCTGGGAAATTTTCTGAACTTTACCTACCAACTTTTTTTTAACTTGATATTCCAGTAATTATATTTTTAATTCCCAAGATATCTTTATTGATCTTGGATCATTTCTTTATCATTGCATTGTCTTCTTGTTTTATGTATACAGTATCACCACAAAACTCTGTGCACTATGCTTTTGAGTTTTCATCTGCTCCTAAAATTCTCTCTCTCTGGAAGCTAGTTCTCTTACTTAATCTTTTTCATTCATGATTAGATTTCTTTTCTAATGTCTGAAGATTCTTGGCTTTTATTTCAAATACAAGAATTAACATTTATAGGAAGGCTGACTGCAATGTTAATTTTATGTATCAATCACCTGACTGGGTTATGAGGTGCGTGGACATTTGGTCAAACTTTCTGAGTGTGTCTGTGAGGGTGGTTGTGGATGAGATTAACATTTGAATTGGGGTGAGTAAAGCAGATTGCTCTCCCTAATGTGGGTGGACCCCACCTAATCAATTGAAAAACTGAATAGAATGAAAAGGCTGAGCAAGAGAGAACACCTCCTGCTTGACTACTTGAGCTGTACATTGATTTTTTTTTTCCAGTCTTTAGACTTGGTCTGAAACAGTGCCTTGAGCCTGATGACTTTTGGACTAGAATTTACACTATTGACTCTCTTGATTCTGGCCTTCAGACTCACTGGAACTATACCATCAGCTCTTCTGGGTCTCCAGCTTGCCAACTCACCCTGCAGATCTTGGGACATAATCCATAATCACTCCATAATCAGAGCCTCACATAATCACTAGCCATCTATAATCCCTAGAACTAATTCCTTATAATAAATCTCTTTATGCACACATGTACATATATACACATATACATATCCTATTCCCATATATTCACATCCTATTGGTTCTGTTTCTCTGGAGAACCCTGACAAATATACTGACCAAGAATATTTTGCAGGCTGGGTGTGGTGGCTCACATCTGTAATCCCAGAACTTTGGGAGGCTGAAGGATTGCTTGAGGCCAGGGGTTCAAGACCAGTCTGGGCAACAAAGCAAGACTCGATCTCTACAAAAAATGAAAATAAAAAATTAGCTGGGTGCAGTGTCATGTGCCTGTAGTGTCAGCTACTCTGGAGGCTGCGGCAGGAGACTCACTCGAGCCCATGAGTGCAAAACTGCAGTGAGCTACTGATGGCACCACTGCACTGTAGCCTGGGCGACAGGGTGAGACCCTGTCTCTAAAAATAATAATAAAAAATAATGTTTTGCAAATGGCTGAGGTTTGTTAGTCATGAAATTTACATTAAAGGGATCAGGTGGAATGCAGTCAGGGGAATGATTGTCATGCTGGGGCTTCCAAATTTCAGAATGAGGAGGCTGTCTTCCAGGGCACCCTAATCCATCGCTGATGCCCTAACTTATCCCCAGTAATTTGATTTCTTTTATTTGGATAACCCTTTCTTTCAATATGATAAGAGACGAAAAATGTGCAATATTTTGTATGCTGTTTTGCCTGCATATATTGGAGACAGACTGTGGAAGCCAATAATTCCATGTATAGATTTCATTTTATCATTACTTCTAACTCTTGCACCTTTTATGCCTGCAAGCTCCCATGTTGAATTCTTTCCCAGGTCTCTTCCAAACCAGTTACTCCTTTTCTCTTACCCACTGCAACCGATTCCTGTGTATGCAGTCTAGGCTTTGATTTTCTCCTTTTTGCTTTATCTGTTATTATTTTTATATTCTCTTTCCATATTCTAGAAATTGTTGAAATCCCTTATCTGATAATAACTTGCATTTCCATTTTTTCATTCTTACTGGTTCACCCTTTTTTCAATAGTTTTGTTATCATTTTAATAATGTTTCTTGAGGGACGAGAAAAACCTGTATGTGGTCATTTACCATCATTAGCAAAAGGAGGGCTTTGAGAGTCCTTTGGTTGTAAAAGAAAAAGAATGTTGAAAGGAGGGAGTTCTTTTGATTATTCTTATTCTGCAGTAATGCTATCTTTTAGGTCAAAACTAGCATGTGTCATATATGATTCTTAATAGTTCTGTAGTAGGGTAAAACTAGGCCTTTAAGACCATTAATAGAGTGTGTGTGTCTGTGTATGTTTACCTATGAATGTGTGATTGTTTCCTTGTGGAAACAAGCCTTATTGGAGGCTCATCAAGAACCAGAGCTCTTACATGTGAAGTATTCATTTGCAGCAAAAGCTCTAAAAATATAAATGATACAAAGACAGACAGATAGATAGATAGATAGATAGATAGATAGATAGATAGATAGATAGATACATACTTCTTTTTTTTTTTTGACATGAAGTTTCACTCTTGTCACCCAGGCCTAGTCGAGCAGAGGGCTTACAGGAGCCTAATTAAAGTTTGGTCAAAGGAGAGTCTTTGTGAGCCACCATGCCTGGCCTAGATAGATAATTCTTGATATGAATCTAATCTTTGAGCTTGGGGTTAGAGTAGAGGTGGAGGTTAGTTTAAAGCAGGAAATAAAAATAGTGGACTTTCTTGTATAACAACAGCATTATTCTAACTTTGGTTTACAGGTGTGGCAAAACTACAAAGGTCCAATTACAAAGGTCTATTTCATTATGTTGCTTATGAGGCATAAGGACAGATGTGAGGCAACTCACAGGAAGAAAAGGGGTATCCTTTCTGATCCTATGATTAAGTAGCTCTTCTTGGCAGATTCAGGTTTTATTAAAACACCTCTCCTCCATCTTTCCTGCTGGCTAGTGACACACATGGTTTTCTGGCCATCCTTCCCCTCTACTTGAGTGTACTGGCCTCCTTGATCTCAGAATATCCTTCTGAAATTCCTCCTAAGCCAGTAAAAAAGTATGTAAGTATGTGGTTCCTCCCTTTCTGGATGGTTATTTAATCCTAAATTTCTGCCATTCCTATTCGTCACAGTCCAGGTAAAAAAAATGCAATTTAAAATTAAATCTACATTTCTGAACAAAACGAGGCCTTGACTTATGTATAAAACCACACTATGCTTCAAGACTTCTCTGACCCATTCTGGATAAGGAGAATGAATATCTTAATCTCAGTGGTTATTGTCTGAGAGGTCAAAGTTAGATTTCTCTCACACATTTCATAGATTGTTGGAATTTTAGAGCTGAAAGGGTTCTTACTCATTTCACAGATAAAGAAACTGAGGCCCAGAGAGATACTAATTTGCCCAAGGTCAAGCATTTAATTTGTCAAAGACTTGGGTCTAGATCTCTTGTCCTCTATTATATTAATTTCTTAATAATCAAGATAATACTAGCAGCCAAGTTTCTATAGCTACTAAGTGCCACGTTTACACTTACATTTATAGCTGTTCCAAGGTAGTTATAAAATTTATTATCTCCATTTCCCAGATAAGAAATATGAAGCAAAGATAGGTTAAGTAACCTGTCTTAGGTCACATGGTTACTTCCAGACCCATTTGAAAACCAAGCTATCTGGCTCCAGAATCTATATGTTGTGTCATGACACCATTCTGATTCTCTACATGGGAAGGCCCTCATTTCAGTGATTGTGTTTCTAAAATGAAAGTCTCGGCCGGGTGCAGTGGCTCATGCCCATAATCCCAGTACTTTGGGAGGCCGAGACAGGTGAATCACTTGAGGTTAGGAGTTTGAGACCAGCCTGGCCAACAAGGTGAAACTCTGTCTCTATTAAAAATACAAAAATTAGTCAGGCATGGTGGTGAGTGCGTGTAATCCCAGCTACTTGGGAGGCTGAGGCAGGAGAATGGCTTGAACCCAGGAATCGGAAGTTGTAGTGAGCCTAGGTAGCGCCACTGCACTCCAGTCTGAGCAACAGAGTGAGAGCGAGACTCCGTATCAAAAAAATAAAAAATTAAAAAAGAGAGTCTTATCACTAGTTCCCAGTGTGATAAATAGCATAAATAACATTGTAAGCACTGAAATACTTCACCTGAGACATTGTCAATAATAAATTGGGCAGGAAAACCAACAAAGTTGGATAAGAAAATGATAGAGGAGAGAAATCAGGAAGACTTCCTGTTTCAGCCCAGATATGAGCTGCAAAGACAGTGGTACACAGCTGGGACATTGCCGTTGGAAAATGAAATAATCAAACATGGACAGAGTTACCTAGAGTTGCAAAGGTTTTTTGTATTCTCCTTTTTTCACTAGGCATTTTGCCAGTAGCCCTTAAAAAGCAGGTCATGTCTTCTGCTGCACTTTCAGACTCTCTACATACTAATACAAACTGGAACAAAAAAACATTCATCACTGTAAAACCTTGCCTTTCAGGCTCAGATGAAAAACTTGGCTCCAGCTCTCTTTGTAACCTTGTGTGCATATAGAAACCTTATGACTGTGAGCCCATGCAGTTCCACTTTCTAAGGGAAGTCAGCTCCCAGCATCTGAAATCTTTATAAACAATAGCTGTATCAGTTATCTATTACTGCAGAACCAATCACGCCAGTGTAAAAAGTAAAGTAGAAGTTCCTCTTCAAAGAGACATTCCTTCCCATCTAATTAGGAATAAATAGTAATTTCTCTTAGAAGCAAAATTTATTCAAAGACCTGTGCTAACATCTTAAATATCTGCTAGCTGTAATAAAGAAATCATGTTCTTTGCTCCCACAATTTAGCCTAAATATTTGCCCTGGCATGCTTATATTGGTCCAAGCAAGCATTAGGTCATAGCCTGTTCCTCTTCCTTATTTGAAAGTGTTTTTACCTTTCTCAGCATTCCACAAGTTACTTCCTCCTTCCTTTGTTCTCCTCTGCCTTTGCCTCTTTTAAAAAGTTCTAAGTTGCTAGACAATCAAGACAAATACAGAATGTGAGGTCCCGTTCCAGCCAATGGAAACTGGACACAGCAGTAAGGTGGACACGTCAAGTTAAATGACCCTGTCTCCTTTGTTTAGTGTACTCTCGTAGCAAAACTGCTCGTGAGTGTACCCTTTCTGCAGAAAGTAAAAATGGCCTTGTTGAAGAAATTAAATTTCTGTTCAAATGCTATTTCTTTACAGCACTGAAGAACAAGCATTTCAAACACCAGTAGTCAAGGACATAAACAACAATTTATTATTTCTCATGATTCCATGGGTTGGTTGAGTGGTTTTTCTGTGAATTTTGCCTGGAATCACTCATACAGCTGTATTCAGCAGAAGAGGCCAGTGGAGTCTGAGTTCTGCTGGAATAGCTGAGAAGGCTGGACCTTTCCCTCCACATGGTTTTTAATTCTAGACTTTTTGCAGCATAGTTGTCTCAGGTTTCTAAGAAAGCAAGAGCAGGAGATGTAAGACCTCACTGGGCCTTAGTTCAGAGCTCGTACAGCATGACTTCTATCACATTCTACTGGACCAAGTGAATTATAAGGCCAGTTTTCATTCAATGTTAGATGGGACTGGCCAGATGCAGTGGCTCATGCCTGTAACCCCAGCACTTCGGGAGGCTGAGGTGGGTGGGTCATTTGAGGTCAGGAGTTCCAGACCAGCCTGGCCAACATGGTGAAACCCTGTCTCTACTAAAAACACACCAATTAGCTGGGCGTGGTGGCGCACGCCTGTAATCCTAGCTTCTTGGGAGGCTGAAGCAGGGGAATCGCTTGAACCCAGGAGGCAGAGGTTGCAGTGAGCTGAGATCATGCCACTGCACTCCAGCCTGGGCAACAGAGCAAGACTCTGTCTCAAAAAAAAGTGTTAGATGGTACTGAATAAATCCATGAATTCAGGGTAGTATGATTCACTGGGGTCTATTTTGTAGTAATCTATCACTCAGGCCTTTTAAAGCCAGGTCAGTAGCAGCAGCTACTTTTGCCTGGAGTAGCAGCAGCTCAAGCAAGAGAATAAGTAAGAATTCATTACTGAGGTTCCCTTATAGAAAAAAACATCATACCAAGGGAAATGCAAGAAATATAGTTATTTATTGAGTCTTTTCTTATTTTAAATGATTCTCATGGTATCTAAGTGGCTCTTATATTATTATGGCCATAAGAGGGTGGGAGCAGTATGGAGTTCACCTCAGGATGCAGTGGAATATTTCTGGCTTAAAGTTGGTTAAGGTTGAAAGAGGGAGGGAAGGAAGTTGTACAGAATGCAATGTTGTCACTGGGCTGTCATACTTGAAAATCAGGGTTAACAAAATAAATACATAGAGAAAGGGAAGGGATTACTGCAAGAGTATTAACTAAAGCTTTCTTTCTGCCACCAGCATGCTCAGTAGCAAAGCTGGAAAAAAATTTCCAGTGATACATTAGTTCTTCCCCATCCTTTATTGGGATATGCTTACAAGGACATAGAATAGCAAGGAATGTGCTTGTATGTGTGTGTGTGTTGGGGGGTGCAGTGCTGAGGCACAAGAGATCTTCTGAAACATATGCTCCAAAAGGATATATATGTTTGGCATCATATAATCTTAAACTTTTACTCTGCAAAACCCTTAATATACTTCTTCTAATCGTGTAGAAAAAAAGCAAGAAGACAGGCATTTGGGTACTAAAAATGTATGCATTAGGAAAAGGCTTCTTTCATTTATCCAGACAAATCCTGATTATCCGCAAGGCAAGTGAGGTAGGTTTGGTTTGATCAAAGACTGGTCACCAAGCCATTATTTCTTGTGGGTATCTACATCTGAGACAAGTGCCAAAGATCAGGGTCTCCCATAGGTCCCTGGAAAAATGCCTGGCAACCAACCACTTGGAGTACTTCTACAATTGACTTCTGAATGGAAGTTTCACGAATTTTGGAGGGAGGTGAGGAAAAATCCTTTTCTGGAAGAAAATATCAGCTGTATATTTCATATCATTTGTATTGCCTATCAATCCACCTGAGATTAATCCCTAGACACAGCGGTGGCTGGGACCTGTCAAATGGCCCTTTAGGCCCATTGTTCATGGCTTGCTGCTTGAAGGAAGGTATATCAACCATCCAGCTAATGCAGCTCATATACGCTGGTGTCTGCCCAGGTAAGAGGCCCTCAAAATTCAATGATGGAAAGAGAATCACACATGTTCTGCACTCATTCAATAATGCTTGGCAGAACAGTAATATTTGTTATTAAATACTATATAGTCAAGGGTAAAGAGGAAGGGGGAAAGAAGACACCTTAGAAGAAGTAGATTGAAATGTATCTTTTTAACCACTTAGATGCTACATGATTAAAATAATAATATTTTCTTTTTTTATATAATTTTGGTAATTTACTACAGGGCTATAGTGATTAATTATGAACCTCCTCATGAAGATATCTTGTCTCCTCTTGGCACAATTTCCTTCATGCTTCTCGACTACTTTGTTCATGTTGCTGCTACAGGACTGGCTGCGCTATTTCATAAAGATTATGAGCTAGTAGAGTTTAGGAAACATGTTCTATTGTTTGTACTTGGCTACTGCTTGGCGTAGTGATTGGCACTTTTGTTTTAAAAATATATATTTGAATAGCTTAGATAATTATAGTTCAATTTGTGAAACTCCCATTTTATTATCTGAGACCCTTTAGTACATGACATTTGCTAAAAAGCAGAAGATACTGTATTATTTTAGAGTAATAAAAATAATAATTTGATCAGCTGTAACTTATAAAGATGATAAAATCACAGCTTTTCTTTAATGAGAGATTTTGTAAAAAGTAAAAGACAATAGTATGAGGATAAATGGGAATATTTTTTAGGTCAATGCTAATTTACCTACCTAAAGAAATATAAGAGGGGGCCAGGCACGGTGGCTCACGCCTGTAATCCCAGCACTTTGGGAGGCCGAGGCAGGTGGATCACCTGAGGTCAGGAGTTCATGACGAGCCTGACCAACATGGTGGACCCCTGTCTCTGCTAAAAATACAAAAATTAGCCAGGCGTGGTGGCACAAGCCTGTAATCCCAGCTACTGGGGAGGCTGAGGCAGAAGAATCGCTTGAACCCGGGAGGCGGAAGTTGTGGTGAGCCGAGATCACGCCACTGCACTCCAGCCTGGGCAACAAGAGCAAAACTCTATCTCAAAAAAAAAAAAAAAAAAAGGAAAAGAAAAAGAAAAATATAAGAGGGGAACTTCAATACTTGATTTATAGAAATATGACAAAGACCCAATTATATATACATTCTTACAATCAAAGGATAAGATAAACCAGAACATGGTGGGAGCCCAGTCATGTAGCAGAAAAGTTTCTGTGAATGCTAGGCTGTTCAAAACCCATGCTTCGTTGTCCTGCTTATGATTCTGTCCCCTATGTTAGTGATGCTATAATGAAAACAGCTGCATGCAAATGAGCTGTAAAGTAACCAGGGACAGTGAAATCAGGGTTGAGCTTACTTCAATTTAGGGAAAGACTGAGGAAAAATTTGAGAGATGTTTGGGTTTTGTACAAAGGGTTCAATCACTAGAGGAACTGGGTTATAATGAAAGAGATTTTTCAAGTCTGTGTATTGGTGCCAAGTTGGAGTGGGGTTGGGGGTGTGTGATGCTAATAGATGAATGAGAAAGTAAAACCATTCAATTCTCATTGTGTTGCTAATGTATCTCAAGGAGATTCTTCTTGAAGCAGAAAAAAATGTAGCAAATATATCATTTAGTGAAAAACTAAGTCTAACGTGATGAGACAGTAAATGTTTAGCTACTTTAATTAGCTGGCTACTCCACATTACAGATAATTTGCCTTGATAAAATCAGCACTAAACAATTATTTTTACCGAATAGAAGCAAATAGATAGATAAAACAATGAATAAGAAATAAATGTACAAATACATTTCATCTAGGGGTATTAAAAGAAATTGTATGTAAGACTGCAGAAACACTGCTAGTAGCTGAGTCTTAGGTATCTTCAGAGGATTCAGTGGTTTGATTTAAGAGACCACATGCTCTGTCATTATGGTAAATAAAAAGGCCTTTGCATCTGACTTGAGAAGAATGTGGGGACAGGTGTCATGGTGCTCACTTCTCCTTGACTCATAGCAATGATAAAATTTGCCACTACACCAGAGAATCCAATATTTAAGGAAACAGATGACACCAAAATCTTGCTATGGAAGTGTGCTTTTTGCTTTGAAACACATTGCTTTGTTTCTACTTTCTCTATAATTCATAAATCTTGTACTTTCATTTCCCCTTAAAAATATTCCCATAAGTCATTTTATTCATAGGTTGTGTATTTCATGTAAAATTTTTAGGTTTTCAATTCTTCAGTTTAATCCTTAATCACTTTAACCTATCTAATTTTAATAGTTTTTTGGAGATGTAATTCACATACAATAAAATTCACTCATTTATAGCATACAATTCAGTGTTTTTCGTATATTCATAGAGTTGTGAAACCATCACAGCTAATCAAATTTTAGAACATTTTAATCACCCCCCAAATAAACTTCCAAGTAATTAGCAGTCATTTCCAATCTCTGCCTCCCCATGACCCCCAACAAATACACCACATAAATATTAGGTGATCACTAATCTCTCTATGGATTTGTCTATTCTGGACATTTTATATAAATAGAATAAATAGAATTACACAATCTACAGTATTTTTTGACTGGCTATTTCATTGAGTATAATGTTTTCAAGATTTGCTCATGCTGCAGCATGTACCAGTACTTTATTCTTTTTCATAGCCAAATAATCTGTTGTATGGATGTATCATATTTGTTTATGCATTCATCAGTTGATGGACATTTGCTTTCAATTTTTGGCTATTTTGAACAATGCTGCTATGCACATTTGTGAACAGTTTTTTATGGATATGTTTTCAATTCCCTTGGGTGAATACCTAGGAGTGGAATTGCTGGATCATATGGTTACTCTGTGTTTAACATTTTAAAGAATGTTAAACTTTTTCAAAACATCTATACCAGTTTACATTCCCACCAACAATGTATGAAGGTGCCAACTTATCGATATAATTACCAATACATTGTATTCATTGTGCTTTTTATTTTAATTCTATTAGTGCATCAAATTGTATTTTATTGTGGTTTTGATTTGTATTTCCCTAATGACTAGTTATATTGAATATCTTTTTATGTGTCTATTTATTGTCCATTTGTATATATTATTTGGAGAAATGTTTATTTAAGTCGTTGGATCATTTTTAAGTGGGTTATTTACTTTTTATTATAAAGTTGTAGGGCTTCTTTATATATATCCTGAGTACGAGCCTCTTATCAGATTAGCAAATACAGTCGTGTGCCACATAACAATATTTCAGTAAATAGCAGACCATGTATATGACAGTGGTCCCATAAGATTGTAAAGGAGCTTAAAAATTCTTATTGCTTAGTGATGTGATAGCCATCATAGCATCATAACCATCATAATATCTTAGCACAATGCATTGCTTCACATGTTTGTGTTGATGCTGGTGTAAACAAACCTACTGCACTGCCAGTCAGGTAAAAGTCTAGCACATACAATTTTCTGCAGTACATAATACTTAATAATGGTAATAAACAACTATATTATTGATTTTTGTATTCACCATACTATACTTTTTATTGTTATTTTAGAGTATGCTCCTTCTACTTAAAAAGAAAATGTTAACTGTGTGTTTTAGTCCATTTGTGTTGCTATAAAGGAATACCTGAGGCTGGGTAATTTATAAAGAAAAGAGGTTTATTTACATCAGTTTTTCAGGCTGTACAAGAAGCATGGCACCAGCATCTGCATCTGGTGAAGGCCTTAGACGGTTTCCACTCATAGCAGAAGGGGAAGGGGAACCTACATACAGAGATCACATGGTAAGAGGAAGCAAGAGAGGGGGAAGGTGTCATTCTCTTTCTGAAGAATCAGCTCTCAGGGGAACTAATAGAGTGAAAACTCACTCATTACTGTGGGCACCAAACCATTCATGAGGGATCTGCCTCCATGACCTAAACACCTCCCACCAGGCTCCACCCCCAACACTGGGGATCACATTTCAATATGAGACTTGGTGGGGCCAAACAAACCATATTTAAATCACAGCACTGTAAAACAGGCTCAGGCAGCTCCTTGAGGAGTTATTCCAGAAGAAACTGTTGTTATCATAGGATATGAAAGTTCCAGGCATGTTATTGCCCCTGAAGACCTTCCAGTGGAACAAGATGTGGAGGTGGAAGACAGTGATATTGATGATCCTGGCCCTGTGTGGGTCTAGGCTAATGTGTGTGCTTGTGTCTTAGTTTTTAACAACAAAAGTTTTAAAAGTAATAAATAAATAAATTTAAAAATTAGAAAAAAGCTTATAGAATAAGGATAAAAAGAAAAAATGTCTTTGTACAGATACACAATGTGTTTGTGTTTTAGGCTATGTGTTATTACAAAAGAGTCAAAACGTTAAAATTTAAAAGTTTATAAAGTTAAAAAGTTACCGTAAGCTAAGATTAATTTATTATTTAAGAAGGAATAATATGTTTTTATAAATTTACTGTAGTCTAAGTGCCCAGTGTTTATAAATTCTAGAGTAGTGTGCAGTAATGTCCTAGACCTTCACATTCACTCACCGCTCACTGATTGACTCACGCAGAGCAACTTCTGGTCCTGTAAGCTGTATTCATAGTAAGTGCACTATACAGGTGTACCATTTTTTATCATTTATAGCATATTTACCGTACCTTTTCTATGTTTAGATATGTTGACATACACAAATACTTACCATTGGGTTACAGTTACCTACAATATTCAGTATATTCACATGGCATACAAGTTTGTAGCCTAGAAGCAATAGGCTATACCATATAGTCCAGCTATGTAGTTGGCTATACCATCTAGGTTTATATAAGTACGATCTGTGATGTTTACTCAGTGACAAAATCCCCTAGTGATGCTTTTCTCAGAGTGTATCCCTGTTGTTAAGTGATGCCTACTTTTTTCAATTCTTACATGGCTTTTTTACTTTTTGATATCATTGGGAGCACAAAATTTTTTAATTTTCATGAAGTCAAATTTATTTATAGTTTCTTTTGTTTGTTATTTCTGGTGTTATATCTAAGAAAACATTGCCTAACTCAAGGGACAGAAGATTTGCTCCCATGTTTTCTATTAAGAATTGCACAGTTTTAGCTCTTATATCTAGGTCTATGATCCATTTTTAGTTAATTTTTGTGTATGGTGTGAGGTAAGAATCCAACTCCATTCTTTTGTATGTAAGTATCCAATTATCCCACTACCATTTGTTGAAGATACCATTCTTTCCCCATTGAATAGTTTTGGCACCCTTATTGAGAATCAACTGAACACAAATGTATGAGTTCATTTCTGAGCTCTCAGTTCTATTCAATTGATCAATATGCCTATTTTTGCATCAGTATCATACTGTTTTAATTACTGCAGTTTTGAAATAAGTTTTGAGATTGAGAAGTGTGAATCCTTCAATCTTTTTTTTCTTTTTTCACAATCATTTTGGCTATTTGGGGTTACTTGCAATTTCATATGAATTTTAGGATTAGCTTTTCCATTTTTTGAAATAAAGCTATCAGGATTTTGATAAGGATTGCATTGAATCCTCAGATTACTTTGGGTGGTATTGCCATCTTAACAATACTAAGTTTTCAAATCCATGAACACAGCATGTCTATTTATTTAGGTCTTCTTTCACTTCTTACAGCAATGTGTTGTAGTTTTTATCACAGATGTCTTGCAACTGCTTGGTTCAATTTATTCCTAAGTATTTATTCATTATAATAAATTAATTGTTTTCTCAATTTCCTTTCAGGTTGTTCATTTCCAGTGTACAATTGATTTTTGTGTGTTGGTCTTATGTCTTGCAACTTTGCTGAATTCTTTTGTTAGTTATAATAGATTTTTGTAAGGATTTCATTTACATGAGATCATGTCGTCTGTGGATAAAGATAATTTTGCTTCTTTTCTTTCAAATTTTGTTGTCTTTTATTTTTTTCTCACTGATCTGTCATGATCTTTCAGTACAATGTTGAATAGAAATAACAAGCATATACATCTTTGTCTTAGTCCTGATGTTAGAGACAAAGCTTTTAGTTTCTCACCATTAAGTATGATGTCAGCTTTGAGTTTTTCATAGATAATCTGTAACAGGGTGAAGCAGTTCCTTTCCATTCTTAGTTTGAGGAGTGCTTTCATTATGAAAGTATGCTGAGTTTTTTTCAAATGCTTTTTTTCTTTTTGCATTTACTGAGATTATAATGTGTGTGTGTGTCTTTTATTCTATTAATATCATGTATTACATTGTTTAATTTGTATGTTAAACTAACTGTGCATTCCTGGAATAAAGCCTATTGGTCATGTTGTAAGTTCCTCTTATATGTTACTGGATTTTATTTTCTAATATTTTGTTAAGAATTTGTGTGCCCCCATTCCTAAGAGATACTGATTTTTAGTTTCCTTTTTTTGGGGGTGATGTTTTTATTTATAGATTTCTCTGTCTCTTTTATTTATTTATATATTTATTTTTGATGTCTGCCTGGATTTAGTATCAGGTAATTGTGGCCTCATAAAATGATTTGAGAAGTGTTCTCTTTTCTTCTATTTTTGTGGAAGAGTTTGTGAAAAAATGGTGTTGATTATTCTTTAAACATTTTGGAGAGTTCATCAGTAAACCTATTTGAAACTGGACTTTTCCTTGTGAGAAGTTTTAAAAATTACTGATTCAGTTTTTTTAGTTGTTATAGGTCTATCACATTTTCTATTTCTTGTTAAGTCAGTTTCAGTAATTTGTGTCTTTCTAGGAATTGTCCATTATATCTAAGTATTGAATTTGTTGTCATACAGTTGTTGATAGTATTCCTTTATGATCATTTTTATTTCTATTAGGTCAATAATGATTTATCATCTTTCTTCCCTCATTTTAGTAATTTCAGTTCTATTTTTAACTTAGTCAGTCTAGCTAAAGGCTTGTAATTTTGTTGATCTTTTGAAAAAAAACGAGCTTTTAGGTTTCTTGATTTTCTCTATTAGTTTTCTATTTTATATTCCAATCATAATTGTTTTAATGGTTATTATTTTTATCCTTCTTGCTTTTGGCTTTTTCCTCCTTCTCATTGGAATTTCTTAAAGCAGACTGTTAGGTTATGATTTGAGATCATTTTTAATGCAGGCATTTATGGATATGTATTTCCCTCTAAGCACTGCTTTGATATTTAGGTATGTTGGCTTTTCATTTTTGTTCATCTTAAATTATTATAGAATTGTACTTATAATTTAATTTTCATTTCATTCATTATTTAGGAATATGTTAATTTCCACATATTTTTTGATTTTCAAATTTTCTTACTATTGATTTATAATTTAATTTATTGTGGTTGTGGAACATAATTTATATGATTTCAATTCTTGTAAATTTATTGAGGCTTCTTTTATAGCTTAACGTATGGTCTATTCTGGAGAGCGTTCCATGTGTGGCTTAGAAGAATGTATTTTCTGCTGTTTCAGAGTGAACAGAAAATGTTAGGTTTACTGGGTTTATAGTGCTGTTTTGTTAAGCTTTTCTAGATGGACCTGCAAAATGGGTCACATAGTTAGGATGTTCTGAGAACAGGACTTTTAAGAGCTCCAAATTCAGTTTAATCCGCCTAGTAAGGCTGCTGGTTTTCTCAGCTACCATAGTTGTGAGGCTACTCATTCTCATGACTATGTGGAACTGAGGAGTTGGGGATGGAAGTAAGGAAAACTAAAATGCAACAATGACTGTTATTCTTATCAAGGTCCAGCAAATTTTTCTTGAATTAATGCTTCTCAGATTGTTGCAAGCATTTGGTTAATTTCTATTTCTAGAGTTGTGAAAATATTTATTTTAATAAATTTTGCCAATATTTTAATTACTTTTATGGAGGAATAGTTTTGCAGAAGTCCTCATTTGCCTGATCCAGAAGTCCCTCTCTCATAACATATGAATATTTAATTTAGTTTTATTAGTTTTAACCATTCATCCTAATTATGTATCTTTGCCTCTTGTATTTTTATTTTTTGACTCTCCTTTATATTCTCCAGTTTTAAACTTTTAATCTGACTAGTTCTAAGCTTTTATTTTAAATGTGTCCCTTTTCCACTTTTTTAGTAGTCAATATTAATCTTTATTGGAATCATCTCTCAATTTAAAGAGCTATCTATTTGAATTCATTTTATTTTTCACTTCTGATTAATAATATATACTTTCGATGTTATTAATATTTTCTTTAACTTTTTTCCCTGTATTTTTTGTTTCCTCCTCTTTTCCATATTTATTAATTTTATTATTTGTGTTCTTAAGAGCTACTGAAAGTTTAGCTGCAGGAGTGGTAACACAATTGAAAACTCACCCCACAAATTGGGGAGAATATTGTACTAGGTTTGTGTGTGCATGTGTGTGTACCTTCTATGTTTTCTACCCCTCAGCCTTGGAAAGTTGCAAGGAAGCTAGCCATCTACCTGGGCCTGTGAATAAAGAGTTACCCAAGAGAAACTAGAATCTCAGGCTTATACAATACATGGTATAAACTTTGCATGCACACTTACCGAAGATAAAGTAATTGTAAATGAAGAAATTAATTTTAAAGCCTTATTTGGAATCAGTGAGGCAAAGTTGCTACTGGCTTTCAAGGAATCAGGAAGTTATATTTAATAGTTGTAATGATTTCCTAAGTCTGATATAACAAAGTATCACAGACTGGGGGTTTAAAACAACAGAAATGTATTCTCTCAAAATTTTGGAAGCTAGAAGTCTTAAGTGGAGGTATTAGCAGGGTTGGTTCCTACTGGAGAACAGATGTTCAATGAGTCTCTCCTAGCTGCTGGTGGTTGCCTACAATTCTTGATGTCCCTTGGCTTGTACATACAACTCCAGTCTCTGTCTCCATTTTCACATGGTATTCTCCCCCATATCTCTTTACATTATCTTCTCTCTGTGTATGTCTCATTTTTCTCATCTTAGCATCAGTCACTGGTAAGGCCCGCTTTAATCCAATATGAGATCATCTTAACTTGATTACATCTGCAAAGACTCTATTTCTGAATAAGGTCACATTCTGAGGATTGGGTGAACATGAATTTTTAGGAGGCATTATTCTATCTAGTACAGTAGTCAAGAGATGCAGGAAACCATTACTGATGCTCACAACTTCCTGCAGCACCTTGGCAAAAACACGAGCTAAGAATATTCTATCCAATCAAATTGTGTTTGAAGTATAAAAAGATAAAGACAAATAGTTTTTATCATGCAAGAACTCAGAGAATATCTTTGCCATGAATACTTACTGAGAAAACTACTGGAGGACAATCTTAAGTCAAAAAAATGACCAAGGAAATCCTAGAGAAAGAAGTCACAGTAAATTTTAAATATATTTAATAGTGGAATCAAGACTAAAACTCATAGGGATATGAAGTATAAAATAGAATGTAAAAGTTGTGTATAATAAGAACGGGGAAATCATACATGTAGGAGATTCTGTCAGTGTCCCATTTGTATCACTACAGCCTTACAATTTCAGTTCATTATAGCTGATTTCCATCTACCAATATATGCATCTTTTTCCTGAGGGCAGTATTCAAGAAGTGCCAAGAAATTAAAATCCCCCCAAGGAGAAACTCTCAACAAATGATTGATTGGAGTTCATGAATAAATACGCTGGATTCCTTGATCCTTGTGTTGCAGGACTTTTCCTTAGTTCAGCTAATGACGGGGTTCTTTGTTCCATGGCCATGAAAATTCAGGCTCACAAACAATTTGAATGATGAGTAAGACAGGGTTTTATTGGGTGTAAAGGAAAAAAAGGGGGAACAGGGACTCTGCAAGGCCAGAGTTCCTGCTAGAGCACTTCCTGCCCACAGCTTGAATCCCAGGTTCCATACAGGAAGAGGAGGTACCAGGCTCCTCCCCGCTGCAAATGGCACAAACTTCCAAAGGCTCCATCCCAGTGTGCAAGCCAGTTAGAGTTTTCTGGGGACCTCCTCTCACCTGGCTGTATCACTTGGAGAGATACCTCTAAGGCCTGTGTATTACAGTCTTTCCCAGAATTTTCTCACAAGATTAAGCTTCAGTCACTCACAGAGATAGCTGGTTTAATATTTCTTTTATTGATTGCTTTGTCTTTCTGTGTATTTCTTTACCTTCCTACTGGTGTTTTTGGACTTTCACAAATAAAGCAATTACACTTGAATTATTGTCTCGTAGTCTGCCTCTGAGAAAGCCCAAATTAAAATAACTGCCCAAAATTGATTGAGAGGGGGGAAAAAAAGGTAGAAAGTATTGCACATATCTAATTGTTTTGTCTGTAACTGATGGGAGTCCAAGGAGATAATTTAAAGTTGCAAATGAAGTCATAAAAGCATAAGCATAATTAACTATAAATGGCAAACCTAAATGTAACATAATTAACTAAAATTGAGTAGTAGAGGTAAAGCAAGAAAAGGAGGATGAAGAAGAAATAACTTTATCATTGCTCGGGTTCAAAAAATAATAGATACTTTTGAAGAAGTAGAAGATTAAGAATATTATATAAATTTACAGTTATAGAGCTAAAATGGTAACGTAAGGCCTCCAAAAACTCTCTCCTCCATAAAAACAATGAGAAAGAATTGGCAAAAATGATCATAATCTGCTTTTTCAGGACTCTAGAAATTAACCAAAAGCTTTTAGCAACCTGAGGAATGTTTATTCAAGAAAAATGGTTGGTTCTTGGTAAAAAATAGTGAGCTTTAGGGAATTTAAACTTGTTCTTGTTTCATTCTCTGCTTTCAAGATTTGCAGTATGAAAAAATAACATTCTCCATTAATGGGGAAAAATGGCAGCTACTGAAGAGAGGAGAACAGGGATGAAGCTCATTCGAAGCCTCAGCCAAGAATTGTCCATTTGTGGCCTGCCTCTTGGATTCCTGGAAGGCCATACTTGCAACCTGTCTGTATCTTACCTGATTCACAGATTACTCAAGAGTGAATAGCCTTATCCCTGGGGATATTTATCAAAAAGAAATTACAGGCAATTGCTTAACTTCTTGGCTGCTTGAGGCAGTAGATAACAGAGGAAGCAAAAATAGACTTATAAGAAAGCTGGAAAGAAGCAGCTGATGAGTGTGATTTCATAGGGGCTTTCAAAAAGTTGATATATTTTTGAATATCTAGAAGGCCAGGCATATGCCTAAGGCTATTTGCATGCCCAGGGCTATGCACATCCTCAAGAAAGACCTGATAAAGCCCTAAACTTTCACCCCTGGCTGACCTTGAGGCTCTGCACAAGCCAAAAGTAAAGGCTAATGCAGAACTGTAAACTGCCTAGCTGAGTGTTGAAGGTATATCCAAACACATAAGCAGAGCTTCTCAGCAAAGACTAGAAGATATTTATTGGTCTCAAATATGTAATAATTTTTTTTTCTTTTTTTTCTGAGACGGAGTCTCGCTCAGCCACCCTGGCTGGAGTGCAGTGGCACAATATCAGCTCACTGCAACCACTGTCCCCCTGTTCAAGTGATTCTCCTGTCTCAGCCTCCCAAGTAACTGGGATTACAGGCACCCGCCATCATGCCTGGCTAATTTTTATATTTTAGTAGAGACGGGGTTTCACCATGTTGGCCAGGCTGGTCTTAAACTCCTGGCCTCAGGTGATCCGCCCGCCTCGGCCTCCCAAAGTGCTAGGATTACAGGCATGAGCCACCATGCCCAGCTGAAAATTTTTGCCCATTCATTAGTTGATTACTAAATTAACCAAGTGGAGACACCAGTGACCACACATGACAAAGATACAGACTTTACAGAAGAGTTCAGAAAAGTCACTAAACAATGAACAAAAACTGTAAGTAGAAACAACAACAGACCCTAGGGAGGAAAAAGAATCTGATTTTCAGAGTTGCCACATTATGTTCCTTCAAAGTCCAGATTTCAAGCACAAACAATATGAGACAAGCAAGAAAGGAAGAAAATATGACACATACACAGGAAAAAAGCAATCAATATAAGTCATCCCTGAGAAAACCCGGATATTTCACTTACTAGACAAAGGCTCTACATCAGCTATTCTAATATGTTCAAAGAACTAAAGGAAGTCGTGTCTAAAGAACTAGCAGAAAGTACAAAAATATCACACCAAAGTAGCAAATATTAATAAAGAGACAGAAATTATAAAAAGAAACCAAATAGAAATTCTGGAGTTGAAAGGTAAAATCACTGAAATAAAAAATTCATTAGATGGGATAAATTGTAGATTTGAGAAGACAAAGTAAATAATCAGCAAATTTGAAGACAGATCAATTGAAATTATACAGTCTGAGAAACAGAAGGAAGAAAGATGAAGAAAAATGGGCCTGGCACAGTGGTTCATGCCTGTAATCCCAGCACTTTGGGAGGCCAAGACAGGAGGACTGCTTGAGCCCAGGAGTTTGACAGCAGCCTGGACAACATGGCAAAACCCCATCTCTACAAAAAATGGGACTATTAGCTGGGTGTGGTGCCATGTGCCTATAGTCCCATGTAGTCAGAAAGCTGAGGTGGCAAGATTGCTTGAGCCTGGGAGGTTGAGGCTGCAATAAGCTGAGATTGCACCACTGTACTCCAGCCTGGGTGACAGAGTGAAACCCTGTCTCAAAAAAAAAAAAAAGAAAAGAAAAGAAGAGTGAACAACAGAGCATCTGAAACCAGCGTACACAGAGTGAGAATCCCAGGAGAGGAGAGAGAAAAAGGGGAAAAACAATATTTGAAGAAATAATAAGCAAAAAAATTCCCAAACTTGATGAAAAAACAGTAATTGACATATCTAATAAGCTCAACAAACTCCAATTAGGATAAAGCCAAAAATATCCACACAGAAGAACATCATAATTAAAGTGTTGGAAGACAAAGAGAGAATCTAGAAAGCAGCAAGAGAAAAATGACTTATATACAAAGGATCCTCAATAAGATTTCTTATCAGAAACCTGAGAGGCCAGAAGGTAATAGGATGACATATTAAAAGTGCAGAAAGAAAAAGCCTGCTAACCAAGAATTATATGCCTGGCAAAACTGCCCTTCAAAAATGAAAGAAAAGAAAAGACATTCCCAGGGAAATAAAAACAGTGAATTTATTTCTAGCAGACCTGTCTTATAAGAAATACCAAAGGGTCCAAGAATGATATACAAATGGCCAATAAGCCTGTGAAAAGATGCTTAACAGTATTGGTTATTTAAGAAATGCAAATCAAAATCACAATGGGATGCCACTTCATACCCACTCAGATGGCTAGAATCAGTAAGTCAGATAATAAGCACTGGCAAGGATGTGGCGCAATCAGAGCCCTTATACACTGCTTATGCGAATGTAGAATGGTGCAGCCCCTTTGGAAAACAGTCTGGTAATTTTTCAAATAATCGAACATAGAGTTGCCATATGACCCAGCAATGCTGCTCCTACATACCCAAGAGAAATAAAAACATATAGTGACAGAAAAACTTGTACATGAATGTTTGTAGCAGCACTATTCAAACAGCCAAGAGGTAGAAACAATCCAAATGTTTATCATCAGATGAATGGATAAACAAGAGATGGCATATCCATACAATGGCCTACTATTTAGCCATAAAAAGAATGAAGTACTGATACTGCTACAATATGGCGAAACTTTAGAAACATTATGTTAAATGAAATAAGCTAATCATAAAGGACCACATATTATATGATTTCATTCATATGAAAGTCCAAAATAGGAAAATCTACAGAGGTATAAAGTAGATTAATGATTACTTAGAATGGGGGAGTAAGTACTGAAATAGGTGAGTGCTGAGTAAATGGTAAGGTGTTTTTTTTTAGGTGATGAAAATGTTCTAAAATTAACTGTGCTGATGGTTGAACATATCTGTGAATACAGAAGTGCAACTGAATTGTACACTCTAAATGGGTAAGTTGTGTAGTATGTGAATCATACTTGATTAAAGCTTTTAAGAAAAATGAAATACTAAAGGGAATCCTTCAG
Organism: Hylobates moloch; assembly: GCF_009828535.3. Taxonomy (NCBI): domain Eukaryota; kingdom Metazoa; phylum Chordata; class Mammalia; order Primates; family Hylobatidae; genus Hylobates; species Hylobates moloch. The sequence goes on from NW_026652282.1 coordinate 38,325,088, forward strand.
GCTGAAATGAAAGGAAAGTAGACAATAACTTGAGTCCACATGGAGAAATATTGTGGACCAGTGAAGATTCAGACATCAATCTGTTCTTAGCACTACCATGCTTTCAGAGCATTTTAATGAGCATCTTCTATACACTAAGTCCCGTGTTGATGAGATTGGCAATCCCTGCTGCTTTGGAGCTTTCAGACCAGACATTGAACACACCCTTTCCCTAGTGGTGAGTGCTGAAACAGGGATGGACAAGGAACTATAAATTATTAGCTCTAGGCTAGAGCCTTTTCATACATCAGTTCATGAATTCTTAATACTCCCATGAGGCAGGGGCTGTTGACATCTCTGAAAATTTAGTTTCTCTATCCATGAAATTAGCTCAAGAGATTTACCCCAGGTCTTAATTCAGCAGAGGCAAAGGCTTTATTTTTAATAGAAAAATAGACTAAACTTATTGTGGTTTCGATTTGCATTTCTCTGATGAAGTAAAGATAAAATCTATGCAGGACTTATTGCAGAAGCTATTACACATTAGGTATTTTGCAAAATGATTCCTTAGTTCTGTTGTGTCTTGTATTACTTGCTTTTTCATAAATGCTTATTTTTTAACCTTTTCTTCACAATAAATTTCTCAACTTCTTTAAAAAAAAAAAAGAAAATAGACTAAACTCAAAATTCCAGTAAGTTAATTATTATGTCACACCATTTCAATTTAATATTATGCAGGCATTTTAAATATAATTATTAAGACTATGTGAAAACATGGCATAGAGCCCTTTACTGGTATTCTGACACATTAAATGAAAGAAGCACAATATAAGGTTTTATTTGTGTGATGTTTATAATTCCGTAATATATGTAAAATTATATGTAAAATATATGTAAAAATGAAACATATTGCAGTTATAAATATTACTGGTATAAGAATATAGATCCTCCTAAAAATATGAAGACTATACAGAGTGAAAGACTATAAAAATTATAAATACAGAAACATAAGATTAAGCATTGTGAGAAAAATAAAACAGAATATATTTTTCATGTCAATAAATCTAAATGGACTAAATTCATATGTTAAAAGACTTCTAGGTAGTTCATAAAGTAAATTTAGACACATAAAAATGAGTGATTCAGAAAAGTTAAAATAAAAGGATTGTTCAATGCACACTAGGCAAATACAAACCAAAAGAATGAGGATTTGTGATCTTAATATCAAATACAATTTAGGAACAAAATCACTTTGTAAAGCTAGGAGTACAAATCACAATGAATATGCACAGATTATATTGCAGAAGCTAGTTTTAACCAAAAACTACAGGGGAAAACAATTAAGTAGGAGCTCACTATTAGTGGGAAGCGTGAAATATGCTCATTGTCCAAGGTAAATCAAGTTGTTAAAAAATCAGGAAGGCTATAGAAGACCTGTGCTAGATCTTCAATTTGCCCCTCCAGATCTATATTCTATCCTCTTCTACCTTGTTTTGGTGCCCTGGGAAGCTGAACTCTGTATCCACATTACTGGGTTCCCTTGTCCCGGGCTTCTGGTTAGGTTCAGTCAATGGGGTGCACTAGTAATAGATGAGAGGATGGAAGAAGAATGAGATCAAGGTATTTATTTCCATGTGCCCCTCTCTCTTTAGTTGCTACAGGTTGACTGCAATCTTCTGCTGCCTGTCAGGAGACCCTTTTTATACATTCTCTCCATCTCAAGGTCTGTAACCACTCTCTCTCCTGCACCTTCATGCTTAGGTGTAGTAATACTCTCCCACTCACAAATATTTGAGTTACTGCTTTTGCGCAGTTACCCTTGTGCTTTGCTTCTACTCTGACAATGACTTTGTGAATTAACCTTGTAGTAAACTCTCTTCAAGTTACCCAATTTCAGTATGGCCCACCTGTTTTTTGATGATACAAAAGCCAAACGTAGCCGGGTACGGTGGCTCATGCCTGTAATCCTAGCACTTTGGGAGGCCGAGGCAGGCGGATCACGAGCCAGGAGTTTGAGACCAGCCTGGCCAACACAGTGAAACCCCATCTCTACTAAAAATTCAAAAGTTAGCTGGGTGTGGTGGTGGGTGCTGGTAGTCCCAGCTACTCGGGAGACTGAGGCAGGAGAATCACTTGAACCGAGTAATTCACACTTGGATCACAGTGAGCCGAGATTGCACCACTGCACTCCAGCCTAGGTGACAGAGAGAGACTCCGTCTCAAAAAAAAAAAAAAAAAAGCCAAACATAATTAATCAGATATATCTAACTCATACATATCAAACTCCATTTTGAAAATGGAGAATATACCTGCTTTTCAAGTTCTCATTAAACAGTCTTGAAAAAAATGAAGATGTATTGGTTTATGAAGAAAATATACACAAAAACCTCAGTAAATTAAAAAAAAATGCTTTTGTTCCAGTGCAATAAAACTAGATATTAAAAATATAATAAGAAAAAAACCCTGTATCCTGAAAATTAAAGAAAAAAAAAGTCTTATCATTTGAATCAAGGAGAAAATACCAACCAAAATTGCATGCTGAGTCTCAGGCAGAATTAATAAAAAACAAATCAATACCTAGACACCTTGTAATACATGTGTAGAACAACAAAGGAAAAGAGAAAAAAGTTAAAGTAGTCGAGGAGAAAAGAGAGCTCACCTAGAAAGAAAGATAAACTTTTGGCCAGTTATCACAGAAGAATAGTATTTCCAAAGTATTGAGGGAAAATATTTATTACACTAGAATTCTATGTCAAATAAAGGCATTAGAGTTATATGATAACCAGGAGAATTTACTATTCACAGAACCTTGCAGAAAGAATGAAAGGATATCCTTTAGCAATAATCCAGAAGGAACATGTAGGATACCAAAAGCAATGGTGAGTAAAGAAATCAGTCAGCATGGTGGTAATTTTAAACAATTACAGAATGTTAATAGAGAGGGAAAAAAGCTCTAGTGTGTTTAAAACAAGAGGGAGCTAAAATCCAAAAACATGAAAATGAGAGAGCAAACGTTTACAATTTTCTGAGCTTGTTCTATTGTCTGGTTAGAGATGAGGATGAATTTTTTTAATTTTATTTTGTATGCATGTTAAAATCTGATTGCAAAGCCACAAATGCTAATTTACTTAGCATCCAACTGACATCCACATTTGTATTACAGTCAGATATTAGTAGATACCTAGCAATTAAAGGAAAAATGGAGGCCATCCCACCTTCTGGGCTCTGCTTCATAGAATAGAAGAAAACACTATCACGTGTTATTGATACCCAGAACATTCATTTTTGGCTCCTGTGGGAGAATGATTTTATATATCATATTCTATTGACTTGCTTCCTTGGTGACTTACTGGGTGTGAAGTTCAGTGGCTTGTACATCATTGGCACATTCTCATTCTAAGCATCTGTTCTCGGAATGAAATGAGCGTAAGTGAATAAGCAGCCTTGTTGAAAAGGTTCAGTCACAAAACAAGTATTTGGAGCCTTGAGACATAATAGGCTGTTTTCTAACTTAGTGTTGTTGGATGGTAGCTTTCTTTATGGTGGACTTTAATGCCATGTTATCTCCCACTGATTTTTCTTATGGCTGACTTGGTTGGCCTGCTGAGCTAACGTGTCTAGTTCCAGAGACCAAAACATGGTGAGTATTGTGTGTAGTAGCACAGCCTTTTTTAGCCCTGGGGAAGAAAAGCCAAAACCCGTATCAGATGTAGCTTCCTTCTGTTCCAAATGAGTATTTAACTATCCAACTACCCTGAGTTTCAAAGGCCATGAAGGGTGGGAAGTTGCTGGGAATTTTATTTGATCAACAGTTCTGATTGTTCTATAATGAAATTAATTACCTTGCCTCCAGGTATAGATGCTACATTTTATCTCCAGAGTCTGAGAAAACATTCTCCTCTTCTTTTTAAAGATGGCCCAAAGCCCCAGGAGCTCAATGCTCAGGCTTGCACAAATTGGAAGGAAAATTGGGGAAACTCTCTGTCCACATTTCATTGCATTCTTTCAGATTCTTGGGATTTTGCTGAGTCTGCTGGTGAGAAAGCTTGCTCATCTCCCACAACCCCATGTAATTAATCTGAAATTAACCTTCTCATTAACCCACAGATGGGGAAGGGCAACACACAAATTTTAAAATGTGTATGCTCACATAGGCTTTTATTGGCTATGGTTAAGAACTAACTTCTAGTTGATACATGCAGAAGCAGTTAGAAGATGTTTGAATTGGAATTTTCATAACAAAAATTTGTTGCCAATGCACGTAGTTTTATGTCAACTAAGAGGGCACTCTTGTAAGATAATTGTTAATTGAGGATAATATTGAATCATCTCAAAAACCTGATCCACGTTTGTTTTGATTTTTTCCCATCTTATGTATCTAATCTACTAGGGAATACCTACCCAATCTGTTACATGTAAGTTGATTTACTCACTGCCTAGGAAACGTGGGTCTCTTATAAACCCATGTTTATACTGATGTCCTTACCTCTGTTATTTTTTCCCATGTTCAAAGCTCAATATCCCCTTCATCAAGCCTTACTTAACACAGTAGTTCTAATATTGACTGCCCATGATTGTGAGCACTAATTCTAAGGGACCTCTGTCTTTTGATGAGTCCCAGGGAAATTTTCTCCTAATTAACACCTGTGTCTCAATTCTCTCTCCCTTTACCTGGTCTTTTGGAGTCTTACTGTCAAAAACCAAGCATAAAAGACAAAAATAGCAGACAATGGATTTCCAGCTTTATGCCTGTCTTGGCAATTCTGTGAGAGATGTTTTGAAGCTCCTGTTGAAAAATCTGTGCCAAAGACCTAGTAATTGTTTTTTATGGTTTTCCAATGAAGTGTGAAGTCCTTCTAATAGCTGTCAATAGCCTTCTCTGCTCTGTAGCTGTGAACACTAAGAAAGAGGCCTTTAACAACCTTTCTTTTTTTTCTCTTGCTCTTCCATCATCACTACTTTGGTCCCGTGTCAGGCTAGAGACTAAACAGTTGGCATTATAACCTGAATAGCCTAGGAAGTTAAGGGTAGGTAAAATCAATCATATTGAATCCCTCCTGACTTTCAAAATAATAATAATTTTTAAATCACAGGCAACACATATCTACTAGTTCAATTGAAAAAATCATGTATTTTTACTTTATTCCAGGCACATTGCTAATAGCTGAGGATCTGTAGATAAAAAAGGAGGTCCCTTTCTCAAGTAACTCACAGCCTAATAATGTAGAGAGAGATGTAAATGAGAACACTATAAGGTCATGTGCTCAGAGGAGAGAGGTAACCAGAGGAGGCCAACCCTGAGGGATTGCGAACAGAGTTATGTCCTATCTTTACTATGTTTCTAGTACTTAACACAGGCCCAATCTTTAATAGATATGCAATAAATATATATTGAATTAAATCCTATTACCCTACTCTTGTTAAAACATTCATGAGGTCAGTGAAATAATCTTCACCACCTTATTGTACTATTGCAAAGTTTATTAAAAGAAAAAGAAGGGCATCTACTTAAGTGTTCCTAGATATCTTTTCAAAGAGATGAGTCAGCAAAACTATCCCTTGAAAAGCCCTTTAATTTTTTAAGAAGGCACATAAAATTATTGTTAAGTAAATTTTTAATTACTGTTTTTTATACTTAGCCTAACAGTTTAGGTCGAATTTATGATTCACGAGAGTTGTATTTTTATGGGTCGTGTGTATTTTTATGGTGCATTGGAGTCTAGGACTTGGCACATAATTTTACTCTTTTAAATTGTTATAGAGATCTGTAGTTGTTGTATCTTTGCTTTTACAATGTCCTGTTTTTCATATTTATAGTTTGTTTTATATCATATTCTTGGTTAGGAATGCAATCAGAATTATTACATTGTTCTTTGGGGGGAAAAGATGATCTGTTTTAGAATGATATACTCTGTTCCCAAAACTGCGAGAATGCATTATGGTAGAAATTGGTAACTCCCTATGCAGTCACATACCACTTGTTATGTTTTCACAGCAATGTTGGAGTTCTTTCCTCAATCTGAATGAAAACCCCTTCTGGGAATCATTACTTGCTTCATGACTCTTCTCTCCTGATTTTTCCTTCTCCTGTCCAACTTCTTATAATCGTTGGCAGGTTTTCCTCCTAGGCAAAGGTTGGTGTCAGACCCTGAGCTGATCCTGGACACCATAATACCTGAAATTCCAGCTCAATCAACAGGAGGAACTTAGAATTAAGTTTTAATGCTGTAGACTCAGGAGTAGGTATGCTAGGGATGTGTGTTCTCCCCTAATCCCTACACAATAGCCTAGCCAAGTTAGCCCTACTGTCTCCCCCTGAATCCACCCACCACTTAACTGGGCCCTTAAAATTCTATTAAATTCTTGTCAATCTCTTTTCTGGAGTTACTGGACCTCACGTCCTGTATTCTCCACCACTACCTGAGATCTGCCTTTGAATAGACAGTGTTCAGACACATGATGTAACTCTACTTTCATCCAACTAACCCCTGCTACCTGACTTTCCAACTGGAGTTTCCCAAAGGCCAACCAACTTTAAGACTGGGCCTCCAAGGTTAGAATACCTAGACTTTTCCAGAACATGCCACACCCTTAGGACAATAGTTTTCTCTCTGCCTAGCCATGCTTGCTAAGGCTTCCCCAGATTTACCAGTCCTGGTTTTGTTTCCTTTTTCACTAGCATATGCTTCTGAGGTACCAAGATGTCTCACAGTAGCACTGGCTGGGACCCTGGTTCCACAGACATGAACATTCCATTAATCCTGCAACCTGCACAATATCTAGTAGAGTAATAAGCACACAGAACTTCTTACTGTGCAAATGCCTGGTCTGAAAAAGAGGAGCTTGTCTGCAGATCATAGCCCAGGGATCTGGGGCAAACAATGGTGGAGCCAATAAACTAAATGTTTCTGCCCTCAAGACTTTATAACCTGTTGGGGAAAAGGAGATGAACACCCAGAAAACAAGAATAACGGAGACTCTCTGGTTCCTGTGCTTTCTATGGAGATTAATGTTACTTCTACCTACCTAGCCCCTCAAACAAGAAAATATCCGTTCTTCATTTGGCTATTTCAGTGATATTTCTTTTTCATTTATACCATTTAAAACTGAATCTTTTTCTGTATTATTATGTTTTTTTTAGCTGAGGACATGTGTTATTCTTTCCAACAGTGTAGAATGACAGAAAATGGAGAATAACAGTCCCTGCCACCTCAGATGCTCATTTCTTTCCAGTGGAGATTCCAGAATATAAGAGGGCTTTCCTCACCTCCCACTCTTTTCTCCACTCACTCCCATCTGGCTTCTGCTCCCCTCATCCAACTAAAACAGCTCTCACTGAGGACAGCAATAATATCCACATTTCTAAATGCAACAGACTTCAAACTTGCCATCTCACTAGCATGTGACACTACTGGCTACATGCTCCTTTAAGAAACTCTCTTCACCTGGCGAAGTGGCTCACGCTTATAATCCCAGCACTTTGGGAGGCCAAGGTGGGTGGATTACCTGAGGTCAGGAGTTTGAGACCAGCCTGGCCAACATGGTGAAATGCGGTCTCTACTGAAAATACAAAAATCAGCCAGGCGTGGTGGTGGGCACCTGTAGTCCCAGCTACTCTGGAGGCTGAGGCAGGAGAATTGCTTGAACCCAGGTGGTGGAGGTTGCAGTGAGCCAAGGTTGCATCGTTGCACTCCACCCTGGGCAACAGAGCGAGATTCTGTCAAAAAAAAAAAAAAAAAAAAAGAAGAAGAAACTCTCTTCTTGGGTTCTGTGTTAGTTTCCTATTGTTGCTGTAACCAATGACCACCAACTTGATGGCTTAAAACAACACACATTTATTCTTGCATAATTCTGGCAGTCAGTTCAAAATAAGTATTACTGGGCTGAAATCAGGATGTCAGCAGGGCTATACTCTCTCTGAAAGCTCTAGGACAGAATCCATTTCCTTTCCTTTTCTAGCTTCTGAAGGCTGCCTGCATTTTTTGGCTCATGACCCCTTTTTCTGTCATCAAAGCCAACCATGCAGCATGCACATTTCTTCAACTGTCACATTGCCTTCTTGTTCTGAAGTCGAATTTCTTCCTGCCTCACACTCATAGAAACACTTGTGCTTATATTTAGCACCCAAACAGATAATTTAGGTTAATCTCCTCATCTCAAGGTCTTTAACTCAATCACATCTGCAAAGTCCCTTTCCTCATATAAGATTGCATTCACAAGTTCCAGTGATCAGGGCATGGATATTTTGAAGGGACATTATTCAGTCTACCACAGGCTCCACGACATAACGCTCCTAGTTTCCTTCCTCACACTTTTTTGGCCATTTGTTCTCTGTCTACTTTGCAGACTTGTCTTGTTCCACACAAAAATTAAATACTAGATTTTCTGAAGGTTTAATCCTAGATTTTCTGTTTTTCATATGCAATGTTCTATTTACTTAGTATTTATGAGCCATAATTCTTTTGCAAAAGTATGTATTTAAATAGACAAATTTAGTTCAAATTTGGTAAGTTTAAATTAAATTGAATAAATATATTATTTAAATAAATAAATTTTAAAATTGGGAAACATAACACATAGAGAAAAGTGTAAAAACCATGAATATCTAACAACAAATTATTATAACATAAAGACATGTGTTACCACCACTCGGGTTGAGAAATAGAACATTGCTAGCAGCCTAGATACCCTCTGTGGGCCCCTTCCTAATTACATCCCCATCCTTGGTAAATTTATTTTCAAGCATTTTAATTTGTATAATGCTATTGTATGTGGGATATTTTATTCCTTTCGAGAAAGAGAAAAGCAGCCTCAATATCTGGGAGCTGGTCTGGCTCTTTCCTGTTGAATATGAACAAAAACAATTTCACATGAAGGTAGCAGAATATGTGACCCCAAAATATGCCACTTTAAAATAAGGTTTATTTAGAGCTAAAGGCACTTAAAAAAAATCAGGTGTGAGAATGGCACTCTGACCCTTCTCTGATAAAACCCCTGTCTGGAAGATGTCCTTCCTATACCAGAAGGAAAGTAATATTCTTGTCATCAAAGATGTGAAGTTGCAACCAAGAGAATTCTACATAAGTAGACGTTGTTAAAATAATTATTCTTTCCTTCAGCTTCCCAGTTTAGTTACTTTACTGCAATTGCCTCTTTTTGTTCAACCTAATATAAAAACATTTAAGGATTTTCACTTCTCTGGGTCTTCATTTCCTTATAAGGGTTTCTGTGTCATGTAAAACTTACATTAAACAAATTTGTATGCTTTTTTTTTTTGTCTGTCTTAAATCAATTTAATTCCCAGGTTCAGATAAGACTGTAGGAAAGGAGAGGTCAAGTTTTGACTCCATGACACACGGAATAACAGCATCAGACAAGGCCACTCTGCAATCCTGATGGATCAAGACAAATGCTAGAGTACCTTGTAATCATGACTGAGTGCAGACAAAAGCATAAGCTCTGCCAACCCACAAAAAATGCCAAGGTATCCCACTCTGCCTTCTGAGAGAAGTAGACTGCTTTTTTTTTTTTTTAACCAGTTAGAGTTCTGACCTCACTTTAATTTTTCCTCTTCCAAAGATGTATTAAGATAATAACAAAATTACCTCTGCTTCCTGAGAGCATGCAATTCAGAGCAAACCTCCGCTTGAACTCTGCCCCAAGAGCACCAGACACAAGCCCAAATCCTATAATAAATCATTTCTTAACATCTTTTCAAAGAGATGTTTCCTCATGATATGCATTCCCTCTTCGCAATGAGCAATATACCCAACTCATTCAACTACATGCGTGTTCCTGGTGGTCTATGCCTATAGGACACTGACATTTTGGACTTTCTAAGTTATTTTTGTTTGTGTAAAGATTGCTAATTTTTTGTGTATACCAATTGCATTAATTTTATGAATAATCTCCTTACTGATTTTTCTTATTGCTAAGCTTCCAAAAAATAACATTTACACAATTATGAAAAATATTTCTACCTTCTCTTTTCAGCATTTATTCCTCTTATTTCTTTTTCTTGTCCATTTTCGTTGATTAGTACTTACAAAACATAATAAATATTCCTGGTGATAATGGGTATCTTTGTCTTATTCTTACTTAAATGGGAATTTCTTGAGTTTCTCACTATTAAATATGATGTTGGCCTTTTATTTGAGATGTATATCATGTAAGGAATTCTGGTTCAAATTCTGGCTCTGCCACTTAAATGCTGTGAGACCTTAGGCAAGCTGTTTACATTTTTGGCACTAATTTTCTCATCTGAATATTATGGCAATAATATCACCACTTCACAGCGCTTTGCCAAAATTAAATTCATTAAAATATTTTCAGATTGTGAAAATGCTTACAGCAGCGCTTGGTTCATAATTACTACATAAATGAATTTATATAATACCAATACAATATTCTCTAACACAAGATAGTTCTATAGCATATACTATATAATAGTACAAACAATAGTATTTCATGTATTGTATAAATACTATTTATTAATCCTCTATTCTGATTTAATTAAGAATTTTATCAGCACTAGAGGTTGGATTTGATCAAATGCCTTTATGACATCTACAGCAATGTTCATATAGCATTTCTCTTTTCATGGATTCATCTTTCTTAAACACCCATCTGATCAGGTTACACTCCTGTTTGGACTCCTTATGACTACATAAAATAATGCATAATTCCTTAGCAAGGCATTCAAGAACTCCCATAATATAACCCAGCTTTTGTTTCCTCAATGCACTCTCTGCTCTGGATATATTAAAGTATCTGCTTCATAAAAGGGCCACACTCTACAATAACAGTTTTAACATGTGGATTTGTTATGAGGATTTAACAATGCATGCATTTTAAAAATATATAAAACAGTACCTGGTGCAGAGTAAATGTAATATAAGTGTTCCTATATATTTTTTTTATACTTAGGGTTTTGTCAGTAACAGGTGTTGAATTTTATCGAGATCCTTTGGGGCATTTGTAGAGATGTTTATATGGTATTTTTCCTGTGATGGAGTCATTTTTTAAAACATATGTCTGATCATATGACACCTTCATAGCAACTTACTACTGACTACTGTTAAAGCGAAATAATATGGTCTGAGAAGGACTCCATACTTCTATATTTGAGTCCTTGTGGATGAACTGCAACCTAACTTAATAGGTAGAGAAGATTGAAAACCTAATTTAGGAGTATGCGCCTGTAACAATAGCTGAGTCTTGGCCAATCCCAGCAGCCATACTTCAACCACTCATACACTGCTGAGTGTTCTGTGTTCAAATAAGGCAAACGCTGAGCTGTAACCAATCCAGTTGTTTCTGTACCTCACTTCCGATTTCTGTATGTTATTTCCCTTTTTTTCGTCTATAAATCTTCTACCACGTGGCTGCACTGGAGTCTGTCTAAATCTGCTGTGATTCTGTGGCGGTGGGCTGCCCTATTTGCGAATTGTTCATTACTCATTTAAACTCCTTTAAATCTAATTCGGCTGAAATTTTTCTTTTAACACTACAAAGCAAGGCATTCAAGATATTCCACGATCTAACTTTATTGGGGGGACATGACTGTGGTCCTGTAAATAGGTTTTAAAATTTTCTCTTAATCCAAAGCAACTTTCACCAGACTGTGAATTTTCATTTTTGTTTGCTACCTTCTTTGGTCCCTAGTCTTTGTGCAAATTATAAGACAGACACACAGCATTATAGATGTTGACATTAATTGATCTGAAACTTTTTAATTTATTGGAGCAATTTCTTGCCAATCTTGTGTTCCTTCTTTGAGGCCTGAGCAGCCACTTGGTTAAGTATTCATTAGTTTGACTTCTATACTGCATACGTAAAAATTCCACATGTATTAAAAAAGACTTTCACCTCAATACCTACATCGTGTTCTAGCAGTTTCCTATTTACTATGCATACATTATAGACAACTAAACAATATTTGGAGATCCCCTTAGGGCTGCCTGAAAATTCAGAGATATATTGAAATCACATCAGCAGTATATTTCCCTTTCATAATATATTATGCCATAAGTTTGTAATCTCTCCTAAGGAAACAAAATTAATTTTTCAATGTTCTTCGCTTGTGAGAGAGGATAGCATAATAAATACTCCTCCTTTGTACATTTGGAGATAATTGGCTGGAAAACTATTGGGTGAAAATTGTTTTCTCACTCACGGTCATTCTGCTACACATTAGCACCATTGAGGCATGCTTCTGAATACCAGGAACATGCCCTTCAGACAAAGACTAATTAGATGCAAAAGTTAAAAGAGAGAAACAGATGAATCCTCAGCATGGCTTTTAGAATATAAGAAGTGTGGTCCGTGTTAATGGCTGTGCTAGTTTTCAAAGCTCGCCTTTTGAACTCATCTTTTTATGTATCTAGTTTAAAAGGCTTGCATTCCTATTAATAATGAAATTTTAAAATGAAAGAGAGCCAAATAATGATCTAGCATTCATGCAAAGGAAATCATTATTTACCATATAATAATTAATTCACAAATATCACCTAAGGAACCAAACTGAGGAGAAACTCCTGCTTTGCTCATCTTTCATTCAATTATAACCATCCACTGTGTTGGAAAGGGCTGCAGTGGGGTTGCAAAGATGGGTATAATGTTGTCCCACTACTTGACGACAAGTTCTTTAAGAGCAGCAACCAGGACAAATATACAAATATCTTTGATGCAAGGCAGAAGATGTTATGGCCCAGAAGAAAAATTTCAAAAGAGGGAAAGATCACATCCTTGTTTTGCTTCTGATACTTTGTCTTGCTTTATTATTTTATCACAACTATTTTAAGTTACAAGAATAAAGAGATACCGCATAACAAGTCAAATAACACAGATGCTTAAAAAGAAATAGTTCATAATCTGCTCCTCCATCCCTTCAATCTCTGCCCTTGTTCAAGGTAACAAATCTGATATGTTTGATGTACAATTTCTATATCTTTCTAGATTCTCATTTTAAAATCCTAAACTTTTTATTCTTTTACCAAAAAGGATCATCCGATATGTCTTTTCATGCTTCCTTTTTTAAACTCCAGTGTAAGATATAAAGAACTAGAAATGCCAGTGCAGTTTGATGGAAGAAAAGGAGTCTTTTCAATGAGTGGATCTGGAGAAACTGAATATCTGTATAGAAAAAAAAATTATCCTTGACACCCTCCCTCACAGATATTTAAAAATTAATTTGACATGGATCATAGATCTAAATGTTAAAGCTTAAACTATAAAACTGTAAAGCTTCTAGAAGAACCTACAAGAGAATATAGTCATGACCTTGGAGTAGGAAAAGTTTCTCAACAGGATAGATAAAGCACTAATCGAGAATGAGAAAATTGATAAATCACACACACACACACACACACACACACACACTCTTCTGCTCTGATTTCCAAAGTAAACATACCAATTTGTACTCTCATCAGTAGCATATAATGGTTCCACTTGTTCCACATCTTGGTCAGCACATGATATTGTAGGTTTTTAATCTTTACTATTATTGTTGTTGTTTTAATTTTAACCATTCTGGTTGGTGTGAATCTCACTGTGGTTCTAATTATACTTCCTTGATAACGAATGAAGATACCTTTTCATTGGCTGTTTGGATACTTTTTTTGGTGAAATGCCTGTTAAAATCTTCTGTACATAAAACAAAAAAGGAAAGAAATGGGTTGTGTGTTTCTCATTGATTTGGAGGCATTTAAACATATATTCTGCACATTATATATAATATATAAAATATCTGGGCCTTCACTGTTCTAATAGTCTTTTGATAAAGAAAAGTTGCTAATTTTAATGAGTACAATTGGCCAATTATTTCCCTTATTGTTAGTGTATTTTGTGGAGAGTAGCTAAGCAAGCCCAAAACCAATATGGCAGGCAATCAGGAAGGCAGGATCATGGGCAGACAGGAAACCCACAAGCATGGGTTTACACTTGTCCACAGGCAGTCAGTCAGGATGGGAAGATGACGAGCAGGCTGAAATAGCACATATGTGAACTAAAGCTTATTGTTCACAGACAGCAGTCAGGGAGGAAGATCCAGGAGGAAAGGAAGAACAATTGTAGATGCAGATGCTATCTGGGTCTGAAAACTCAAGGAAGACCTAAGCCCTTTTGTAAAGCCCTTGAAAGTAATTAAATCAGGCCAGCAAAGATGTTCCTCAACTTACAGTGAGGTTATGTCCCAACAGTGCATATTCAGTCAAAAACTGTAAGTTGAAAATGCATTTAATACCCTGATAACCCGATTGTAAAGTCAAAAAATTATAAATTGAACCATCATAAGGCAGAGGCAATCTGTAATACCCCTTTTGATTAACTTAAAGTCAACTGATTATGGACTTGAATCACATTTGCAAAATCCCCTTACAGCAGCACCCAGATTATTTGTGTGAATGAATATCTAGGAGAAGGCCTGTGTATGTTATGTAATGACTGCTGCTTCCTTTCCATTCTCCAACTCTTGTAAGAGAACCTCCCTCATAACCACCCCACATCTAGGAACATACTAGAAAGTGAATTCTGAGAACTTGTTTTCAGCCTAATCCAATTGACACATCAAATAATTGTCATAAATATTCTTCTATGTTATCTTCGAGAATCACAATGTCCAATTGGTCATGCATTTAAATAGCCACATGTGGCTATTTAAATTTAAATTAAATAAAATTTAAAATTCAGTTACTCAGTCACGCTAGCCAAGTTTCAACTGCCCAATAACTACATATGGCCACTGTGTTAAACAGCATGGAGACAGAGTATTTCCATCTCATATCACAAAGTTCTATCGGACAGTGCTATTTCAGAAACAGTTATTTTGCCTTTAACATTTAGGTTTGTCTCTCATTTGGAACTCATATTTTACTAAAGAGCAAGGTAGAGGTCAAGATTTATTTTTTTTCCATATGGAAATCAAATTAATTGACCCAGTATTATTTCTTGAAAAGCCTACCCATTCGCATTGCATTTCAGTGGCTGCCATCTTTATTGTAAATTGGATGACCACATATGTAGTGACCTGAATGGCCTGTTTTGGGCTTTTTATTCTATAAGTTTTGTCTATTTATTTTATCAATACCTCCTGATCTTAATTCTTGTCTTTTTATAAGTATTGATATTGGTAATAAAAGTTTTCTAGTTGTTTTTCTTCTTCAAAACTGCCTCAGTAATCTTTTACCTTTTGCATTTCTATGTGCATTTTAGAATCAGCTTGTCAATTCATACAAACAATTTTCTTGGGTTTTCACTGGGATTGCATTAACTCTATACATGAATTTGAGGGTAAATCAGCATTTTCTTTTGCATTTAAATGCTATTAAATACGGTTCAACTTGTCCAGTTTATGTTCTTGGACACATTCCCATTGGCAATATGTGAAGGTCCTACTTCCCTGTGTCCTTATCACCACTAAATTTTTTTAAAATTTAATTACATCAATTTATTTATTTATTTATTAAGGTGGAGTCTCGTTCTGTCGCCCAGGCTAGAGTGCAGTGGTGTGATCTTGGCTCACTGCAACCTCCGCCACCCAGGTTCAAGTGATTCTCGTGCTTCAGCCTCCCAAGTAGCTGGGAGTACAGGCGTGCACCATCACACCCGGCTAATTTTTGTATTTTTAGTAGAGACGGGTTTTCACCATGTTGGCCAGGCTAGTCTTGAACTCCTGAGCTCAAGTGATTTGCCCACCTTGGACTCCCAAAGTGCTGGGATTATAGGCATGAGTCACCATGCCCAGCCACCACTAAATATTTTTAATCTTTAAAAATATATGGTATCTGATGAGAGAAAATATCTTGCTGTTTTAATTTGAATTTCCCTAACTTTTAATGATGTTGAGCATCTTTTTATATTTTTTCCACTTAAATTTTCGTTTCTGTGAATTGATTTCTCACTTAAAATCATTTTTGCTAATTCAAATGCAGGTCTTTTCATGTATTATGGATGTAGTGGATACTGTGCCATGCCACTCAGATTTTCTTTCAAGAAAGTTGCACTTATTTTACCATTTGCCTAGAGTGTTATCTACTGACTGATCACAGCTATGTCTTCTCTGGGAATTACCCTTGGCCAGAGGATGCTGCATCACCTAAGGTTGTATTTCATAATTGATTAATGCTAGTGTACAGAAGCCTGCCTTCTTTACCTTGTGGTGGGGAATCTCCAAAAGACCACGCCAGCTTTAGTGCTGCCCCTTTGGACTGGCTAAAGCTGCTGGTACAACTGTACTATAGTTCAACCTCTCCCTCTGACCGATCTTGCTTCTTTTGTTCTCTTGCAGATATTTTTGCCCAAAAGCATCCCCCAGTAAACTTTCTATGTGCAAATCTCAGTTTCAGAGTTTGTTTCTCCAGAAACCTGACCTATGACAATTCGTATAGGAAGTGGTTCTAATTGTTATTTTGGAAATAGATCACCTGCAGGTTTGCTGTCAATAATGACCCCAGTGCTGGTGGTAAGTGGAATATGGAGAGTCCTTGGCATGCTGTCGTGGTATAATTGTTAAAACTTTCACCAGTGGTAAACTCTTGTGGAATATGGATGGAGCAGAATACATTGTTGGGTGCAATATCTTAAGCATTTGGGATATACATGGGAAATAGTAATTTTAAAGATTGTGAGATTGGATAGCTGCGATTGGGGGCCTTTTTGTTAGATAAAGGCAATGCAATACCTAAATGGATGAACTGGTAATTGAATGCTAAATGTGAAAGTCAGATGGTCTCCTTGGTAACATATAAAGAGGCTTCCCTATAGCCATGGGGCAAAAAAAGTGGAGAATCAGGCCTGGGACTTAATTATAAGAGTAGCAAAGCTCTGCAGAAAGTTGAATTCTCAAAAGTGTATTGTTGGAAGGGCACAGGTCAGAGATTCATGAGACTTTTTAGAAGGTGAGATTGAAACCATTGTATTTTTAAACACGTACTCATGAATATAAGTTTTAGCACTCCCTTTTATCTCTTTTTCTGGCCCAATAAACATAAGTGTTATAGGTACTGAAATTAGGTGAATTTAATGATGTTACTATAAAATTATTTATATCTTGATATTTGCCAAAGAACCTGAAATGGCAGTTCCAATTTTGTATTTTCTTCCTGTTTTCTTTCATCTCTTTTAGTTTTTAAAACTACTTGGAAAATCTATTCAACTTGATTATACAATTTTTGAGATGTGTCAGGAATACTTGAAGAATGAAGATTTAGGAAAATCTTTCAAAGTGGTCAGAGTAAAAAAAAATTACAATTCAGAGAAAATATAGCCCCCTTATGTTTCTCAATACTAAATAATCAACTCAACATAATGAAAAACCTGAAAAACAAGAAAACCCATTTGAAAGACAAGTGAGTGTGGAAAAAATGAGACATGACAACATGAGATTAAGAAAAGAAATTAATATTAAATAAAAAGTAAAATAAAATTGTACAGTCAACAGGGTCCCAGAGTTTTATTACTAAATCTGCTTCACAGAGTACCAGCCTACATTGAAAGGAACAATTTCCTAAAAGTCAATATTGACAGAATAAGAGAAAAAATTGCATTTACTTACCTCGTGAGTCCAATGCAAGACCTTTTTGTAATCACACAAGTCAGAAAGATATTACTTCTTAGTTTTTTGCTGTCCTGCTTTTTAAAAAATTAAACCAGAAATACAGAAATGTCCATGAAAACTAATATTGAGAATCCTTCATGGACTTGTATTTTTCTAAATGCCAAACTTTTGGAAGATTAAATGACAAGAAGTCCCTAGGAAGTTAACTTTGCTAGGACAGAAAGATCATCTGACAACATCATTCTTTCATTATTTGGTATAACTCTAGGATGAGGTGTGCACAATATATAGAACATATTCTTGCCTATCTAAGCCAAGTGAAACTATATTCAAATACCCATTAGGCATTGTATTTGAAAAAAAGCAAAAATGACAATATCTAATATTACATAACCAGGCTGTACAGTACAAACTCTAATGTTAATGTGTATTATGCTATATTACAGTATGTCTGAAAGAGACCAAATTAGGATCATTTTGCATTCTGCTAATGTGTATTTTTCAGTGATTTCACGGAATATCAGAATCTTGTGCATAGAGTGATATCGGGTGGAAAATATGGCTCTTTCATTTAGAATTTAAAATGATCTGGCCCCGATGTGTCCCTTATTCTTTAGAGAATTTCTACATAGCGCATACAATGGCTTTGTAGCTGCGTTTTTATTCAGAGTCTGGCTTTGAAAACACAAGTGTAATTAAAATCAGAATATAAGTACAGGAGCTGGCTTTGTTAATGTTAACACAGTTGATTGTTTAAGCCTGGTGCATCATTGCACAGGGCGCTCTACTTATTGCAATGTTAAGGCTCTGGGTAAAGTTCAGAGCTTCTTTCATTAAGTTGCCCACACTTTCCTTTCCTTACTCCCTGCTCACTGCGGCTTCTGATGTTTGGAGACCCAGGAAAATTGTCTGAGGATGGAGGCATATAGGAGATGCAGCTGAGCTTTCCATTTGGCACTGTCTTGCCTGGTATCTTTTCAACAGTTTGTGAAAAATAAATGGGTCAATTAATTATCTTTCTGTGAGTATTATGAATCCAATGATCTTCTTTGTAAAAATGCAAAATGCTAACTGATATTTTCAGGCTGCAATACAGATTCATATTAAGATAATTTACCTTACAATAATCCTTCATCAGGATTTTAGTGAGTGCTGGTGGTAGACATTTGGGACATATCCCTTCTCTCAGAAAGTTTCCAATCTCAAGGGAGCAGCTAAATAAACAGAGAACTATATTAGTATAGATGAATAGAATTATTAGAAGGAAATTAGACAATCAAATTTTAGACTGAATCAGAATCCCTCGGAGAGCTTGTTAAAACACAGTTTATTGGGCCTACCTCACTATTTCTGATGTAATAGGTCTGGGGTAGGGCCTGATAATTTACATTTCTGACAGCTTTCCAGTTAATATTGATGCTGCTGGTCTGATGGCCACATTGATTGCAGTCAGATTCTGAGAATTCACTCTACTTAATGATGAGGGTCTCATACAAAGAAAGCCGCATTTACAGGGGACCAATATGGCATAATCAGTGAGTCACACAGGAAAGAATGAGTAGAACTTTTGCAGTGCTCTTTCCTAGGAACCTCCCTAACTTATTGTGTGGGTCAAATGAGTTTAAGTAGTATCATCCTCATTTTAATGATGAGCAAAGAGAGGCCAAGGCAAGCTAAGTGACTTATCCAAGATTACACAGCTGACACAGTCACAGACTGGGCTGCAACCCAGCCCGCTTGGTATTAGTACTGTTTCCACACATACCTGTGCAGAATAGCATTGTAATGAGAATGTTTGGAACAATATAGGAAGAGTCTTGGAGGAGATAAGGCTTTCAGTAAAATTTCAAGAATGGTGAGTTGCAAATGATAGGCAGCGTGCATGCACTGTCTGCCATTAGGCAATGATGTAGCAGTAAGATTGGAAGATCTATGTATAACAGGGGGCAACTAGGGACCTCTGACTATAAGGAAAAGTTAGACTGGGATGTAGCAAGGTATAGAGGGGACGGCCAGGTCAGAAGTAGCTAAGGAGGGGCCTTAGAGACCTAATAGTGTAGGTGCATCTTATCTGGAAGCAAATGGGGAGACTCTCTCAAATATAAAACAGAGAGGGGGTTTCCAAGGAGCAGGTATGGAGGATACTTTGGCCTTAGTCTTGAGATGCATGGGCAAGGTTTCAGTGCAGAGGCACAGAAAGGTCACTTGTATAGTCCTGAGCAAGTCACTGAAAAAGGAGAGCTTAAAATTGATTGACAGTTCAATTAAGAATCCTGAACTAACAATACCACAACTCTAAAAGTTACAGGTGTGAATGGGAAAGCCCCCAAATTGCTGCAGGGCTGGAGGGTCACACAGGAAATGCCTAAAGCTTTCTTTGTAATCTAACTGAAGAATCTGTTCTTAGATTTGGGGCCAATCTGGAAAGTACTGTTGCTGATAAAAGCAGAAGTGTTTACACTGCTACTGCTGCTTACCCATTACTGTACTAGGGCTGAGCATTGAGGTAGAAAGAGGTGCTTAGGAAAGGGGACGAAAGGACAAGAACCCTGAAAATAAATAGCTAAACCATTCTCAGGATAATAAATGAATAAAAAGAAATATGCAGAGTTCCCAGAATATTATTTAGAATTGGTTGCGTATGGTTTCTGAGAATTTACTATAATTAACGTCTAAAACCTGCATTACACATAGGGGACCAAGTGGGGCCAAACCAACATGAGTCTTATACAAAAGAATGAATAGAACCTGTAAAATAATAAGAAAAGATAATTTAGAACCAAGTTGAAAGATTCCATCAGGGACTTCCCCACTGTCTAGATGGAAGAAATGCCTTTATCTCAACTGTGCAACGTGTAAATATTGTCTGGCTGAAAAATAAAGTCATATTCAACAGTCAATTCTTTTGGGAGGGCTTCCTAAGATGTTCTTTTAAATTTAGGCATTGTATCTATCAACAAATGTAACTAGCTATCAACCTACAAACCTGCCTCCTCATCTGCTTATCTCTCTGTCCTCCATCTGTATCTATCTTATGGTCATAGTTAGCATTTGGTAATACCAACTTGGAAGATTTTTAGGCTAAAATTCCTGCATGCCAGTTCTATGGGATGAATCTTGAGTTCTAATCACCTATAAATTCATATGGAAGAGAGGATCCCAAATTACTTTTTAGAAAATCCAGGGCCTTCTCTGCATATAGTTTCTTGGCTACTTCTATGAGCAGCTGAACACTTGTGTTCCTTTGACTACCCAACTTCTACATTTTAAGTTTTTTTAACTTTCAGATGTTCATTTTACTAGCAACATAGTATATATGTACTTTAGATACATTCAGGGAGTATAACCTTGAATTCACTCTCAACTAATATCAACAAAACCCTCATTCTACAAATGAAGCACAGCCAAGACACATGTAAACCTTCATTTCTCCAGAGGCTCTAAAATTATCCTTGGATTAACCTAGACCATAAGAGAGACATACACACCTGGAATGTGTTGTTTTTGCCCGTCTTTCTCCACCACATCCTGTTTTTATTGCATCACATTTTGACTTTATGTTATTGAACAATATTGAAGAACACTGCAAGAAAAAAATCAACAAAAGTAGCTGTATTTATTGTACAATGTTGCTGAGGCTGTTTGGATATTTTTATTGCATTAGATATCTCTTCTTTCTGTGATCCCATGGAAGAAATTCCTGTCTGGCCTCTGCTGTACTACCCCTGAACCCTTTGATTGTTTTTATTTTCTGACCATCTTGAATAACTTTCTTCCTTCTTTGTGTTAATTGCTAGAGAACTTAGAAATTTATCCCTCCTATCCTGTGAGTACACAGGTCTTTCCACTAAGCATTTTGTTTCCTAACCTCACATCTGGCTTCCAACTTACTTTTTTTTTTTTTAATGTACATTTTCCCATTTTACTCATTTTCTCACTTGTTTTTTGCTGTGTGTGTGTGTGTGTGTGTGTATAAAATAGGGCTGTTTTCTGCCTCCCTCCCTCGGCATAAATTTATCCTCAGGAATGAAGAGTGTTGGAATGGGTCAGGGCAGGATACACCAGTTAATCTTGAGGATTGAACTTTGACTTTGTGAAACATATTCAAAAGATTCTTTTTCTTTAATTAAAAACTACTGAAGTATAATTGGCACTCAATAAACTGCACATGTTTAAAGTGTACAATTTGATAAGTTTTGACGTATGTGTTATCCATGGAACCATCACCAAAATCAAGATAACTGTCATATCCATTACCTCCAAGAGTTTCTTCTTGCTACTTGCTAATCTCTTCCTCTCATACTTTCCAGTCCCCACTCTTATCCCCAGGCAAACACTGATATGTTTCTGTCACTATAAACATTACATTTTCTAGAATTCTATAGAAATGAAATTATACTATATGTACTCCTTCTTGGTCTGGCACCTTTTGTTAATAGTATAAGTATGTAGAAATTCATCCATACTGTTGTATGTATCAATAATTCATTTATTTATATTGCTAAATGATATTTCATTACATGAATATGCCCCAATTTGTTTATCCATTCACTTGTTTTTTTGTTTGTTTGTTTTTTATTATACTTTAAATTTTAGGGTACATGTGCACAATGTGCAGGTTAGTTACATATGTATACATGTGCCATGTTGGTGTGCTGCATCCATTAACTCTTCATTTAACATTAGGTATATCTCCTAATGCTATCCCTCCCCCCTTCCCCCACCCCACGACAGGCCCCAGTGTGTGATGTTCCCCTTCCTGTATCCATGTGTTCTCATTGTTCAGTTCCTACCTATGAGTGAGAACATGCGGTGTTTGGATTTTTGTCCTTGAGATAGTTTGCTGAGAATGATGGTTTCCAGCTTCATCCATGTCCCGACAAAGGACATGAACTCATCATTTTTTATGGCTGCATAGTATTCCATGGTGTATATATGCCACATTTTCTTAATCCAGTCTATCATTGTTGGACATTTGGGTTGGTTCCAAGTCTTTGCTATTGTGAATAGTGCTGCAATAAACATATGTGTGCATGTGTCTTCATAGCAGCATGATTTATAATCCTTTGGGTATATACCCAGTAATGGGATGGCTGGGTCAAATGGTATTTCTAGTTCTAGATCCCTGAGGAATCACCACACTGACTTCCACAATGGTTGAACTAGTTTACAGTCCCACCAACAGTGTAAAAGTGTTAAAAATTGTTCCTATTTCTCCACATCCTCTCCAGCACCTGTTGTTTCCTGACTTTTTAATGATCGCCATTCTAACTGGTGTGAGATGGTATCTCATTGTGGTTTTGATTTGCATTTCTCTGATGGCCAGTGATCATGAGCATTTTTTCATGTGTCTTTTGGCTGCATAAATGTCTTCTTTTGAGAAGTGTCTGTTCATATCCTTTGCCCACTTTTTGATGGGGTTGTTTGTTTTTTTCTTGTAAATTTGTTTGAGTTCTTTGTAGATTCTGGATATTAGCCCTTTGTCAGACGGGTAGATTGCAAAAATTTTCTCCCATTCTGTAGGTTGCCTGTTCACTCTGATGGTAGTCTCTTTTGCCACGCAGAAGCTCTTTAGTTTAATTAGATCTCATTTGTCAACTTTGGCTTTTGTTGCTGTTGCTTTTGGTGTTTTAGACATGAAGTCCTTGCCCATGCCTATGTCCTGAATGGTATTGCCTAGGTTTTCTTCTAGGGTTTTTATGGTTTTAGGTCTAACATTTAAGTCTTTAATCCATCTTGAATTAATTTTTGTATAAGGTGTAAGGAAGGGATCCAGTTTCAGCTTTCTACATATGGCTAGCCAGTTTTCCCAGCACCATTTATTAAATAGGGAATCGTTTCCCCATTTCTTGTTTTTGTCAGGTTTGTCAAAGATCAGATAGTTGTAGATATGTGGCATTATTTCTGAGGGCTCTGTTCTGTTCCATTGGTCTATATCTCTGTTTTGGTACCAGTGCCATGCTGTTTTGGTTACTGTAGCGTTGTAGTATAGTTTGAAGTCAGGTAGTGTGTTGCCTCCAGCTTTGTTCTTTTGGCTTAGGATTGACTTGGCAATGCAGGCTCTTTTTTGGTTCCATATGAACTTTAAAGTAGTTTTTCCCAATTCTGAGAAGAAGGTCATTGGTAGTTTGATGGGGATGCCATTGAATCTTTAAATTATCTTGGGCAGTATGGCCATTTTCACGATATTGATTCTTCCTACCCATGAGCATGGAATGTTCTTCCATTTGTTTGTATCCTCTTTTATTTCATTGAGCAGTGGTTTGTAGTTGTCCTTGAAGAGGTCCTTCACATCCCTTGTAAGTTGGGTTCCTAGGTATTTTATTCTCTTTGAAGCAATTGTGAATGGGAGTTCACTCATGATTTGGCTCTCTGTTTATCTGTTATTGGTGTATAAGAATGCTTGTGATTTTTGCACATTGATTTTGTATCCTGAGACTTTGCTGAAATTGCTTATCAGCTTAAGAAGATTTGGGGCTGAGACGATGGGATTTTCTAGATATACCATCATGTCATCTGCAAACAGGGACAATTTGACTTCCTCTTTTCCTAACTGAATACCCTTTATTTCCTTCTCTTGCCTGATTGCCCTGGCCAGAACTTCCAGCACTATGTTGAATAGGCGTGGTGAGAGAGGGCATCCCTGTCTTGTGCCAGTTTTCAAAGGGAATGCTTCCAGTTTCTGCCCATTCAGTATGATGTCGGCTGTGGGTTTGTCATAGACAGCTCTTGTTATTTTGATATACATCCCATCAATACCTAATTTATTGAGAGTTTTTAGCGTGAAGGGTTGTTGAATTTTGTCAAGGTCTTTTCTGCATCTATTGAGATAATCATGTGGTTTTTGTCATTGGTTCTGTTTATATGCTGGATTATGTTTATTGATTTGTGTATGTTGTACCAGCCTTGCATCCCAGGGATGAAGCCCACTTGATCATGGTGGATAAGCTTTTTGATGTGCTGCTGGATTTGGTTTGCCAGTATTTTATTGAGGATTTTTGCATCGATGTTCATCAGGGATATTGGTCTAAAATTCTCTTTTTTTGTTGTGTCTCTGCCAGGCTTTGGTATCAGGATGATGCTGGTCTCATAAAATGAGTTAGGGAAGATTCCCTCTTTTTCTATTGATTGGAATAGTTTCAGAAGGAATGGTACCAGCTCCTCCTTGTACCTCTGGTAGAATTCGGCTGTGAATCCATCTGGTCCTGGACTTTTTTTGGTTGGTAAGCTATGAATTATTGCCTCAATTTCAGAGCCTGTTATTGGTCTATTCAGAGATTCAAGTTCTTCCTGGTTTAGTCTTGGGAGGGTGTATGTGTCCAGGAATTTATCCATTTCTTCTAGATTTTCTAGTTTATTTGCGTAGAGATGTTTATAGTATTCTCTGATGGTAGTTTGTATTTCTGTGGGATCAGTGGTGATATCCCCTTTATCATTTTTTATTGCATCTATTTGATTCTTTTCTCTTTTCTTCTTTATTAGTCTTGCTAGCGGTCTATCAGTTTTGTAGATCTTTTCAAAAAACCAGCTCCTGGATTCATTGATTTTTTGAAGGGTTTTTTGTGTCTCTATCTCCTTCAGTTCTGCTCTGATCTTAGTTATTTCTTGCCTCCTGCTAGCTTTTGAATGTGTTTGCTCTTGCTTTTCTAGTTCTTTTAATTGTGATGTTAGGGTGTGAGTTTTAGATCTTTCCTGCTTTCTCTTGATCCATTCACTTGTTAATGATCATTTTGGTTGTTTTCAGTTTTTGACTATTACAAATAAAGTTTGTATGAACATTTGTATATAAATCTTTATTTGGGTATATTTTTTCACTTCCTTTGAGTAATTATTAATATAGTCACTCCAGCTTTTTTTCTGTAGTGTTAGAATGATATATTTTTCCCATTATTTTACTTTTAACCTATTTGTGCATTTATATTTAAGCACGTTTCTCATAGGCAGCATACAATGGAATTTTTTTTATTCTAATCTGACAGTTTCTGCCTTTTAACTGGAATGTTCAGACCATTTCCATTTAATGTGATTATAAATGTTGTTAAATTTACACCTATCATTTTATGTTTCTTTTTTATTTATCTCATTTTTTTTGTTCCTCTTTTCTTCTGTCTCTGCCTTCTTTTAGAGTAATTATTTTTATAATTCCATTTCAATTCATTTGTTGGCTTATTAGCTATAACCATTTGTTTTGCTCTTTTAGTGGTTACTTTAAGGTTTATAGTATACATTTTTAATTTATCCCAGTCTGACTTCATTTGATATTATTCCACTTCACGTGAAGTGTAATAACCTTAAAGAGTATACGTTCATTTCTCCCTTTCTGGGCTTTGTTCTTTTGTTATCACACATTTACTTAATACATGTAAAAGTAAAATGAAGGTAAATTTTAGTTTTATTACATTTTGAAGAATTGGGGCCATAATTTCTTCAAATATTTCTTCTGTTTCCTTTTATCTTTTCTCTACTTTATGCATGCCAATTACATGTAAGTTAGATGTGTGAAGTTGTCCTACGTTTCATTGATGATCTGTTCATTTTTTTCATTCTTACATTCTCTCCGTGTTTTATTACAGATAGTTTCCATTGCTGTGTTTTTAAATTTGTTAATTATTCTTTAATGTCTTATCTATCATTCATCCCATCCAGTATATTTTTAATCTCATACATTATTGTTTTCATCTCTATAATTTTGCTTTGGGTCTTTTAAAAAATCCTTAATGTTTCTACTTAACATGTTCAATCTTTCCTCTAGCTTTTTGAACATACAGAATAGGGTTATATTAACCATTTTAACATCACTGTCTTCTAGTTCAAATATCTGTGTCAGTTCTGGGTGTGTTTTTGTTGCCTGGTAATCTTTAATAGGACATCAGGAATTGTGGATTTTTCCTTCTTGGGTGCTGGATGTTTTTGTATTCTTATAAATATTCTTCAGCTTGCTCTGGGATAAAGTTAATTTACCTGGAAACAGTTTGATCTTTCGGGGTCTTGCTTTTAAGATGTTTGTCAGGAATAGAGCAGCATTTAATCTAGGTCTAATCTCTACTACTGAAGCAAGGCTCTTCTGATTACTCAACACTACATGAATTATGAAAATTACCAGTCTGGCCAATTAAAACAGCACTATTATTGGAGTTGTCTTAGTACCAAGTATTCCTTTCTCTAAAACTTTTCAGTGGTCCTTTCATTGGTCTTGGGTAGTTTTCTTAAATGCAAGTGCTGATTGGTGCTCTGCTGAATACTTGAGGTGGATTTTCTGTAAATCTCCATAATTTCCTCCTGTGCAGCTCTCTTGTTATTGATCTCTTTTGTTAACTCCAGATGTCTTGCTCTCCTAGGCCTCTTAGCAATGTCTCTTCAACCCAGGAAGTTTGACACATTCTATTTGAGTTTGCCACAATGGCCTGGAAACTCTCTCAATGCAGTACATTGGGCAATAGCAGGGCTAATTCTGTTAGCTTCTCATTTATCAGGAATTATATCCTTCATAGCCTGATGTCCAATGATTTAATGACCATTGTTTCATATATTTTGTCCCACTGTTTCAGATGGGAAGGTTGATCCTGTCCCTGTTACTGCATCTTGGTTTGAAGAAGTTCTTAGTCATCCTTTCTTTGGTGTTGGGTTTTAGCTTTCTTTTGAATGGACTCTCTGAGAATAATTTCTTCCTCAAGTATATGGGCAGTCAGCACAGG
Source organism: Hylobates moloch (assembly GCF_009828535.3). NCBI lineage: Eukaryota > Metazoa > Chordata > Mammalia > Primates > Hylobatidae > Hylobates > Hylobates moloch. The sequence goes on from NW_026652282.1 coordinate 38,352,316, forward strand.
ATAGATCTGCTCTTGTTTCTGGAGGGAATAGGTACTTATCTTGGTATCCTTTGACTTGATTTAATGCTTCCTTAACTCTCTACTCACAGTCAAATGGAAAGATGCTGAAGCTCAAGATTAGCAATTGGGCTGAGTACAGTGGCTCATGCCTGTAATTCCAGCCATTTTGGAGTCTGAGGTGGGAGGATCACTGGAGCCTAAGAGTTCAAGACTGGCCTGGGCAACACAGTGAGACCCTGTCTCTACACAAAAATTTAAAAAATAGTAGGGCATGGTGGCACACACCTGTAGTCCTAGCTACCTGGGAGGCCAAGGCAAGAAAATAGCTGGAGCCCAGGAGGATAAGGCTGCAGTGAGCTGTGATCACACCACTGCATTCTAGCCTGGGTGACAGAGTGAGACCCTTTCTCAAAAAAAAAAAAAAAATTAGCAATTGTTCCTGGGGATGAGGGGCCCTGGAGACCACCCAGTCACCTCTAAAATGTCTTCCTATAGAAGCACAAAGGGAAACCTTTGTTTCAATCTAGATCAGAAGGAACCAGAGCTCCCACATTTGACTGGAGCATCCTTTCATCAATGCTGCCTCTCATGACATCAGCAGCTTGGCTGAGGATTTAGAGATTCAGAATTCTAGCCAAATATCTTTCCATCCTCTATGACTAATATGGTAAATCCATTTTGGAGCAAAGTAGGAAGAATTTTTTACTTAAAGGCCAGTATTTATAGTTTGTTGTGTATGATTATGTTAATGTTAACTGTATATATTTATCTCCCCTTGGTATACATTCACTTTTTCTCAATTTTTGTTATTTTTGGAGTTTTAATTCCTTTCAGATCTGTCCATAGATAAGTACTTGAACTTGGTGGGTCTATATCTTAATAACTATAGCACAGATGAACAGAATGAGCATACAAGGTAAGTAGCCCCTTTACAGGTGACTTGAACTAGAAATCTTTCTGCAAATGCTGTAATTCAAAATAGTAAATCTGAGTGTGCACATACTTAGTAGTCATGGAAATTGAGCCGAGAAAAATTTAACAGGTATCAAAATTTTACACTTAAAATTCTAGTCTTGCTCATGGGAGTAATTAGCCTTTACTCAGACAGAGATTATCAAGCAATTTTTCTTCATATACTCACTCTTATCATTTATAGCAAGAATATTTTGACAGTAGTGGAAAGTGTCCAAATGGGAAGAAGGTTGACTTTTATGAGACTATGACTTTAGGGTCAAATGACTGATAATATTCAGTCTTGCTTTCAAAAATAGACAACTGAAAATTAGTAAAGGGAAAAGTGTTCCTCAGAAGACAGGCTGATATAGATCTTCAAATACTTGGGGTGGATCACTAGAAAGCAGTGTTAAAAAATGTTTCCTCCCCAACCTCTCCTTCATTGGCAACAGAGAAAATTAAGTCTTTAGTCTTTGACCACTTTGTTGAGAGGAATTATGATCAGGTTGGGAAGTCTTAGGAAGGCAGTGTAGAAAGAGCACTACCAGAAATTTTTGTATCTGTGCCCAGATCAGCCATGAAAAGATGTGAGTTTTAAGAGACCATGGGCTGAATTCACAACATCCTACATGTTAGCATTTCTACCAAGAGTAAATTTCTTATTCATTAAATAGATATTTTGCAAGCACCTACCAATGATCATGTACCATGAGCTAAGAGGAGAAGAGGCAAGCAAATATGAGTAAGGCAAGCTTTGCCTCTAGGGGCCCTCAGATTGGGGTCATCTTAGTTATTCACTTAACACATTCCATACACTTCATGTTTCTTCTGTGGAGAATTGATGGGGAAGACAAAGCTATAGTTTTTATGGCTATAACTCTGTCTGATTAAGATGTATTTGTTTACCTTTTGTACTTTATTGCATTTGTTCTTCTCTACTAATTATCAATCTTCCAAGAAATAGGAGTTGTGTCTGAAGTTACGTTTCTGGCCCTCCTCTCTATCCCCTCCCAACCAGAACCATAAACAGAAGATTCCACAAACCATATCAAGCAACAGTTTAATAGGTTTTAATGACTCAAGCTTCTAGGAGTCTCCATTATGTCAGGTAACATCAGATATCTCTTATTTTTGAAAGACTTTATATGATCCTCATCTTGCTTAGATATTATACATTCTTGCAGCAGGCAAAAGACCCACTGTGCCTTTGGGAAGAGCTTAAAACTGAATTCTAAAGCTGTGACATGTTCATACAATGGAATACTATTCACCAGTAAAAACAATGAACTACTGATACATACAACATGGATAAATCTCAAATGTGTTATTATATGTGAAAGGAGCCAGACTTAAAAGATTACATACAGTATGGTTCCATTTATATGGCACTCTGGAAAAGGAAGAACTATAGGAGCAGAAAATAGATCTGTAGTTTTCAGGGTGTAGGGGGGTGGTGGAAGGAGGAATGAGGACTATAAAGGGGTATGAGGGAATTTGGGGAGTAATGGAAATGTATATTTTGACATGGCAGTCATTACTATATGCACTTGTCAAGATGTACAGAACTGTACACTAAAATGGTGTATTTTATTATAAATAAGTTATACCTCAATAAACCTGGGCAAGAGGAGACATGGTCAATGCCCTTTAGGACCTATCACCTTGAGTCTGTGTGTGTTAGGCAAGTGCTGAGAGCTGTGAGCCCATACAAGATGCAATCTTGGGGGTAATACGTATTTCTACTATACATATTAGTTTGCACTCTGCTGTATCAGCCAGACAATAAAAGAATGAATAATTGTGTGTGTGTGCATGTATATGTGCATGTATTTCCTATTTAAGGCAGTAAAGGAAAGCTATGCTGACTGAGGATAAGGAATAAAAAATATGAGTTAAAAGATAAAAAGAGACAAACTGATAAATCTGGCTATATGTAAGGTACTCTTTTAAACATTTTACATATATAAATTATTTCACTCTCACAGCAACTCTATGGTGGGTACTATTATCATCCGTATTTTACAAATGAGAAAACTGAAGTGTGGCTTAGATAGGTGAATTGCTAAAGGTCACACAGTTACTAAATAATGAGTCTGGGATTTAAACCCAGGCAGTCTGGTTCCAGAAGCCAGGCTCTTCTAATTCTACTCCACTGCCTTTCTAATCATTAGAGAATACTAGCTAGAACATTAGAAAATAATTGTCCCCACCTAGAATTCATGTCAAGTTTAATTTACAGGATCACTTCTAGTAAACAAAGAGCAATGTTTTCCCCACCCAAATCCAAAGGGGGAAATCAGGCAGGCAGAGTGTTCATAAGTTGTTCATTCCCAGTCACATTATATCAAGCTACACTGGACTTTACTTTTGACTGGGAATAGAAAGATAAGACAATATTTTGGAAAAAGAAGAGGCAATTCGTTTGTGGGATGATCAAAGGGCAGGCTATGTCACAATTCACTTTGAGTGTCAGATATCTACAGAACTGCTTTCTCCCCCACAATTCGGTTTCTTGTTACATAACTTTTTCATAGCTACAATTTATTCCATTAATCCCACATGTCCTAATATTACGGCAGTGTCTTTAAAACTGCAATCCAACAGCAAAAACATTGGCTCTACCACACACAAAAAAATCCTCAGCAATAAAATCTGTTTAAAAAGATAAATCCATTTCGATATTCTTATTTATTTACACTTTACCTTGCTCCAAAAAAAAAGATATGTGATATGGTATTTTTTTCTGCAAAGCCCATAAACATTCACAATTTAACAAATCTATATTTCTGCAATCTTACCATAGATGATGTACTGACCAAATATTATACATATTAGAATTCATACTGAACATCATATTCATCTTCAAGCTGCAATCTTTTCCCATGTTTCTTTGTCAAAGACTTTTGGAAATGTTATGCTAAAAATAACAGATTTTTAATGTGAGTAGCAGGTTAACAAAATGAAGTTGCTATAGAAACAGAATGCACACTTTAGAAAATGGAACTGTAAGGAGAAATTATATTTATTGGCTACAATGAATTGGCAAAAGCTTATCAATATATATCCTATAGTCTGTTGCAGATAGCTTTGGTAGCTACTAATTAACAATATTTCCCAATATTTTTCTGAGTTTTAAGAATGTAGGCAATCAAGGATGTTCATTCAAGAGGCGGAAAAAAAAGATGGCTATTTCATGGATTCATGTACATAAGGAATCATTCCTTCAGCATAAGCAAAAGTGGGTCTATTAGGGTAGGGCCTTCATGTCTCCTTAATGCTGTGTTTTGTTTTGATGTCTTAACCATTACTATTTGCAAGGTTGTCAGAATTATTCACATCAATGAGGGAGCACACGAATCTCTGAGGATTATAATTTACGTGGGGTTTGGTATGCTTGGTTGCTCTGCGTAGTAATCCTGCAGTGTACTTAATGAAAGCCTTAATGATTGGATATCTCCTGTTTAACTGCTTTATTAAGGAGTATTTTATTTATTATTCCTCTCCAACTGCAACTTTTGACTGAATATTGCCAAGATTTGACTGTATTCTATTAAAGAGAAACAAATAGCAGTTTTTATACAGCATGCGCCCCTCTGCTTTTATAGCCTGCATTTTTCATGCAGTAAATCCAGACACTTTACAATCATTAAGCATATAGAAGAAGACTTGGCTCCATAACAGCTTCTCTCCAGAGCTCAACCTGTGCTGTAAAACAAGCCACCACAGAAAACATGCACTCAGGCTCAGCTCCCTGAAAGCCCAAACCCCCTGTTGTAAATAAGGTATTTCTGGTAGGAAAGTCGTAGTTTACATTGGATGTTTTGCTTCTTTGATCCAGATGGCTGTTGTTTCTTCCCTGCTCACCTCCTCCAAATTACAACTTGCCCTCTTTCTCAGATCATTAATAATGTAGCCTCTGGTAAGTGCACAGGCCTTATGTGAGACAACTGTATTGCCATTGCTAGGACCCAGCTGGTTTCTGCACTGAGGTTATGTAAGGCTCTAACTAGGCAGGCTTTTTCTTCTCCTCATACATCTGGAAAGCTTTCCTCCAAGGAATATCGAGATGATTGTGATGAGCACTGCTTTGGACTTTACTGAAGTTGCCCTGGGACTCCCTTATTCCCATGCTGTCTCCCCAGCACCTGGCTCCTCCTGTGTGAGAGAGCAGTGATGGTAACAAATGGGGCTGTTTGGGCTAGACTGACAGAGAGAAAGTTAATAGGCTCAGACTTAATTGCTTTCTACCTGAGACTGCAATTTCCTTCAGGATATGCAAATGGCTCCCTGGAGAAAATGGAACCAAGATAGATCAGGGCGATTTTCAAACCTTATGGAATTCTGGACTTGAAACAGTAAAAATGACCTTTCTTTCTTCCCTTGACCCTAAAGAGCAGTCCTAACAATACAGGAGGATCATGTCCAGCAGCGACAATACCTGATGAAAATTGGGCCACATTGGAGTGTAGGTACTTTTATTGAGTCTTGACTATATGCTGGGCATTGTGCCTTATCTCATGTCTTAGCTCATCCTATTTTTACAACAGCCATGTGAGGTAAGAAGTATTCTCATAATGATTAATCAATTCCTTTTTCACCTCAATTCTTTTGAATGCTTGTTCTCTTTCTTGTTGAACACAGAAAAAATTCAGAACTACTGAATTCCCTTTTTCCTTCTGTCATTTTTTAAATGCTACATCTTTCTCAAACAAGAATCTTATTCTTTTTTTCCTCATAATGTTACTCTAAAACTATAATTTTAAACATCCTTTTAATGGCATTGATCTTTCAGTTTAATACAGAAATCAGCAAACTTACTTTGTAAGAAGCCACATAGTAAATACTTTAGGCTTTGCAGGGTCTATGGTCTCTGTCTCAGTGACTCAACTCTTCTGTATTAGTGTGCAAAAGCAATGTAGACAAAACATAAAGGAATGGGCATGGCCATGTTCCAGAAAAACTTTATTTACAGAAATGGGAGGCCTGCCCATGAATTTTATCTTGTGAGACCTGGATTAAAAAAGAAAGAAAAAAAAAAGGTGGCAAAGAGATGGTGGGGAAAGCAAAGGGATAGTTCTTAATTAATTCATTTCTAGGACCACTTTATTGTTTGGTTTTAGACAAGTCACTTCATTTCTCTGTGGCTTAGTTTCTTTATCTTTGAAATAAGAGTAACAGCTTTTTCATGGGATTATTGTGAAGATTAAAAGACAGAAAATTCCTCCTGTACTTCTCCCCTGTTTCAGTTTGGTTAACACTGTTAGATTATTTACAATATTGTAGACATTTGTTTAAATGCTTATGATAGAACCATAAGACAAAGCCCTTGTTTCCTTTACCACCTCCCAGGAATTCAAAGAACATTAATCCTGGCTCAGAGGATAAAGGAAAGCTTCAGATAGGAGGCATTTAAAGTCAACCTTGAAAGATGAGTGGAATTTTTTAGGTTGAGAAGCAAGAGAAGGACATTCCAAGTAGAGATAACAGCAGGAGCAAAGAGATATAAAAGCTTTGTAAAATTGCATAGTATTTTCAAAGAACTGTGAAAAATAGTCCAATATGGCTGGAGAACATGATGATGCATGGCGAGGTAGATACTGATAGACTCTACCTGATATCCATTCTCCTTCCTTCTTTACTCATAATTCTTTGATTTTTTCCAAATCAGAATATGTACCCAACTAAAAATACACAACCTTGGCCGGGTGCGGTGGCTCACGCTTGTAATCCCAGCACTTTGGGAGGCCGAGGCGGGCGGATCACGAGGTCAGGAGATCGAGACCACGGTGAAACCCCGTCTCTATTAAAAATACAAAAAATTAGCCGGGCGTGGTGGCGGGCACCTGTAGTCCCAGCTACTCGGAGAGGCTGAGGCAGGAGAATGGCGTGAACCCGGGAGGCGGAGCTTGCAGTGAGCCGAGATCGCGCCACTGCACTCCAGCCTGGGTGACAGAGCGAGACTCCGTCTCAAAAAAAAAAAAAAAAAAATACACAACCTTTCAGTGTCCCTTGTTTGAGGTGGTCCTGTGACACAGTTCTAGTCAACAAGATGTAGGAGAAGTTTCTGGGAAGGGCTTGTTTTTCTGACTAAATAGAAAACAACAGCAAAGAATGAGGCTTTCTTTTTTTTTGCCACTTGTATTTTGGGTTCAGGGGGTACACGTGCAGGTTTGTTGCATAGGTAAATAGCATGTTGCTGAGGCTTGGTATACAAATGAACCTGTCACCAAGGTAGTGAGCATAATACCTGATAGGTAGCCTTCTAACCCATACTTCTTTCCCATCCTCCCAACTGAAGCAGTCCCCAGTGTCTACTGTTCCCATCTTTGTGTCCATGTGTATTCAGTGTTTAGTGAGAATATGTGATATTTGGTTTTCTGCTCCTGAGCTAATTTGCTTAGTATGATGAACTCCAGCTGCATCCATGTTGTTGCAAGGGACATGATTTCATTCTTCTTTATGACTACATAGTATTCCATAGTGTATATGTACCATATTTTCTTTCTTTAGTCCACTGTTGATGGGCATCTTGGTTGATTCCATGTCTTTGCTATTGTTAATAGTGCTGCAATGAAAATACCAGTGCCTGTGTCTTTTTGGTAGAACAATTAATTTTTCTTTGAGTATATATCCAGTAGTGGGATTGCTGGGTTGAATGGTATTTCTGTTTTAAGTTCTTTGAGAAATCTCCACACTGCTTTACACAGTGGCTGAACTAACTTACATTCCCACCAACAATGGGAATGTACATAAGCATTCCCCTTCTCTGCAACTTTGCCAGCTCTGTTGTTTTTGACTTTTTAATAATAGCCATTCTGACTAGTGTGAGATGGTATCTCATTGTGGTTTTAATTTGCATTTCTCTAATGATTAGTGATGGTGAGTACTTTTTCATGTTTGTTGGACACGTATATGTCTTCTTTTGTGAAGTGTCTGTTCATGTCCTTTGCCCATTTTTTATGGAGTTACTCATTTTTGGCTTGCTGATTTGTTTAAATTTCTTATAGATTATGGATATTAGACTTTTGTCAGATGCATAGTTTGCAAATATTTTCTCCCATGATGTAGGATGTCTCTTTACTCTGTTGATAGTATTTTTTTCTGCTGTGCAGAAGTTCTTTAGTCTAACTAGGTCCCACTTGTCAATTTTTGTTTTTGTTGCAGTTGCTTTTAGGGACTTAGTCATAAATTCTTTGCCAAGGCCAATGTCCAAAGTGGTATTTCCTAGGTTTTCTTCTAGGGTTTTCATTATTGTTTTAGGTCTGACATTTAAGTCATTAGTCCATCTTTGGTTAGTTTTTGTACATGATGAAATAAAGAGGTCCAGTTTCAATCTTCTGTATATGGCTAAAGAAGGCTTTCTTCTGACCTGGAATGTGGATTTAACACTTGAAGATTCAGTAACCCATTCACAACCATAAAAACCAAAGCCACATATTGTCAGTGACATAACAGCCTGTTTTCCCTGTGATGTTTTTGAGCCGCCACACTGGTCCTAATGATCTGTTTCCAGATTTTTGCTACATGAGAAAAAAATGGTTCACTTATTTGTTTAAGCCACTGCACATTATGTTTTTCATTGTTCACAATGGAACAAAATTCTAACTTATTCACAATAAAGTTGGAAGTAATAAGAAAGATGCCAAAAATAGATTAAGTTCATATTGTTAAGAGTACCAGTTGTTATAGTAAAGAGTTTAGACTCTATTCTGTAGACAGTTGAGAAACATCAAAAGTTTCTAAGCAAAGGAGAGATGTAAAATAGTTTATTAAACAGTAAACCATTAAGTTCTGAGTATATGCCAGGTACTACGGGGAACCTCATAGACAAACAACAATAACAACAACAAGGAGACAGACTAACAAAAACAATTTATTACAAATAATATGTTTATGAAGGAAACAAATGGTTTAGCTAAAGAGTAATCAGAGTGGCCTACTTTAGACATGATAAGAAAACCTCTTTGTGGAGGTAAAAATTGAATTCAGACCTAAAAGATGAGATGAAATTGATCATTCAAATACTGCTAATAGCATTTTAGGCAGACAGGCCAGCATTTGCAAAGGTTCTGAAGCAGAACAGAGGTTAACAGCTTATAGGGACTTTAAGAAGCTCAGTGGGACTAGAGCTTATTACTCAAATTGGGAGTTAATGGTTTGAGCTGAGGATTTAGAGATATGTAGTACCTTGTAACACTATGGTAAAGGGTTTTAAAGGCAACAGGAATCCATTGAGGGGTTTTAAATAAGTGGTATGATCCAAGTCATGTTTTAAAAGAGTGTTGTTGATATGGTATAGAGAATGCATTAGAAAGGAGTAAGAGTAGAATGATGTAAACCAGACATCATTTGTTGTACTAGTCTAGATGAAAGATGATGGTGGGATGATGATGGCCTTGTCTAAGGCAGTGATGATAGGGATGAAGAAGTGTGGATACTTGAGGTTCATCAGGATGACTTGCTGTATGGATTGGATATGGGGGGTTAAGAAAAAGGAGGAATCAAGCATGACTGTCTCTGAACTGAGTTTCTGGGTGGAAAATGATACCACTTACTGAGATGGAGAAGACTGATAGGAGGGGATAGATTTTGGATGGAAAATTAATTGTTCTACTTTAGACATGCTAAGTTTTCAATGCCTCTGAGATACTTAAGTGGAAACAAGTAGACTGTTGGATAGGTGGAATGTGTGAGTCTGAGATTTAGAGAATTCCTCTGGCCAGAGATAAAATTATGACTCATCAGCAAAATGATGGTATTTTAGTCCAAGAGAATAGATGGGCTCACATTGGAATATTGTGTAGAGAAAGAGAAAATATGAAGTCTGTGAAAGGAAGATGAAGAATTGGTTAGAAAGAAGAGAGAGGAAGGGATGGATTTGAGAGAGGAAGGGATGGATTTAAGAGATAGTTTACAGGAAGAATCCACAGATGTTGGAGCCTGATTAGATTGCAGGAGTAAGAAAGTTGAAGTCAAAGATAGCTTGGAGGTTCTCTTTTGCTTGATTGACTGTATGCTGATGCTCTCCATCAGTATGTGATATACAGAAGGAAAGTGGAGTTTCAGGGTGAGATAACAAGTTTGTTTGTCGTGCTGTAAGGCTGAACATCAGATAGGCTTAAAGCCTGGAACTGCTGGCTGATGCTTTTGAAAAATTACCCTTTCTTCACCTATACCTGAAGCAAACACTCAGGAATTGTGTGTAGTTGTTTTGAAGCTGGTGGAAAGGTAGACAGAATGCCCAGAATAGTCATGTTGGTTGTGAAGGGCTTTTTGAAGGCTATGAACCTCCATAAGGATGGCAAGGGGAATTTCTTATGCCTAGTGCAATTCTTACTCCATGTTAGTTGTGTCATCCACAGCTGAATGTTCCTGTGGGGAAATTTGGGGACCTAGAAGGCCTTACCTTCAACTGGGAATATATTGCTTACCTTCGATGTCATTTACTGATCTTCACAGAAACTTCACTTTTCTAGCTGTGTCTATTGCTGCATTCCTGAGGATCATATCACTGACTCACTGTTTAAATGGAATTACTACAAGGTCCTTGGATCCTGATAGCTGTGTTGATAAGGAGAAGGAGAGAAACTACAAAGGTATTACTATCAGAGTGCTAAGGTAACAAGTGGACCATCTTTGTTACTAAAATAAAAAGTGTGGCTAGGAAGAAAGGAAGAAGCATTACAGTGAAGTATGTCAGTTGCCACCTTGGTTCCACGTAGTTTGACTTTCTGGATTGAATATCAGAAATGGTCACAGTTATAATTTCCTGGTTGCTTCTATTGCTTCAAGCCAAAGGGTCAAATATACCTGAGGTATTATGCCAGAACATGAAATTACTGAATCCAGTCTGAGTAGTCAGGGAAATTGAGACCAAAGCTGTTTTCTGGCAGAAATTGAATACTTTTGGCATTTTAGATGTGTACGAAAGAAGTGAAAATTAAGCAGAGCGAATTCTTTGCCTTTATTTTAGATTTTGTCAGAAGCAGCAGATTTTTATAACAAAAAGAATTTTAAAATAAGAAGTTTTAAATGTGGGAGGAAGTAGTGGCGATAATGATAAAATTAAGTAAAGCTCAATCTTCACTGATCTTGCTTGAAAAAGTGGATAAAGAATAACTGGGTCCATGTAGAGTTTTAATTATGAATAACTATGCTTTCAATTTTGTGTACTAAACATTTTCCTTTATTGTCAGCTCTGACCTTAGAACTCTGAGATTTATGCAAACTAATTGGGTTTTTAAAAATGTGTTCAGAGACAGCCATTCAAAAATAATTTTCTCATTGGATCAGGCACTGTTCAAGTGGAAATCAAAAGTATTTCAATGAGGCGTAAAACATCCAACAATAAGGGGTAAAAGAAACTATTTCTTTTTAAAATTTCTGTTTGAAAGATAAATGTTTGTTTGCATAAAAGTTGACCAGAAGGTGTTGATGAATTGTTTAAATGTGATTGAGAATGAGAACGCTATGTGCCGTCATTTTCAGGATAACTCACAGTTCCTAACTATACTAATTGAAATGACATGTGACAATGTAACTAAAATGGTAAATAATCGACTTGATAATTATAATTTTGCTTAGGAAAAAAACAGCTCCCTAAACTAAGATAAGAAGAAGATATTCAGCCTCTCCAAAGTTATAAATCTTGGGGCTGGCAACAAGGGACACATGTATGTGTTTTAAACAACCTCAGGGCTAGGAAATAAGGAGAGGTTTGACAAATCTGTCCTCCCTTGAAACTTCAGTAAAAGATGGAGAAATATCATAAAAGATTTTTAAAGTTACAGTCATGGGGAAGGTCTCAAAAAATAATGCTAGTGAGAAAAACAAGTATCAAAGTGAGTTAGTAGAGAATCAGGCACTCCTGCACTGTCAGCCTGTTTTAGTCGGCTCAGGCTGCCATTACAAAATACCATAGACTGGGTGACTTAAACAACAGACATTTATTCTCTCACAGTTCTGGATGTTAGAAGTCCAAAATCAAGGTTCTGGCTGATTTGATTGTGTGCCCACGGACAGAAAAAGAGAGAAAGTGAGCTCTAGTGTCTTACTTTTAAGGACACTAATCCTATTAGATCAGGGCTCCACCCATATGCCACATTTAACTTTATTTACTTCCGTAAAGGTCCCATTTCCGAATACAGCCATACTGGGGGTTAGCGCTTCAACATATGAGTTTTGTGGGGACGTGAACATTCAGTTCATAAGGCAGCCCAAAAGAGGAGTGAGTGGAGGGAAAGACTCACTGGGAGACTGGGGGCAGGACGGGATGAGGTGTCGTTGTCTGTGTGCAGGCCCAGCTGAGAACTACTCTGAGAAACAGAAGTCCCTTGAACTACCCACCACCCACCTGGCAATACGGAAACCTGATAGTGGGGAGGAAAGGCTGCACACCTGGATAAGAAGATGCTGTGAGGCCAAATTGTGGGCTAGCTGAGCCCACCCCTAACCCATCCCAGAGCTGATTAAGCCTGAGACTAGGGTGTAATGGACCACCCAGCTAGAGACCAGTGGTGTCACTTGGAAAAAGTGACAGAAAAAAGGTCTTGGCAGTACCAAATAGAAACTTCAGGTAGAAGTGTTTTCATTCCCTAAATGAAGGTCTAAGAAGACAAGCAAACTGTAAGCCTCTAAAATTGCCAGTTCCAGCCAGGGTAGTAGCTTACGACTATAATCCCAGCACTTTGGGAGGCCAAGGTGGGAGGATCGCTTGAGCAAAAGGAGTTTGAGAACAACCTGGAAAACATAGTGAGGCCCCGTCTCTACAAAAAAACAAAAACCTTAGCCAGGCATGGTGGCATGTGCTTGCAGTCACAGCTACTTAGGGGGCTGAAGGGGGAGGATCGCTTGAGCCTAGGAGGTCGAGGCTACAGTGAGCAGTGATCATGCCACTGCACTCCAGCCTGATCAACAAAGCAAGACCCTGTCTCAACAACAATAAAATGCCAATTCCTAGGAATCACTCGGGTAGGAGATACCTGGGACATTTAAATATGTCTAAGGTTATGTTAATAAGGATACAGAGGTTAGCTTAAAAAGCAGGGTTCCTCAACTACAGGCATTTTGGGCTGGATAGTTCTTTGATATAGAGGTCTGTCCTGGGCATTGTAGAACATTTAGCAGCATCCCTGGCCTCCACCCACTAGATGCCAGTAGCACCACTTCCCAAGTTTTGACCACCAAAAATGTCTCCAGACATCGCCAGTGTTGAGAACCTCTGGCCTAAAGAGAGGGCTGCTAGTGGCCTAATAGGGACAATTTATACGCCCAAATAAAACGACCATTTACAGAATTAACTGAAATGCTAAATGAAGTCATAAGACCATGGCAATGATGAAAAGGAAGCCATCATATAATACGCCCCAGGAAAAAGTCAAGCCAATGTGAGTCAGTTTCTTTCAAAACTGGGAGGGATTAACAAATTGTTCAATTAAAGAAAACGTTACCAAAACAAAAGAAAAAGAAAAAGTTACAATTAAATAATTATTTAGTTTTGTAATTTAGTTCTTTCATTGGATAGTTATTGTAGTGTGCCTGAAATGTCAAACATCCACACATTCACACTCATAAATATAATAATTTGACAGTGCAAAATTAGTAACTCTGAGGTCAAGTTATGGAATAACGAGTATAACTCAGACAAGCCTGAAGCCTCAGTACTTTGGGGGATTACTTTGGGAAACTGATCTTCACTTTGTCAGGTCTTGCTATAAATTCTTGAATGTGCACTGGTATTTTTATATTATTTGCACCTGATGACTCTCAAAAGTCAAGCAGTACATCGCCAGTAAGGTGTAAAATCATGCAGGGAGAACTTTTCATGGCACCCCACCTCAGTTCCATGTCTCTGTGTGGAACTTTGGGGGAGCTGGGATATTACACTTTTAGCGAGGAGCATGATGTGGTAGCTTCTGTTTTCTGTAGCTACCTCCATAAATTTTTATGTCTTTTGCTATTGAAGAAACTTTGCGTCTTCTACAACAATGTCTGTTAGTGTCTTTCTGTCAATCATATCACTGTCCTGTTGTGATAACTGAGCAGGTGCCTTTTTTATCCTGTAGTGTTGTGTATTAGACATTAGGAATTGCAGAAATGAGACTTAAATTTGCACCAGTCTCTTGTATTTCCCTTTGGATTTTTCTCCCCCTTTTATCTTTGGGGTCATCAGAGGACCCCTGTGTAGTCACATTACTTTCTTCAGATTCCTCTCTCTTTTTTAAAAATTTCCCCTTAATCTAATTTCTTATTATATTATAAAACTTATAAAACCACTCATCTCTCTTGAACACCTTTTAGAAACCTTGATTGTGAGATTATAACCACATTCAGTCTGATATTTTAAGAATAAAGTCCAGGGTACCTTTATTTCTATTGCCAATATTGCATTTTTAGAAACTCCTAGGTCCTGAGGCTATATATATCTATATATACTCCAAGAAGATTACTTACTTCCAAAGTTTCTGTCGTACTCATTTTAAGAACTCTATTGGCCTAGTTGGTGAGAATGAAGCCCAGGGTAAAAGTTCATCTTGATAGTTCCTCTACATGCAGATACAGCATTGTCAGTGAGAAAAGTCAAGTATGTGTCAAATACTTAGTTGAATGATAACTTATTTAGATATAAATACCTTGCCTCCAAAACAGATATAGAAATGGTATTAGGAAAGCATAGTCTATTTATGATGAATTTATAATTGCTGAAATGCTTTTTATTCTGTTTTAAGCTTATATACTGACATAATTTCAGACCTATATAAAAGTTGCTAAAATAGTACAAACATACACCCTTCATCCAGATGCCATGAATGTTAGCATTTCAACACATTTGCTGTGTCTATATGAATCATTTTAAACAAAAGACACAGGCTGAAACACAAGATGCTCCTAGAGATGTGCAAACTATGACCACAAATATTGTCTCTTTCTCCCTTCACACAAACCTCCTACCAGCCACACAGCCAGACATGGACAGTTTCCTAGTTGCCCCTTTCCTCTTACATTAGATGCATGGATCTGCCTCCCTCAGTAGACATCTTACCACCTTGGAGAGCAGGAACTATCTATTATTTATCTCTCAATCCTTAGCCTGCTATTCAGTGCCCAGCACATTGTAAAGGTACTCAGTGTGTGTGGAATAAATTTTTCCTTTTATATGGATGGATTTGTCATTTTTGTTTGTTTGTTTGTTTTAGTATTGATTTGCCTCTAAAATAGATGTTCCCTTTTGTCCTCAAGTTCTTCCAGTAAATATAGACCTGTAGGCATACAAAGCCATAGCTGAAACTTTTAGGTCAAGAATCTATGAGGATGGTGCTAGAGAATATGTGGGCATGGGAAACAGTTCTCATTCAAGAAAGAGCAAGTGTTTTGATGATGTTCCAGAATCCCGCCACCAACCTTTTTTTTTTTAAAAGACAGTTCAACAGTATAGCAAAGTTATAAAAGTGTAATAGATTATCATGTGTTTGAATAGAGTAGTATTGCTAGTTAACAAAAACCTGAAGGTTTGGCACATTCAACAGTGAGCTTTTAACCTAATCATTACAGTTCGGATTATGGAATGAGAGCCAATTAGATTACACATGCAGATATTCAAATATTAAAATATTGGGTGAAAATAGTATGGATCTAGCTGATGAAATAATGGGCTAAAGAAGTGACTGGACCACAAATAGAAATGCCAGATTTAAAAAGGCCTATCTATTCACTCTTTATTTTTATTTTTATTTTTTAACTTTTTAGGATGGAGTCTCACTCAGTCACCCATGCTGGAGTGCAGTGGTGCAATCTCGGCTCACTGCAACCTCTGCCTCCTGGGTTCAAGCCATTCTTGAGTCTCAGCCTCTCGAGTAGCTGGGATTACAGGCGTATGCCACCATGCCTGGCTAATTTTTGTATTTTTAGTAGAAACGGGGTTTCACCATGTTGGCCAGACTGGTCTCAAACTCCTGATCTCAAGTGATCCACCCACCTCAGCCTCCCAAACTGCTGGGAATACAGGTGTGAGCCCCTGAGCCTGACCAGCAATCCACTCTTTTAATAGACCTCTGTTATAATCATAACTTCCCATTATCTTTTGAAAAGTTTTTCTACATTTGAGGAAACCCCCACCTGTGATTCCTGTGTGTAGAAGTCTGAATTCAAATTACCAGCCTCCTTTACAGCAAGCAATGTGACTTAGACTCCATGAATCAGATATATCTATGACAGATTTAAATTTTGAAATAAACAAAAAAGTGAAACAATCTTGGCATGAAGTTTCTGTTTGTGCCAGCACAGATAATAGCCAGGGCACTTGCAACCTTGAGTGCCTGATGTGGAAGTAGCACTGTGGCTGGCAGCAGTAATGGTAGAAGTAAAGTCAAACTTGTGGCATTTTAGTGCTTAACAGGGGCAGTAGAAGTGGTTTATTCTCAGGCCAATTCTGGGATTTTTTTTTTACCATTTCTCGAGGAAATAATTATTTTAGTTACCTAATACCTTTATTTTTACCTTTAAATCTGTTACAGTTGAAACAACCAAAGTAGATTATTTGTTTGCAACTGCCTAATACACTATTAGAGATAACGCCCACTAAAAGGAGGAATGTAATTAACAATCAAGATTGAAGGTATCAATAAATAGGAAGAGTGTATAGAGTCTTTAAGAAAAGCAAATACTGCAGAAACTTAAATGGAATCACAGCATTCTTGGGTAGCTCATATTTGGTTGACTCCTTGGCTCTTACTTCATGCTCACTTTGAATTCATAGTTGGCCCTTCATAGAGTGCCCCAAGACAGAACCAACTCTACAACATATGATTGGAAGTGGATATTTTCTTGAGGATTTAATGGATACATAAAGGGGAGGCTGCATTCTACCATCTTAAAATGTTACACTGTGTTACTGTTAAACATCCCTATTCCATTCCCAAAGGCCTTATCTAGCTGACAAAAAAGATAAGAGGTTGGATTCTGGTATCAAGAACATAAGGAAATTTTAACTACATTCTAAAAGTGGAGAGTGCCTTGAAAATACACTTCCCATAGAATAAGCACCATATACTTCCAAGTTCCTTTCCTTTAAAGACTTTGGAAAATCTCTTAGTACTCGTTATCAATTTTCAGGGAAAATGGGAACATAGACATCAATAATTGTGGAGAAATGGCAAAGAAAGCAGAAGCTGTTCTTTGTCTCAGTACATTGTTGTTTGCCTCTTTCAGTACATGTGTTTGTGTGTGTGTGTGCATGCATGTGTGCACTAAGCAGGGATAGAAAGGTTACATAGAAGCGTTTAAGTGGCCATGGACCAGTGTGCTTTCTGTGAATTCTCCTGGAAATTCTCCCAGTTATTTAAATGTTCCATGCTAATGGGCTTGCCCATCACAGCCCTCTGGAAGAGCAGACTCTAGTCCTTTATAAGAGCCAGAGAGTGTCTCTATTCCCTGGAGCTGACTGCCTCTATTTGTTTTCATTAGTGGAAATGAAAACAAATGGAGTCCCTAGGTGCTCTAGGCAGAAGGGATGCTGTGCACCCACATTGCTGCTGCCTGCAGACTTCCAAGCTCATTCAGAAACCTTGCCAAGAGAGGAATGCTTCTGCCATGTCTCTCCCCTTTAGGGCCTCGGGACACATTATTTTGAATTATATCAGAAGAGGAGATTGTTGGCCAATTAAAATGCAGCACTACTACTAACTTATTTCCAACTGAATGAAAGCTGTGTAGAATCTGTCTCCTCAGATATTACCATTTCTAGGTGAATGCTGAATACTTGCTTCCTCAGCCTGAATTTAGCCACCATCCTCATACAACACTCAAGCTCTATTGCTGTCTATGGAATTTTGCATAAACAAAGGATCTCATAAATAGTTGCAGTGATTTGTTGGAATTTGTGTTTACAAAAGTTTTTTTCCTGCTTTGCAAACTCAGGCTCAGATCTGCAGCATTGTAAAGCTATTTGCCCTCAACAGATGTTCTGCCTCTTGCTGGCTGTGTTATTGGCTGCACTCATTTGTCTCACTCTGCTATTCACTTCCATAACACAGCCTGGAAATGTTGTTTCTCCTCTCCCCTGTACAACCCTCTCTACTAGTGCCTTGTCCACTGCTTCACTCCTGAAACCACAGCTACTGAGCTCTGTATCCTCCTCTGTATTGCAGTTATTTCTGCTTCCATGGCTCTTCACAGTTGGACACTAAAAGCAGTGATGACTAATGCCTTCATTTTTTCTCTTGACATCATCTCCCCATGTTTAAGCTTTTCTGTCACAGTGGGAGACAGCACCACTAGAAAAATTCGGTCACCCAGCGAGGATGTCTTAGAGTAATATTGACCCTTCCCTCTCTTTTGTTTCTTTAGTATTTTAAGCAATCTCTATATGCTGCTGAAATGTGTTTACCCTAATCTTTATCATCTTATCCATAATTGTAGTCAAATACCTAGTCCTATCTCTAATCCAACCTGTTGTAATACTATCCTCACTGGTCATCACATCTGGGGCTTTAATTCAACAAATGTTTACTGAGAAATGAGGAAACATGTATTGAGAAGTTGTTTCTGGATGTAGACTCCCTTTTTGTCCATATTCTCAAGCTTCTGGAGAAGTGATTTTTTTGTTTCACAGAGACAAGTAACTCCTTTCTTATTTCCCTCCAAAGGGTTATGACATTGGACCCCACTTCTTGGAGAGGTACCTATGAGCATCAAAGATGAAAATAAGAGGATGAGCATATTATTTAAAGAGGAGGTTACCTGAGACAAGTCATAGCTCTGTGACAAGTCAACAGTACCTGGGTGTCAGTGGACCCTAAGGTAGTTTGCCAATGGTACGTTGTGAAATTTGACAGTGTGTTATAAATCAAGCGTCTTCCCTGATTAATACACTGTCTCTTGTATTCTGTGCCAAGCACTGTGTTTGAGGCTGTGGGAGATACAAAGATGTGGAGATGAGGTTTCTTCCTCTACTTATTTATTGTGAGTTCCCACTTTGACTAGGATCCACCCCTCTCTCCAGCAGCCACCTGCACAGACAAGCCTATAGCAGCAGCTGCAAGAAGGGGCAGAGAGTTAGGAGAGTCAGTGTGACACCACAAGCCACCCACTAAAGATATCAACATCAAGTCTAATGTTCTGTAGGGTTCTGAACACCTTAGTGTCTCTCCGTTGTCCTCACTCTCTATGAATCTAAGTAGTTCTCAAGCCTGGGTGCACATTAGAATTATTGGGAAACTTAAAAAATATATATAAAATCTAAAATTGTTAAAATGATAAGTATTATGTTGTGTATATTTAAGATAAGATATATATAGAATAAGATATATATAAGATAAAAAATGTAGTGGGCCCTCTACCTTCAGGAGGTGGAGCATAACTTTCCACTCCAATTGTGGGCTGCCCATTGTGTGACTTTCATCCAAAGGGTACAATATGGAAAGTGGGGTAAGTATATAATGAAGAAACCTGCCAAACCTCAGCCAGGTGATCAAGGATCTCAACAGTGTTAAGATATGTTGATAACATGTGCCATTGAAATGTGATAAAAATGGCACTTTACTCCTGTGGTCTTTCTCTCTAAAATCTATAACTCAAATCTAATCATGAGAAAAACATCAGAAAACTCCCAATTGAGGGACAGTCTAGAAAATACCTAACCAGCAATCCTCAAAACTGTCAAGGTCATCAAAAATAAGGAAAGTATGAGAAACTGTCACAATCAAGAGGAGCCTAAGGAGACATGACAACTAAATATAATGTGATATCCTGGATGGGATCCTGATACAGAAAAAGAACATTAGGTAAAAATCGAGAAAATCTGAGTAAAGCATGGACATTAGTCAATAATAATGTATCAATATTGGCTCATAATTATTCCGTGTCCCATACTAATATAAGATGTTAATAATAGGGGATAATAATAAGCTGGGTGTGGGGTATATAGGAACTCTCTGTACTATTTCAGTAATTCTGTCAACCTAAAGCTGTTCTAAAAGAAAAAAGTTTATTAAATAAATAAATATGCTTGGTTCTTACCCCAAGTAAATACAATCTATATCTTTGCATGTGGGGTCTGGGAAACTTTTATTGCAAGCTCTCCAGGTGATTTTAAGGCACAGTGAGGTTTAAAAACCACTGGTTCACCTGGCCCTGCCCCTGCAGTCAAGATTCTGATGTAAGCCTGCTATCTCATTTCACCTGCTTTTGCCTTCCTCAGCCCTTACAACTAGATTTATTGATGGACCTCATTTCTTGGCCCAGGTCCAGCTTGTTTTCTGGGTCAAATCTGAGCAGGCCAAGATATCCAGCTTATAATGGGAGTGAGCTCAGGCTGGGGCTGGACATTTTTTTCCCTTACCCCGCATAGACTTGAGACAATGTTCAGTACTCCCTGGCTCCTCCCAGCCAGCAATGACCCAGTGTGTAGGAATGTGCTTTTATGTTAATTCTTCTCCGTGGTCTCTTTGGGGAAACTGTTCATACCAAGATTTCCTCTCGTGTAGGGGCCTCATACCTCTTATGTGGAGACCTTACCTTTGCTAATTTTCTTTCTTGAAGACTTTGTCCCCTCTCCTTGGTCACTGATTAGACACTGATGGGGGTAGAAAGAGCCTCTAAATGACTCTGCCTAAATCCTATGTCATTGACTTTCAGTTTTCTGAAAGTTTTTCATTTCATGCTTCATCTGCCAGGTTAGACCTTCTGAGCCTTGTACCATGAACTGCCCAACATTCTATCTCAAGCTCTGCAGCCTCTGGGTAAGGTTCTCCAGTCTATACCTAAATGTTAGAAATGATCCTAGCTCAACTTCATCTTGCTAGCCCTCTTTGGCTCACCATAATACATTGAGACTTGAATCCACTGCCATTATGACAACAGCCCTTCTGCCAAGCCAAACTTCCCTTTCTCTTGACATTCAATTTGTACCTCTAATGGATCTGCCACCCTGATATCCAAATACATCAGTCTGGGAGCAACACTCTCACATCTACTGCTCTCCACTAAAACTTCTTTATTATCCCACACTTATCCCATTCTGCTAGATTTCATCTATACATTCCCCTTGCTCTTTCTTTCTGCCATTGCCTGTGAAATTTTTCCAGTTCTTCTTCCTTGCCTCACCAATATCATCACCAGGCAAATGAAGAAAATCTGAAATTTGAAAAACAGACAAAAACAAACAAAGAAAGAATTTAGAAGAAACAGACAATATAGGAAGTAGAAGAAAACTTGAAAGAGAAATAAAAACCTGTAACTATTATCCTAAAAGTGATAAGAGAAACTATTTCATCCATGAAACATAAATAAAATGGTATATTAAAAATGTAAAAATAAGAGAGTTCTTGGAAGTTAAAATTTGATACAGAAAATTTAAAATACCATTAGAAAAGTTGTTTGTTTGGTTTTTGCTTGTGCTTTCACTTCTGGGTGGGGACTTGATAGGTACCCTTGACTTCTTGCCTCTTTGAAATGAACAAATCAGGCAGAATATTCTTTGGCTACTGCTATTGGGTGTGTGAGGCTGCTCTGGAGTGCTTGACCAAGTACCTGGTTGGATTAATGAACCTAAGTCTACACTGCAGGGTCATTCATATATCTGTAGGATCACCTGAGTTGGGAAGGGGTCGCAAGATCAAGATTTACGTTGAGGATCAGAAAGTTCCCTTTTAGCCTCAAGTCCAAATCAGATTTTTTTTTTTAAATTCCAACTTTTATTTTAAGTTCAGGGGTATATGTACAGGATGTGCAGGTTGGTTACTTAGGTAAACATGTGCCATGGTGGTTGGCTGCACAGAGCATCCCATCACCCAGGTATTAAACCCAGTATCCATTAGCTATTCTTCCTGATCCTCTCCCTCATCCTACCCCCTACCCTCTGACAGACCGCACTGTGTGTTTTTCCCCACTATGTGTCCATGTGTTTTCATCATTTAGCTCCGACTTATAAGTGAGAACACGTTGATATGATTTGGCTGTGTCCCCACCCAAATCTCATCTTGAATTGTAGTTCCCATAATCCCCATGTGTTGTGGGAGGGAACCCACTGGTAATTGAGAAGGTAATTGAATCATGGGGGAAGTTTCCCCCATGCTTTTCTCATGATAGTAATTTTTCATGAGACCTGATGGTTTTATAAGGGGCTTCCCCCTTCCCTTGGCTCTCATTCTTCTCTCTCTGGCCACCTTGCGAAGAAGGATGTGTTTGTTTCATCTTCCACCAGTATTGTAAGTTTTCTGAGGCCTCCGAAGCCCTGTGGAACTGTGAGTCAATTAACCTCTTTCCTTTATAAATTACTCAATGTCAGGTATGGCCTTAGAGCAGCGTGAAAATGGACTAATACACATATGGTATTTGGTTTTCTGTTCTTGTGTTAGTTTGTCAAGCATAATGGCCTCCAGCTTCATACATGTCCCTGGAGAGGACATGATCTCATTCCTTTTTATGGCTGCATAGTATTCCATGGTGTATATCTACCACATTTTCTTTATCTAGTATAGCATTGATGGGCATTTAGGTCGATTCTATGTCTTTGCTATTGTGAATAGTGCTGCAGTGAACATACGTGTGCATGTGTCTTTATAATAGAATGATTTATATTCCTTTGAGTATATACCCAGTAATGGGATTGCTGGGTTGAATGGTATTTCTGCCTCTAGGTCTTTGAGGAATTGCCACACTGTCTTTCACAATGGTTGAACTAATTTACACTCCAACCAACAGTGTGAAAGCATTCCTTTTTCTCCATAACTTCACCAGCATCTGTTTATTTAATAGTAGCCTTTTGACAGTGTGAGTGATATCTCTTGTGTTGATCAGTGATGTTGAGCTTTTTTTCATGTCTGTCGGCTGCATGTATACCTTCTTTTGAGAAGTGTTTGTTCATGTCCTTTGCCTACTTTTTAATGAGTTTGCCAAATCAGATTCTTAAATACGGAGTTTAGCTGTTAGCCCTGTATTTGGATATTTTGGGATCAACCATCAAGCTATTAACAAAGTCCTATTGGGCCCCATCTGATTGCTGCCCTTTGTGTGTATGCTTGAACAAGCAGAATCTCAGATGGGAGAGGAATGAATAGTAACTTAAACCTATAACATTACCCCTTCCCCCAGTAACTAGAAGGAAATGTCAAAAAACTAAGGCATGTGTCAAACATGTATGTTTGAGAAACTTTTAGTGACCTAAAAATAAAATAAAAAATTAAAATAAATTCCCAGTGCTATATCAGGACCTTCATGTATCTCTATAGTCTACCTCCTCGGAGGGTTTATAGTATATATCTCCCATTCATTGCTCTTGTTAACCAAAACAATAACAACAAAAATAATTGTTTCATGAAGTACTTACTTTGTGCCAGGCATTGTGCTAAGTACCTTAAAAATATTATTTCATACAAACTTCATAAAATATTCCAAAAGGCCAATATTCTTGTTATTCTCATTTCACAGATTCAAAAACTGAAGTACGGTCCCCTCCCCCAGTGTGGTATAACATCACTCAGAGAATTTCCCTAGACCCATGGTTTCCAAGATGAGAGGAGGAAATTGGAGGTGGACATTTTGTCTCCCCACCAGTCTGGGAATATTCACAGGAAGCCCACTCCAATTCTGTACCACAAGAACCACTAGGAGTGGCAGGAGAATTGAACCACTAGGAGCAAATAGGGGACCAGAGAGGAGAGTTGATCACAGTGACTGGAACACAGATCTTGGCAATTTCTCTGAACTCTGGTTGACAGGGTGCCACGCTGAAGAGACAGACCAGCACCATAGCACTCCAGGGGTCACAGTTCACTAGAGGGCCTAAATCCCTGGCCAGAGTTTCCATAAAGGTGCTCATACAGAGCCTATCCCTGATCTGGAAACAATTAAAAAGTCAGTTAAGTTCTGGTGCCTGCTTAAGTCCTTCCAAAACTAGAAAACAATGGCAGGGCAGCAATATAGTTCTAGGGCAACATTTGCCTTCTGATGCTCACTATAAATCTTCCCTCGACCAGGAAACAAAAGGAGGACAACCAGTTAGTTCCAATGTAGTGTTTAGTTCTGGTGCTCACTATAAGTTCTCTCCAGAATGGGAAGAATCACCAGGCCATCATTTATGTTCTGATGCTAATCAGTAAAGGTCTAACATCACCAACATACAACTGCATACACTGGAAGAGGTGGCTGTCTCTTCAAATGTGTAGGCATCAATGTAAAGACACAGAGATTGTGAAAACTCAGATAACTATAACACTACCAAGAGAAGCCAACAAAGTTCCATCAATGGATCCAGAAGAATTGAAGATCTATGAATTGTCAGACAAAAAATTCAGATTGATCCTCTTAAAGAAATTCAGGGAATCACGAGAAAATACAGATAGAGAACTAAATGAAATTTGGAAAACAATCCAGGAACAAAATGAGACATTTGTTAAAGTAACAGAAATCAAATAGAAATCTTAGAATTTAAAAAAAAATAGAAATTTTAGAAATATTGAATACAAAAACTGAACTGAAAACTTATTTGAAAGCTTCAACAGGAGACTTGATCAAACAGAGAGAAGTATAAGTGAGCTTGAAGACAGAATATATGAAACTATGCAATCAGAAGAGAAAAAAAAAAAAAAAAAGAGTAAAAAAGAATAGAGAAGGCCTATGAGAATTATGGGACACCATCAAGTAAACTAACCTCCAGATAATAGAAATTCCCAAAGAAGATGGGAGAGAAAAAAGCCTAGAAAGCATATTTGAGGAAACAATGGCTGAAAATTTCCCAAATTTGGACAAAGATGGATATAGAAATCTCAAAGGTCACCAGTTAAATTCAGCACAAAGAGAAAATTTCCAAAGCACATTATACTCAAATTAGCAATAATCAAAGACAATAAAAGAATACTCAAAGCAGCAAGAGAATAAAATACATATCACATTCAATGAAGCCCCAATATGGCTTTTAGAGGACATCTCAGCAGAAACTTTGAAGGCCATGAGAAAGCAGGATGCTATTTTCAAAGAACTGAAAGAAAAAAACTGGCAACAAACAATACCATTCCCAGCAAATCTTTTCTTCAAACAGGAAAAAGAGATGAAGATGTTCTCAAACAAACAAAAGCTGGAGAATTCATCAACACCAGATCTGTCTTATAAGGAATGTTAAAGGAGGCTCTTCAATCTGAAAAAAAATGGACATGACTGTCTAACAAAAAAAATGATGGTATTAAACTCACTAGTAAAGGAAAGAAAACCAGTTAACAATAAGCTAATACTGTATTTGGAGTAAGTAAACCACACGTATATTAAGTATGAAAACTAAAAGAAAAAAACTGTAAAATCAACTACAACAGTTAATTAAGAGATAGACAATATAAAAAGACGTAAATTGAAACATCCATAACTCAAACTGTGTGTCTGTGGGAGGGGGATGATGTTAGAGTGTAGAGCTTGCTTTTGTTACCTTTACTTTCCTTGTCATCAAAGTTAAGTCATTATCAGTTTAAAATAACCTGTTATAACTATAAAATATTTTTTAAGCCTCATGGTAACCACAAACAAAATCCTGTAATAGATGCACTATAAACAAATAGTACAGCATCAAAACATACTGTTACAGAAAAACACTTAAGAACAGGAAAACAGAAAGACAGAAATGGAGAAAGGATTTACAAAAGAAAAAAAAAATAAGTATCAAAATGGCAGTAGTAAATCCTTATCTATCAATATCATTGAATGTAAATGGATTAAATTCTTCAATTAGAATAAATAGAGTGGTTGAGTGAATTTTGAAAAACAAGAACCAAATACATACTGTCTACAAGAAACTGACTTCACCTATAAAGGCATGTACAGAAAGGGAAGGGATAGAAAAAGTGATGAATGAGAAAGATATTGCAATCAAATGGATACAAAAAAAGAGCAAGAATAGATCTTTTACTAGTAGCTCTTTTTTTAAAAGTAGAGTTTAAATCAAGAATGGCAAAAAAGGACAAAGAAGGCCATTATATAATGATAACAGGATCAATATAGCAAGAGACATACAATTTTACATATATATGCACTCAACCCTGAAGCAGCCAAATATATAAAATAAATATTAATAGACCTAAAAAGAGAGATTAGCTACAATACAATAACAGTAGGGGATATCACCACCTCACTTTCAGCGATGGACAGATCATCTAGAAAGAAAACCAAGAAATAAATTCAGAGTTAGACTGCACTCTAGACCAAATGGGCCTAATAGATATTTATAGAACATTCCATTCAGTAGCTACAAAATACATATTTTCCTCAACAGTATATGAAATATTTTTGAGGATAGACCATATGTTAGGTCCCAAGACAAGTCTTAATAAATTTTTGAAAATTGATATCATGTCAAATATCTTTTCTGACCACAATGAAATAAAATTAGAAATCAATAACAGAAGGAACATTGGAAACTAAAACTGCATGCAAATTAAACGACATGCTCCTGAACCATAAATGGGTCAATAAAGAAATTTAAAAGGAAATTTAAAAATTCCTTGAGAAAAATGAAAATAGAAAGAATGTATCACAAATCTATAGGATATAGCAAAAGCAGTTCTAAGAGGTGAGTTTATAGCAATAACTACCTAAATCCAAGAAGTAGAAAGACTTCAAATAAACAACCTAATGATGCATCTCAAGGAACTAAAAGAGTAAGAACAAACCAAACCAGAAATTAGATGAAAATAAAGATCAGAGCAGAAATAAATGGAATTGGGGCTAAAATAAGATTAATGAAATGATAGTTGGCTATTCAAAATTAAGAAGTGTTGACAAACCTTTAACTAAAGTAAGAAAAAGGAAAGAAGACCAAAATAAATGAAAGCAGAGACAAAAAGGAGACATTACAACTGATTCCACAGAAATACAAAGGATCATTAAAAAGTATTATCAACAAGGATATGCCAACAAATTGGAAAACATAGAAGAATAAATTCCTGAACATATACAACCTACCAAGATTGAATCATAGAGAAATAGAATATCAGAACAGACCAATAACAAATAATGAGATCAAAGCAGTAGTAAAATGTCTCCCATCAAGGAAAAGCCCAGGACCTGATGGCTTCACTGCTGAGTCTTACCAAGCATTTAAAGACAAATACCAATTGTACTCAAACTATTTCAAAAATTGAAGAAGAAGAAGAAATACTTTCCAACTCATTCTAGGAGGCTAGCATTACACTGATATCAAAATCAGACAAGGACACAACAACAATAACAACAAGAACTACAAGGCAATATCCCCAATGAATGTAGACAGAAAAATCCTCAAAAAAAGCTAGCAAACAGAATTAAACAACACATTAAAAAGATTATTGCACTTGGCCATAAAAAGTAATGAAATGATGTATTTTGCAGCAACTTTGATGGAACTAGAGAGCATTGTTCAAATGGAAAACCAAAATACTGCATGTTCTCACTTACAAGTGGGAGCTAAGCTATGGGTATGCAAAGGCATACAGAGTAGTTTAATGGACACTGGAGACTCAGAAGCAGGAGGATTGGAGGTAGGTGAGGGAAAAAAAGTCGCCTATTGTGTCAATTTACACTATTTGAGTGACAGGTACACTAATAGCCATTTTGAGGACATGAATCATGTGATCAAAGTCAGATTTCCCAAAAGTTATATAGTAGAAATCTGAGATTTGAGTACAGGAATAAATGACTGATGTCAGCATCTGAACTCAGAACCTTGTTCCCTTCTAGTTCCCCACATAGAATCAGAACATGGGGGGTCTTCAATCAAGCTCTCTCAATACATATAGAGCCTGTTTAATATCAATATCAAATAGTTTTGAAAGTCTCACATTGAAGATAATGTTACTCCCAATGAAACCTTAAATACCTATCCAGCACTCAACACAAATGTCTTAAATACCTCTTTAGAATCCCTCATCATGTACAGCTTTGCTGAACTTACATGAATTATAAATAGAATATTGATGTATAAAAATAATAGAAATAAGGATACAAGGAAAATATTTATCCTATTAGACAAAATGACTTAGGGTTCATTTGTTTGAGAACATTGGAACTGATCAGTAGTGTTCACTAAAAGTAACAACTATGTAAATGGACCTCTGTTCTAGAACATATGCTTAGCCATTAATCCATATTTGTCTACATATAGACAACAATGCATATATAATTCTCTAATTCAGACCTTTCATTACTTCAGCCCAGCTTTATGTCTATTAATCCTTTTTAATCGAACTTCTAATTAAATAGTTTTCAATTGAACTATTAAACTGCTTGCTATTTTTTACTTAAAGTAATGAATTCTGGTACGTATGGCTGTTGAGGGTAAACAGAATTTTTAATTTTGTTTGTTATTTTAAATTTTGTTTCATTCTTTCTTAGGTTAAATGCCTGTCTTTTTTAGGGTATCAAGGTCCTACCAGGAAGCAGAGGCATGCTTAAGTATGTGGGGAGAGTTTAATGAAAGGACAATATACAGAGAGGTGGACAGGATGTAGGGAAACCATTAAAAAAATGGCACAGTACCCAGGGCTAGTAAAAAGGGCCTGGGCCTATTAGTTATTGCCAGCCCTTGGTCCAAAGGGAGGGAGCTATTATCAAGACCTAGAGATCTATAGGGTTGTGTGGGATGGCGGCTAACAGGCCCTGCGAGAAGAAAGCTAAGAACATAAATACCCAACCTTAGTCTTTTCCCTCCTTCCAATCTCCCACTGTGTGATGGCTTGCACCTGTAGTCCCAGCACAACATGGCGAGACTCCATTTCTATGAAAAAAATAAAAAATTAGCTGAGTGTGGTGGCGTGCACCTGTGGTCCCATCTACTTGGGAGGCTGAGGTGGGAGAATTGCTTGAGCCCAGGTCAAGGCTATAGTGAGCCACGATCATGCCACTGCACTCCAGCGTGGGTGACAGAGTGAGACCCCCTCTCAAAAAAAAAAAAAAAGTGGGAGCAAAAGAGAGGGAGGGAGGAGATGAGGAGACGCCATATTCTTTTTTTTTTTTTTTTTTTTGAGACGGAGTCTCACACTGTCGCCCAGGCTGGAGTGCAATGACGCTATCTTGGCTCACTGCAAGCTCTGCTTTCTGGGTTCATGCCATTCTCCTGCCTCAGCCTCCCACCCAAGTAGCTGGGACTACAGGCGCCTGCCACCATGCCCGGCTACTTTTTTGTATTTTTAGTAGAGATGAGGTTTCACTGTGTTAGCCAGGATGGTCTCAATCTCCTGACCTTGTGATCCGCCCGCCTCGGCCTCCCAAAGTGCTGGGATTACAGGCATGAGCCACCTCGTCCGGCCCATACTCTTTTAAACAACCAGATCTCATGTGAACTAACAAAGCAAGAACTCATTCATCACCAAGAGGATGATTCTAAGCCATTCCTGAGGGATCCACTCCCATGACCCAAAAACCTTCCACTGGGCCCCACTTCCAACATTGGGAATTACATTTTGACATTAGATTTGGAGGGGACAAACATCCAAACTATATCAAATGCTTTTGTTGGAAAGAGATGAAGTATTAGTAAATAGTAAATTAAAAGGATATCATTGAAACTAAACGTATTTATTTAAAAGATTCGAAACAATCTTTTTCTCGTACAAATACTCCCACTCTACCAGAGATCTGGGCATTTGATTCTAAAATCAACATTATTATTTTCATGATTACTCATCATTAATTGTGCACCTATCATGAAATTGCCTCTTCTACTCACTAGCTGGGTATTTAATTCTTTATGCCTCAGAGCCCTAATCTGTAAAATGGAGATCAAAATAATACATATCTCATGAGGTTGTTATAAGAATAAATGAGCTAATACATACAAAATGCTTGTATGACTGTGCCTGATCCTTACTGTTCTCAGTAGCAGCTATTATTTGAATCAATGTTAATATTACTATCACTTTGCTTTCTTTCAGTTCATCTGTGAAGATTAAATTAGCTATTATTATTATTCTAGTTTTACAGATGAGAAAAATGAAGCTCAGAGAAGTTAAGCAACTTTCTCAAGGTAATACAGCTAATTGGTGTAGAAGTCTATCTGAAGAGTGTCTTACCAAGGACACTGTAATCTGAATTTTGTTGATATTGATCTAAAGGAAAACTTACTGTTTTAACTATGTTGAAAATAGACTGTTTTGGTACATTTATTCAGTGACATTTTCATTACGAAAAGATCTCTGCCTCCAGGTTTCCTTGGCCCCATTTGTTTTCCAATTTTTTCCATCCCAGGCCCTCCCTCAGCAATTATAGATTGCAGGATGGAAGAGAAGAGGGAAAGGTGGCAAGCAAGCAGCAGAATCAGGCTGGAGGAGGGTGTGATGCTCTTTGCCCATTTATACCCAGAACTCAAATGTTCAACTCAGCTTCAGCAACAATTCATCTTACAAATCAATTTGACAGGGCATCAGCTTTAAAATCCATTACATTGAATCAGGAGTGGAGTTTGCAGCTAATTTGCCAACAGGGAACCCTTACATGGCAGTGACCTTTTAAGCTAGCATAAACCAATGTTCTTGCTCGTCTCTGCTTCTCTCCACGCCACTGAGTCAGTTTTGTTCCTGCCTATTTCTTCATGTGGAAAGAAGAGTTGAGATGTTTACTCTCACTCTCCTTAGAAAAATAGATATTAGCAGAATGATGACATTGCTTCTTATTCTCAATTATCTCTTCGACTTTTACTTACCACAATAGCTGTCACCAAATCATTTTTCTTAATAGGAAGAGGCTTAATACCTATTTTTTGAATGCTCATTTATTTATCAGTTACTTAAAATCTGGCTTCCCCTCACCAAAACTTGACAGAAATTGTTTCTTGGAAAACCACTCATGATACCCTAATTACCAGACCCTGAAACTTATTTTTTCTTTTTTTTTCTTTGTCAGTGCTTCTCCAGCATTTGACCATTTGGACTACCAATCTTTTCTTCTGAAAATCTCTATTTCCTTTGCTTCCACAGCATTCAAATATTTTGGTACTTTATTCACCCATCTGAAGACTACTCAATATCAAGCTCCTCAGCCTCTTGTAGATAATCCATGAGCTTATTTCATTAACTTCCATGGTAGACAGGATATTGACCATCCCACAGAGGTCCATATGTCCTAATCCCTGGGATCTGCAAATTTTGCATGGTAAAAGGGAGATTGCAGATGTAATTATGTTAAGGATCTTGAGATGGGGAGATATTCCTGTATTATCCAGGTGGGTCAAATGTAATCACAAGGATCTTTATTAAAGAGAAGCAAGAGAGTTAGAGGCATAGCAGGAGATATAATATTGAAGCAGAGGTGAGAGAGGAGAGAGAGATTCGATTGCTTGCTTTGAAGATGGTGGAAGGGGCCATAGCCAAGGATAGTGACAATCTCTAGAAGGTGGAAAAGGCAAAGAAATAGATTTTCCCCTAGAGACTCCAAAGGGAATTCAGCCCTACCTATACCTTGACTTTAGGACTTCCGACTTCCCACACTCCCAGATGATAAATTTGTGTTATTTGGAACACTAAGTTTGTGGTGATTTGTTACAGCAGCAATAGGAAATGAATAAAACTGTCTTTTTCAATTCTTTATTTCTCACTGTGAAAATTCTTCCAAATTCCCGGATTGACAATTATCTTCTAGACATCCTTACCTGGATACTTCGCAGCATCTCAAACACAACTAGTCCACCATTAAAATTACTGTCTTTCTCCAAAAATCTATTCCTCAGTGGACTTTTACAACTGCATTCATTCATTTACTTATTGACCCTTTCATTAATGTATTTATTCACAAACTAATATGTTTATGAGTGCCTACATGCTGATACTACTGAGACTCTTAGAATGCAAGTGTGAACAAAATACAAAGTTTCAGCCCCAATGGGGATGATATTCTAGGGAAGAGATAGACAAAACCAGGAAAAATAAATAAATAAATAAAATAGTTCCTGCTAGTGAAAGTTTTATGAATACTGTCAAGCAAGGTAATGGAATAGAGAGTAACGTGATGTAGGACAGGTGGGTGGTGGCTCTTTTAAATAGGATGTTCAGAGAATGTCTGTCTGAGAAGGTGATATTTGAGCAGAGACCTAATTGAAGAGAAGAAGTAAGAATGAGAATATATAGAGGAGTAGCATTCCAGAAAAAAAATACAACAAATAGAAAGGCCCTGAGATAACAGTGAATTTGGATTGTTCATGTTCAACTGATTGCAAGAAGATGGGCGTAGACTGGGCAAAGTGGGGAGGGGTAAAAAATGGGGTCAGAAAGATAGGCAGACTTTTTTGGGTCATAGTAATAATTTCGATTGTCATCTAAATGTGATAGGAAACCACTAGACAATTTTGAACAGGGGAGTGAAGTAAACTGATTTACGACTTAAAAAAAAAAATCACTGCAGCTTCTTTATAAAGAACAAAATGAAGACAGAAAGAGGAAGCTGTGATGATGGGGGTGATCCTCTAAAGAGGGGATAATTTCCAGAGCAAAAATATCAGGTGGTACAGAGGAGGAGGTTTACAGTATAAGTTTAGTCGTTATTATTATTCCTTACTTTTTACAGGTGGCATAGAGAGAATATCAGTTCTGGTAGAAGAGGTTGTAGATTTGATGACAATAAAATAAGAGTATGAATATGATGAAGGATTGGAAAAGAGAAAAGAAGATAGGAAATAGACTTCTCAACAAGTAGCACAGCAACTTTACCAGCGAGAGAAGTCACATTTGCTAGGCAACAGTGATGAAGGCCCACTTAGATAGTGGTTAGGAATTCTGATAGGATTTAAGAATAGTTGAAATGAGGGTAATAGAATTATGAGCTAGAAACATAGATGACTGTGGTCATGATGTTTGAGTTCAGCTTAAGGATATTTTCCAATATGAATGAGGCTGAGTAACTAGGAGTGCAGTATACAATGACTGGTAAAATAATAAACTAGGAATTGTGATGTCTGGGGCAATGCAATTCAAAGACCTGTGGCTTTTGGTGGAGAATGAAGGTAAAATAATCTGGAAGTTGCAAGGACACCTACCTTACCTTGAGGTCCTATAAGTAGCATATAAAAGGGATGCAGAAAAAAAAATTATTGTCCTTAGGAAACAGCCAGATTATAATTAAAACAAGAAGATGAAGGGAACATTAAGAGGTAAAGTAAAGGAAACGGGATTGTGCTGATGGCAGGCCTTTGAATTTCAGAGGATGTGGAACTGCGGATCAGGGAAATGTGAGAGATGATATCAGATTTTCACCTGCATGGAGGTGGATGGAGAGAAAGTCTAGATGATGATGGATGACCTGGGAGATTTGGACTTCTGGTAGTAACTGATGAAAACACACATGGGAGGGAGGTTGATGGAATAGGGAGGAAAAAGAATTAGTCTTAATATGGTCTCTTAGAAGAAGACGGGGCATCAGTTCTATTGAGAGTGACAGTTGATATCAATGGCCTTCACAATGTTGAGTTATGTTGTAAATATTGTCTTGCCTGGAGCACTCTGAGCCCCGTGGGCCTATTTTATAGTGGAGGAGTCCACTAGAAACAGGTGTTTGTTAGGCCTGTCTTGAATCTGGTTGAGAGTGATGGTGTTCCAGCCAAGGGATAAAGCTGATCTTACTAGGTCTTCTTGCCCAGATTTGCTTTTTGAGTCCTAGGCCTCCATATCCAACTCTCTGCTCAACTTCTTCATTTCAATGGCTCAAAGGTATCTCAAATTCAACAAGTTCAACACAGCACTGATAATCTCCAAACTCTATACCCCAAATTTAATCCTCTTTCAGTTGTCTCCTCTTGTATGGGACTGTACAAATCAAAATTGAAGAGTCATCCTTGACACTTCTTTCTCCTTAACCACCGTGTTGTATCTACTCTGGAGGAAAGTGGAGCAAGATGGCTGAATAGAAACCTCTACTGATCGTCCTCCCCACAGGAACACCAACTTGAACAACTATGCACACAAAAAGGCACCTTCATAAGAACCAAAAATCAGGTGAGTGATCATAGTACCTGTTTTAACT
This sequence comes from Hylobates moloch, assembly GCF_009828535.3. Classification (NCBI taxonomy): domain Eukaryota; kingdom Metazoa; phylum Chordata; class Mammalia; order Primates; family Hylobatidae; genus Hylobates; species Hylobates moloch. Next base: position 38,386,231 of record NW_026652282.1, read on the forward strand.
TCCTGTCACTGAAAGTCACTGAAGAGGGTAAGAAAGACAGTCTTGGATTGCCAAAGCCAACTCTCCCCCATACTCTGGCAGTAGCTATGTGGCATGAAGAGAAAATCTGTGTACTTGGGGGAGGGAGAGCACAGTGATCGTGGGACTTTGCATTGGAACTCAGTGCTGCCCTGTCACAGTGGAAAGCAATACTGGGAAAAACTCATCCAGTGCTCATAGAGGGAACATTTAGACAAGCCCTAGCCAGAGAGGAATTGCCCACCCGAGCAGTTGGAACCTGAGTTCTGGCAAGCCTTGCTGCTCCATGTTAAAGTGCTCTGAGGTTCTAAATAAACTTGAAATGCAGTCTAAACCACAAGAATTGCAATTTCTAGACAAGTCCTGGTGTTATGCTGGGCTCAGAGCCAGTGGACTTGCGGGGCACACCACCCAGTGAGACACCAACCGGGGGGGCCAAGGGAGTGCTTGAGCTACCCCTCCCCCAACCCCAGGCAGTGCAGCTCACAGCTCTGGGAGAGACTCCTTCCCTCCATTTGAAGAGAGGAGAGGAAAGAGTAAAGAGGATTTATTCTTGCAACTTGGATACCAGATCAGCCACAGTAGGATAGGGCACCAGGCAGAGTCCCAAGACCCCCATTTCAGGCCCTAGCACCCTGAAGACATTTCTAGATGCACTGTGGGCCAGAAGGGAACCTGCTGCCTTGAAGGAAAGGGCTCAGTCCTGAGATAATTCATTGTTTGCTGACTGAAGAGCCCTTGGGCCCTGAATAATCAGCAGCAGTGGCACCCAGGGAATACTCGCTGTGGACCTTGGGTGAGACTCAGAGATGTGTTGGCTTTGTGACCCAGCACATTTCTAGTTGTGGTGGCAATGGAGAGGGACTCCTTCTGCTTGAGAAAAGGAGATAGAAGAGTAAGGGGACTTTGTCTTGTAGCTTAGGTATCAGCTCAGCCACAGTGGGGTAGAACAACAAGCAGCCTCCTGGGGCCCCTGATTCCAGGCCTTGGCTCTTGTATAGCATCTGAACCTGCCCTGGGCCAGAGGGGAGCCCACTGCTCTGAAAGTAGAGTCCCAGACTAGGCAGCAGTCAGCACAAGCTGACTGAAGAGCCCTTGTGCCTTGAATGAACATCAGCGGTAGCAGACAGTATACAATCTGGGCCTGAGGTAACAGTGGCCACGGGGAGAGATTCCTCTATTTGTGGAAGGGGAGGGAAGAGTGGGAAGGATTTTGTCTTGTGGCGTGGGTGCCAGCTCAGATACAGTAGAACAGAGCACCAGGTAGATTCCTAAAGTTTCCAACCCCAGGCCCTGGCTCCTGGGTGGCATCTCTGGACCCACCTGGGACTGTGAGGAACTCACCACCCTGAAGAGAAGGACACAAGCTTGGACAGCTTTTCCACCTGTTGATTATAGGGCCCTAGGGCCTTCAGTGAACATTGGCAATAGCCAGGCAATGGTTACCCTGGGTCTTGGGTGAGACCCAGTGCTGTGCTGGCTTCAGGACTCACCCAGCACAGTCCCAGTGGTGGTGGCCACAGGAGTCCTTGTGTCACCCCTCCCCCAGCTCCAGGCAACTCATCACGGAGAGAGAGAGATTTGGGAGAAAGTAAGGGAAGAGAAAAAGTAAGGGAAGACAACAAGAATCTCTCCATGGTGATACAGAGAATCCTTCCAGATCTTATTCAAGACCAAGGCAGTATCTCTACCAGTCTGCAAGAGCCATGTTACTGGACTTGGGGTGCCCCCTAATGCGGATATGGCTACAGCAACCAGTAAGTTAGATCACAACACCTAAGTCCCTTCGAATACCTGGAAAACTTTCCCAAGAAGGATGGGTAAAAGCAAGTCCAGACTTCAAAGACTAAAATAAATATCTCACTCTTCAATGCTGAGACACCAATGAGCATACACAAGCATCAAGACCATCCAGAAAACATGACCAAAAAAATAAACTATATAAGGCACCAGGGATCAATCATAGAGAGACAGATATGTGACTTTTCAGACAAAGAATTCAAAATAGCTGGTTTGAGGCAACTCAACAAAATTCAAGATAACACAGAGAAGGAATTCAGAATCCTATAAAATAAATTTAACAAAGAGATTGACATGATTAAAAAGACTCAAACAGATATTGCAGAGTTGAAAAATGCAATTGACATAGATACTGCAGAGTTGAAAAATGTAATTGATATACTGAAGAATGCATCAGAATCTCTTAACAGTGGAATCGATCAAGCAGAGGAAAGAATTAATGACCTCGAAGACAAGCTATTTGAAAATATACACTAGGAGAAAAAAAAGAAAAAAAGAATACAAAAGAATGAAGCACATCTACAAGACCTAGAAAATAGACTTGAAAGGGCAAATGTAAGAGTTATTGGTCTTAAAGGGGAGGTAGAAAGGAAGATCAGGGTAGAAAGTTTATTTGAAGGGATAATAACAGAGAACTTTCCAAACCTAGAGAGAGATATTAATATTCAAGTTCAAGAAGGTTTTAGAATACCAAGCAGATTTAACCAAAAGAATACTACCTCAAGACATTTAATAACTAAACTCCTAAAGGTCAAAAATAAAGGATTCTAAGAAAGCAAGAGAAAAGAAACAACTGACACACAATGGAGCTCCAAAATGTCTGGCAGCAAACTTCTCAATAAATACTTTACAGGCCAGGAGAGAGTGGCATGGCATATTTGAAATGCTGAGGGGAAAAAAACAAACAAACAAATAAAAACAAAACTTTTATCCTAGAATCCAGTGAAAATACCCTTCAAACTTGAAGGAGGAAGAGAGACTTTCCCAGACAAACAAAAGCTGAGGAATTTCATCAACACCAGAACTGTACTACAAGAAATGCTAAAGGTGGTTCTTGAATGTGAAAGAATAGGACATTAAGGAGAGATAAGAAATCATCTGAAGGCAGAAAACTCACTGGTAATAGTAAATACAAAGAAAAATAGAGAATATTATAACACTATAATTGTGGTATATAAACTCATATTTTGAGTAGAAAGACTAAATGATGAACTAATAAAAATAATAACTACAACTTTTCAAGACATAGACAGTACAATAAAATACAAACAGAAGCAACAAAATTTTAAAAGCAGGGGGATAAAATTAAAGTGTCAAATTTTTATCAGTTTTCTCTAATACTTTGGTTGTTTACAAAATCAGTCTTCTGTTGTCATCAGTTCAAAATAATGGGTTATAAGATATTATTTGCAAGCCTCATGGTAACCTCAAATATACAACAGATACACAAAAAATAAAAATCAGGAAAGTAAAACATAACACCAGAGAAAATCATCTTCACTACAAAAAAGATAGGAAGGAAGCAAAGAAGGAAAAGAATACCACAAAACAGCCAGAAAGCAAATAACAAAATGGCAGGAATAAATCCTTACTCATCAGTAATAACACTGAATATCAATGGACTAAACTCTCCAATCAAAATACATAGAGTACCTGAATGAATTTTTTTTTAAAAAAGACCCAAAGATATGTTGCCTACAAGAAATAGAATTCATCTGTAAAGGCACACATAGACTGAAAATAAAGGGATGGAAGAAGACAGCTCATGCAAATGGAAACCAAAAAGAGAACAGGAGTAGCTCTACTTAGACAAAATATATTTCAACAGAAAAACTATACAAAGAGACAAAGAAGGACATTATATAATGATAAAGGGGTCAATTCAGCAAGAGGATATAGTAATTGTAAACATATATACATCCAACACTGGAGCACCCAAATATATAAAACAAATATTAGAGCTAAAGAGAGAGATAGACCCCAATACAAGAATAGCTGGAGACTTTAGTACCCTATTTTCAGGATTGGAAAGATCATCCAGACAGAAAATTAACAAGGGAATATCTGACTTAATCTATATTAAAGACCAAATTGACCTAATAGATATTTACAGAACATTTCATCCAATGGCTGCAGAATACACCTTCTTTTCCTCAGCACAGGGATGATTGTCAAAGGTAGACCATATGTTATACCACAAAACAAGTCTCAAAAATCTTCAAAAAATTGAAATAATATCAAGCATCTTCTGTGATCACAATGGAATAAAACTAGAAATCAAAAACAAGAGGAATTTTGGAGACGATACAAGCACATGGAAATTTTAAAAATATGCTCCTGAATGATCAGTGGTTCTATGAAGAAATTAAGAAAGACATTGAAAAATTTCTTGAAATGAATGACAACAGCAACACAATATACCAAAACCTAAGAAATACAGCAAAAGCGGTACTTAGAGAGAAGCTTATAGCTTAAGTGCCTACATCAAAAAAGAAGAAAAACTTCAAATAAGAAACCTAACAGTACATCTTAAAGAACTAGAAAAACAAGCAAAACAAAACAAAACAAAAATTGGTAGAAAAGAAATAATAAAAATCAGAGCAGAAATAAAGGAAATTGAAATAAAAAACAATAAAAAGATCAACAAAAAAGTTGTTTTTTGAAAAGATAAAAAAGTTGGCAAATCTTTATCCAGATTAACTAACAAGAAAAAGAAAGACCCAAATAAATAAAACCAGAGGTGAAAAAGGAGACATTACAACCAATACAGTATAAAGGCAAATGATTATTAGAAGCTACCATGAGCTTCTAATAATAGAATAAATTGAAAAAGCTAACAGAAATGTATAAATTGCTAGACACATACAACCTACCAAGATTGAACCATGAAGAACTCCAAAACCTGAACAGACCAATAAGAAGTAACAAGAGCCATGATAAAAAGTCTCGCAGTAAAGAAAAGCCTGGGGCCTGATGGCATCACTGCTGAATTCTACCAAACATTTAAAGAGGAACTAATACCAATCCTACCCAAACTATTCTGAAAAACAGAGTAGTAGGGGATACTCCAAATCCATTCTATAAAGCCAGTATTACCCTAATATCAAAGCTAGACAAAGGCACATCAGAAACAGGAAACTGCAGGCCAATATCCCTAATGAATATTGATGTGAAAATTCTCAACAAAATACTAGCAAACTCAATTCAACAACACTTTAAAAAAATCATTCATCATGACCAAGTGGGATTTATCCCTGGGATACAAGGATTGTTTAGCATATGCAAATCAATTAATGTGATGCATCACATCAACAGAATGAAGGACAAAAATTCTAGGATCATTTCAATTGATGCTGAAAAAGCATTTGATAAAATGCAACATCCCTTCATAATAATAAAAAAGACTCCCAAAAAACGCGGTGTAGAAGGAAAATACATCAACACAATAAAAGCCATATATGACAGTTCCAGAGCTAATATCATACTGAGTGGGGAAACACTGAAAGCCTTTCCTGTAAGACCTGGAACACAACAAGGATACCCACTTTTACCAGTGTTATTCAACATAGTACTGAAAGTCCTAGCTAGAGCAATCAGAAAAGAACAAAATAAAGGACATCCAAATTGGAAACGAAGAAGTCAAATTATCCTTGTTTGCAGATGATATGACCTTATATTTGGAAAAACCTAAAGACTCCACAAAAAAATATGAGAACTGATAAACAAATTCAGTAAAGTTGCAGGATACACAATCAACCTACAAAAATCAGTGGCATTTCTATATGACAACAGTGAACAATCTGAAAAAAAATCAAGAAAATAACCCCATTTACCATAGCTACAAATAAAATAAAATACCTAGGAATTAACCAAATAAGTGAAAGATTGCTCTAATGAAAAGTATAAAACATTGATGAAAAAAATTGAAGAGAACACACACACACAAATGGAAAGATATCCCATGTTCTTAGATTGGAAGAATCAATATTGTTAAAATGTCCCTAATGCCCAAAGCAATCTACAGATTCAATACAATCTCTATCAGAATACCAGTGACATCCTTCACAGAAATAGAGAAAAACAATCCAAGTTTATATGGAACCAGAAAAGATCCAGAATATTCAAAGCTATTCAAGCAAAAAGAACAAAACTGAAGGAATCATGTTACCTTACTTCACATTATACTACACGGCTGTAGTAACCAAAACAGCATGATACTGGCATAACGACAGACACAGACAGACCAGTATAACAGAATAGAGAACCCAAAAACAAATCCATACATCCAGAGTGACCTTGTTTTCAACAAAGTTGCCAAGAACATACATTGGGGAAAGGACAGTCTCTTCAGTAAATGGTGCTGGGAAAACTCTGTATCCATATGCAGAAGAATGAAACTAGACCCCTATCTCTTGCCATATATAAAAATCAAACAAAGATTGATTAAATATTTAAATCTAAGTCCTCAGAATATAACACTACTATAAAAAAAATTGGGGAAACTGTCCCACATATTGAACTGGGCAAAGATTTCTTGAGTAATACCCCACAAGCACAGGCAACCAAAGCAAAAATGGACAAATGAGATCATACCAAGTTAAAAAGCTTCTACACAGTGAAAAAAATAATCAACAAAGTGAAGAGAAAACCCACAGAATGGGAGAAAATATTTGCAAACTACCCATCTGACAAGAGATTAAGTAACCAGAATACACGAGGAGCTTAAACAGCAATATAGGAAAATATCTAATGATCCAATTAAAAAATGGGCAAAAGATTTGAATAGACATTTCTCAAAAGAAGACGTACAAATAGCAAACAGGTATATGGAAAGGTGCTCAACATCATTGATATTCAGAGAAATGTAACTCAAAACTGCAATGAGATATTTCATCCCAGTTAAAGCTGCTTTTTTCCAAAAGACAAGCAATAGCAAATGCTGATGAGAATGTGGAGAAAAGGGAACCCTTAAGCACTACTGGTAGGAATGTTAAATTAGTATAACCACTATGGAGAACAGTTTTAAGGTTCCTCAGAAAACTAGTAACAGAGCTACCATGTGATTCAGGAATCCCATTGCTAGGTCTATACCCCCAAAAAGAAATCACTATATCAAAGAGATACCTGCACTCTCATGTTTACTGCAGCACTAGTCACAATAGCCAAGACTTGGAAGCAACCTAAGTGTCCGTCAAAAGATGAATGCCTAAAGAAAATGTGGTACATATATACAATGGAGTACTACTATTCAGCCATAAAGAAGAATGAGATCCTGTCATTTGCAGCAACATGAATAGAACTGGAGGTCATTATGTTAAGTGAAATAAGCCAAGCACACAAAAACAAACATCACATGTTCTCCCTTATTTGCGGGATCTAAAAATCAAAACAATTGAATTCATGGACATAGAGAGCAGAAGGATGATTACCAGAGGCTGGAAATGTTAGCAGAGTGGGTTGTGGAGATGTGGGGATGGTTAATAGGTAGAAGAATATAATTAGATAGAATGAGTAAGATTTAATATTTGACAGCACAACAGAGTGACTCCAGTCAACAATAGTTTATTGTACATTTAAAAGTAACTAAAAGAGTATAATTCGATTGTTGGTAACCCAAAGAAAGGATAAGTGCTTGAGGTGGTGAAAACCCCATTTATCCTAATGTGATTTTTACACATTGTGTGCCTGTATCAAAATATCTCGTGTAGCCCACAAATATATACATCTATTATGTACCCACTAAAATAAAGTTAAAAATTTAAAAAAAAATCTACTCCTACAACATAACCTGAATCTATCCACTTTTTTTTTTCCATTTCCAGTACAGACACCCTTCACAGATACTATCATAGAACAAGTCACCACGTTTTGTCTTCTGTTCTATTATAACAACCTCCCAGCTGGACTTACTCCTTCCATTCCTGCTCCTGATACAACTATCAGATTGCTTTTTGTAAAAAACATAAATTATATTGTATTTATCTCCAGCTGAACCCCTTCTATGATTTTCCAATGTATTTAAAATAAAATCCCAATTGTTTGTTCATAATATTTATGACCCAACAAGAACTGGTTCTAGCTCACCAAACTCTAGTCACACAAACCCTTCTAGCCATACAAACCCTTCAATCTTTGATGATCCTAAATTTGTTCCAAACTTTGCACTTTTGCATTTGTTATTCCCTCTACCTAGAACTCTCAGCTCTAGAGTTTCAAATGGATGGTTCTTTCTCATCACTCAGGCCTCAAAACAAATGTCACCTTCTCAGCACTGCTTTGTCTTACATGCAATATAAAGTAGCCAACTCTCACCCCTTGCCTACTTCAGTCACCATCACATTACTGTTTTATTTTCTTCATCTCTGTTGTAATTTATTTTGTTTATTTACTTATTGACTTACTTTTTGCCTGTTTCTCTTTTCTAGAATGTAACCTCTAGAAAGACAGGAGCTGAATCATGTCCCCCACAATATGTTCGGTGCCTAGAAAAGTGCTTGGTACATAGTAGTCATTCACTATTATTTTTTGAATGAATATCAAAGATTTCTGTTGTTAAATAATTACACTCCCTATGAACTGGGTAGATCCAGTCTCATAAGATTACCAGTTGAAAATTTTAATGTACCATTATTTAATAGGTCACTATTTAAATTGCTCCATAAACTCTTCTTTACCTTTACATTTCTGTTTTTGCCCTTTTACAAGGATGAAGCTACTCTGATTTTGAGGGACCTAGCAAAAGATTACAATATCATAATAACTTACCAGATATATTCTGAAAAGCAATGTACATTTTAGTGTGCAAAATTATTTGGATGAAATCATGTTCAAGGTTTAAATGCCTCTATTTACCACTAACATATTATAAAATATTTACTTAGCTCTCTTTAGAAAAAAAACAAGATCTCTCTGTCTCTCTTTCTACACAGACACACACACACACAGACACACACACACACACACGCTTTCAAAATAGCTATTTTTTAAGGTCATGTACACTCCAGAAAATAGCTTTATTTGATGATAATAGCCACTTATTAGAAAAAGATCTGTTTGTTTCTAAAGGATTACTTTTTGTCTTCCAGAAAAATATGTCAGTAACCATTGGAGTATAGAGAAATCTTTACTTTCTTGATTTTTTTCACTGCACTATTTGATGTCATTTGCTGGGGAGGTTGAGATAACTGTTGGTGAAAGTACACATTTCTAAAAGAACCCTGCTGAGGCTATGTGGAAAGATTCGTAATGGCTAAAAATTGCAGGCTGCTCAGTTAATTGATTTTTTCTATCTAGAGAATAGCCATTCCTTTATTTTCACTGTAGTTGGCATATAATAGACTGATCTCAAGGTGCACAATTGAGCTCTCTCCAGTTGTGAGAACATGTGGTTTTAACTGGAATGCTTGGTACCAATTTAATAAAGAAAATTATATGGGCTGACATTAACTCTTCCTATTTGTTCATGTGGGCATGCTATTATTCTCATGGCTTAGAGTTGACCCAGAAGACAAATAAGAAAAGGGCAATAAATAAGTGTATTTATGTCAAGTACCAACATGCCTTTTTTCTCATTATATGTGGATTCTTTTTTCTTCTTAGGACTGGAAATAGAGCTATTTTTTGGTCCTATTTCTAAAGGCTGTGGATAATATTCTTCTCTCAAAACTAATCATAATCATTATATACGCCATGCACTTTTATGAAAGTGTGAATCTTTACAAACATTAATTCTCAGAGCTCCACTATTAAGCAACATAGGTTGACTCCACAAATCAGATATTCTCTTTCCTTGTTGCCAGGATACTACATAGAGTTTCCAGAGCTGGAGTCTAAGACAGCTGTCCTTTTTTATCACAGCTTCCTTAAAGGGTAGTTAATAGGCAGTTTATGGAGAAAACATCCCATTTATTTCTGGGATAGTTGAACTCTATTGGCAGTTCTGAACTAAAATTCCACTGCAACAGTATAATATGTTAATTACAATCAATGCATTAGTTATATGTAAAGCAAGTTTGGCCTAGCTATTTCATCCCTGGGATTCTCAGTTCAAGTAGACTTTTCAGATGAGAAGACCAACTTAAATGAGAATGAAGAGTTTCCAAGTCTCCTGGCTTGTATGGTCAGGAGATTAAGATTAGTGATTGGCATTTTATTCATGAAATGTGTCAATAATTCATTTTTTGTATCTTTTCAAAACACTTGTGTAGGTGTTGAAGGAAGAGAAAAGGAATGTATATTTTGCAGGAAGTACAATTTTTTGGAATTCTAATAAAACAAAGATTTCTCTGTATATTAAACAACTCCTCTGCTATAAAGTAAAAGAACAATAGGGAAGGCAAAAATTTATCTGCATTCATGGAACATATTAAAATACGCATTGAAATTCCTGGTGGCTGGTCTTCCCTTCAAAAATACATACTTCAACTTATTTTCTATTTATTTTTTGGGGAAGCCCACATTTTAATTAAAATCATAAACCTGAAATGTGATTATCAACTGAAAGAAGGAAAAATCACCTACTCTTCAGATACTAAACATATCAGTTAGCCTTTGCTGTATAGCAAACCACCCCAAAGCTTGGTGATTTCAGACAATAACAATTTAATGAGGAAGCAATTCAGGGGATTGGCACCTTAGATTATGCTCATCTGAGCAATTATTCTGGCCTCTGCTGGGGTCATTCATGCATTTGTGATCAGCTGCTGGGTTGCCTGGTGGATGGCTTTTTTCAGATGACCTCATATTAGACAGCTCATTCCTCCTCTGTGTGGGCTCTTATACTGCAACAGGCTGCTAAGCAATGATCCAAGAGGACGCCAGTCCTCTTGACGTCTAGCCTTGTAACTAACATAACATCACTTTAGTGGCATTCTATTGGTCAAAGCAAATCCCAGGGGGTAAGACCTGGTGTATTACTTCGTTCTCTCATTGCTATAAAGAACTACCTTATACTGGGTAATTTATAAAGAAAAGAAGTTTTCATCAGTGTGCTATGACTATTAAAAAAAAAAAAGAAAGAAAGAGGTTTAGTTGGCTCACAGTTCCACAGTCTATACAGGAAGCAAAGCAGGGGAAGCCTCAGGAAACTTTCAATCGTGGAAGAAGGTGAAGGGGAAGCAGGAATGTCCTACATGGTTGGAGTGGAAGGAAGAGAGAGAAGGGGGAGTTGCGACACACTTTTAAACAGCTAGATCTCATGAGAACTCAATCATTATCAAGAGAACAGCAAGGGGGAAATCTGCCCCCATGATCCAGTCACCTCCCACCAGGTCCCTTCTCCAACACTGAGGGTTACGATTCAACATGAGATTTGGGCGGGGCCACAAATCCAAATTATATCACCCAGTAAATCACAAAAAAAGAAGATTCAGAGATGCTAAAGCAGATACCTTGCCCCAAGAATAGGTCTCAATTATGGAGGTCAGATCCTAATGTCCTTCAGGCGTGAACATGTACAAATCACTCTCCCTGCTGTGATCTCATGCTCAAAATGCAACCTTCTGATTTAATTTGGTTTTTCATGTAGTATGCTGAGAATTTCCTGGTCAATGGATTCATGAAGAATTTATATTTCTTATTACAAATGGGTAAATTGGCACTCAGCTCTACTTACCTCATTTCTGACCATCTTTTTTGCTTTCTTTCCCTCCCATTAAATAAAGTAGCTTCTTTCTTTCTCTGAACTCTGTGTTCTGTGGTACCCAGACATTGGACGTATGGTTCTGTTTCAGCACAGGCTCCATATAATCTTCCTCTTCCTTTTCCTTTGGAGGCAAGGGCTGGGCTGCAACATGGCCACCATCATGTTTACCCCAAAAGGAGCCACAGTGGTTCTAAAGGTCTAGGTCTGATTACCTGGACCCACAGAGGCTCTGCCTTTTCCAGTGACTGTTTAGCGGGGCCAGATGAGGTGTTAGTGCCCCATGGGGTGGATTTTGATCAATGAGACTGAAGGAAGAAAGGAACTGGTCGATAAATTGCTTTTCCTTCCTCTCTTTCCAATACAACCAGATGGTTCAGAGAAGCGATGATTCCACATATCCTTTCATGCATTCATAGTCTTGTAACTTTTCATGCATTTGTTAACTACTAAGTAAACATGGAATTAGGGAATTTGTTTGTTTTGAGTTTTGACCAACAAATAAATAATGGCCTTATTTCAGAATAACCCTGACAAACTGGGGCATGTTGTTTTGCTGAAGCATAACTCTTCCTGTCCTATGCTTTGAGACAGATTGGTGGAGTCACTTAGCTAGAGAATGACAGCACACTGCCTACAGCAAAGCCAGTTTGGATAAATTATGCTATGGGTAGGATTTTTAAAATACTTGTAAAAGAAGATTTGTGGGGGTTTTTTGTTTGTTTGTTTTTGTTTTGTTTTGTTTTTGCTGATACACAGTGAGGACAGAAACTCTTTTTGAAATTATAATGGCCTGTAAATATATATATGTAAACCTAGGGGTGAACTGCCTGTGCTATCATCCCTTTTACAACTATACAATCTAAATTAAAAGTTGAATTTATCACATCACACAACTAATACAATTTAAATAAACCATATTAATTTTATATAGAAAATAAGTTTTTTCTGAAGCCATACTAGTGCTCACCATTGATATTACATATACAAATATGATAGTGTACCATATGATGATTTGATTATCTCACTGTTTTGTCTGTTTAAATAATTTTAAGACCTTTTATCATATATTAATTCTGCCTCTGTATTTTTCCATTAGCCCAAAATAATTGAAGTAGAACATTCCTACAAAACATAGTAGTTTTCAGGATAGGACATCCAACTCTTATGTAAGTAATTTAAGTCAAAATTCAATAATGTCATAGTTCAGTGCTTTTATAAAAGCAAAAGTCTAGGGTTTTTTTCCCTCATAACTGTTTAAGGAAATCAATGTTTGCCCAATAGCAGGTCCTAAAAGTTTTCATTTGTGGCATTAGAGGAGGCTAACAAGAGCAAAGCAATGTGCTTACCAGCATATTAAAATGTAAATGCTGGTGCTTCATGATCCTTTGGTGCAATGCGGTCACCTAAACACAAGGGTAAACGTGCACATTAAAATAAAGTAATGCTCAATCATAAGATGGTCATCTAGCAATGAGACGAAGACAAAAGGAAAAGGAAAAAAATGGGAGAGGCGGGGGATGGACAACATTAAATCCTGTAGAATGTGTGACCTCCAAGATGTCTCCCCTCCAGGCTGTCCCCCAGCTGCAAGGTAGTGGATGGGTAATCCACACTGAGTAGGGAAGAGAATGGGCCAGGGAGTACAGGGTCTGGGTACCAGAGCTGAGAAAGCTGAGACCCACATGTGCACCTTGGTGACTTCACCATGTGACTCCACATGCCATTTGGGACAGGTCATATGGGAAACCCCAATGGTGCCTTTGCTGCAAATCTGGAAAAGACATGGTCATAGGGCACCTCCATTGTCCTGCCCCTGCTTGGCCCAGTTTTGTTTGCTGGTGTTTTGCCACCAGAGATAGCCCTTGCATTGTCCTAATCTGTATTTGTGAATTGTGCTGGTTTCCTGGAGATTGTCACCAGCTGCCAAAGGTGGGTGCATTAAAAGACACCAGTGGTTCTGAGGCTTCGTGGTGTCTCATGAGTTCAAGCATACCTCTGGCCCAGGCCACTGTTACTGTCTGTTAGTTGAAGAAAAAGCAGTTCTCAGCTGCAAGCAAGGACCACCTTTTGTAACTGTCACTGTCCTGGCCTTGAGAAAAGAGTCCACCCTCCTTGGGGCACCCCATGGATGACACAGTCAGTACTAGAGGTTCCAGAAAGGGTGGGTGAAGCTGTTGGTCTCTTCATAATTGGCACAGAGTATTTTGGATATTTCTAGGTGGGCAGTTGCTTTGCATGTTTCAGGAGAGGTTAATTGATTTTGGGGTTGCATGTCAGGCCTTTAGTTTGGGTCTTATTTTAGTGGTTGTTTGGGGGCCCAAGGGAGAGAGATGGGCAGTGGATGGGGATTTTCTTTGTGCTCCTATGGGCAGGTTCTTTTGCTTTTGTTTTCATTTCGCTTTCTTCCCCCTCCACAAGCCAAAGTTGTTTCCTGTGGTTTCCACTGTGTGGACAGTGCTCAAGCACAGTGCTTGCCAGAAGGATTAGGGACTGTGTAAGCCCCAGGTCACAGACATGATGAAGCAGATAAACTGTTCTTCTGGTTCCTGTCCAACCTCAGAGGGGCAAAAACCCTACCCAGGAAGGAGAAGAGTGTTCAAAAGCCAGACTTTTGGAGAAGAGGCAGCTGGGCATTGCTGAAAGCCTTCAGTATGAACTGTGGAGAAGCAGCCCTTGCCCCTACTGTGGGCTGAGGGGACCACAGCTGGGCACCCTGGGTCAGACTGAAGCCAACAATGCCAGCTGCCCCTTTTGGCTTGCTGGCAATGCCACGGGTGCCAGAGAAGATGGAGGATCCCTGTGCCAGGAGCCCACTTGGACTTCGCAAGGGGCAGTGCCCGGGTGAAGAGAGAAGAAAGAATATAAAATTCCCTGTAGGTCCTCTGTCAAAAAAAGTAAATATAAAAATTAGATGGCCATCCATATGATAGAGAACATGCTACTCTTATTAATTTTAAATATAATTGGAATGAAAATTCATACTCTTAAAAAGAATCTTGTAATAAACTCATGGACACAAAACACTCCTGGAAACACGACGTCCACCACTGGGGAGACATGCTTTAGGGCAGTGGTTCTTAGTTTATTTGTCATCTCTTTGTAAATCAGGTTAAAAAAAAAAACCATTGGTTTTATCCTAGCAAAGTTTACATGTGTGCACAAACAATATTTTGAATATTGTTTCAGTAAGTTTATGAATGTCCTGATGGCAATCCAAGGACTAGCATAATTACATCATTTCATTGAATTCTTCCAATTATCTTGGTAAGTAGTATCCTGTAGAGAAATCTCAGAGTAGCATAATTATGCTCCCTTTTGTATGTTAATTGCTTTTTCTCCAAGATTCCCTTGGGATACTTTTTTCTTAATCTTCAAATATCAGTAACTTTACCAGTTACTTTCCCTAGGAAACAGCCTAATTTGCTCTTCAGAGTCAAACAAGACTTTTATTTCAAAAACACTTTCTTCTATTAAATCTTTGAATGCATTTTTCCATCTTTTCTGTTCTTTTCTTTCATCTGAATTCCATATCTAATGATCTTTTTATAATTTTATCTCATTCATTTTAATTTTCATTTTGTGTAATTTTTTTGAAGTTTCACTTCCATGTCACTGATTGTGGCATCAAATACTGTTTATTCTATTTATGATTGCATCCAATGTGACACTTATTTTTGTAAATATTTAATTTCTAATTTATTTTTATTTCTCATATTTCTCTTCATTGACAACTTTTTTCATTTCCTGCTTCACATCTTTTTTTAAACAAGATTGTGATACCTGTATGTTTTTTGAAATTATAGACAAATTTCTTTTCACCTCTTAGCTTTTAAGTCATCCTTGTTATAATACATGCTATTCATTTGCTTTTGAATTATGTTTTTCCTTTCTTGATTTTGTAATTTCTACTCATTGATCAAATAGTTTTTCATTGATTCTTTATCTTTGTTTTGAAATTGGACCAGCTGTTGATGAATTTAAAGAGCGCCCTTACTAGTGCTGGCCTTCCTAAGAATAAATTTTTTATCTTTCTTACTATTTGGAAGACTCTCTGTTACTCATGATCTAACATAATTTCGAATTGATGCATGTTCAATTTATAATGGAGATGTGACACTTGTGAATATTTGTATACCAGATATCATTGTGTTATCATTCATAAAACAGAAACTGTAAAAAATGCAAGACAAAATAGAGAAAATCACATTAGTATTAATATTAGTAAGTCTTGGTTTACTTGTCCTCATTCATATTACATCAACTATACAGAATTATACAAATATATTGACGAGAACAAATGCCACACTTCAATAAGGTAAAACAAATTGTTATATTTTGAACTCAAATTAACTGATCGAAAAAGTAAGCCAGGAGGGGTGGCTCATGCCTGTAATTCTAGCACTTTGGGTGGCTGAGGCAGGAGGATGGCTTGAGGCCAGAAGTTTAATACCAACCTAGGCAACAAAATGAGGCCCTGTCTCTACAAAAAATAAAAAATCAACCAGGCATGGTGGTGTACACCTATACCCCCAGCCCCTCAGGAAGCTGAGGCAGGAGGATCACTTGAGTTAGGGAAGTCGAGGCTGCAGTGAGCTGTGATTGTGCCACTGTACTCCAGTCTGGGCAACAGAGCGAGACCCTGCCTCAAAAAAACAGCAACAAAAAAATCCAAAACAAAACAAACAAAAAACGCGAAAAATATTTTGACAAGACCATAGAAGACGTAAATAATGTGATTCATTAACTTGGCTTTTCAGTAACAAAAATGGTGAATTAAAATTTACCAAAATTCTTTTGAACTTGTCTATTGCTTCCATTTACTCTGTCACTTTTTGTTTTGTAGACTTGAGGAGTATTAGACATGTACAAGTCCAGAACTGTCATGTCTTTCTGATGGATTAACACTTACATCATTACAAAATATCTCTCTTTCTAGGAATGGTTTTGACCCAAAGTTTACTTTGTCTGATATTAGTCCAGCTACACCAGATTTCTTGTGGTAAGTTGTTGTATCACTATTTCTTTGCTCTTTAAACTTTTTTGCATACTTATATCTAAAGTGTGTATCTTACAAACAAAATATATTTGAGTTCTGTTTTTTATCTAGTCTGGTAATTGCTGGAATATTCAAACCGTTAACATTTAATGTGGTTACTTACATATTTGTATTTAAATCTACCATCATAATTGCTTTTCTAGATGTTTCATATACTTTATGTTTTTTCTCTCCTTTCTTGCTTTCTTTGCATTGATTAAATATTCTTTTATTGTTCTATTTATCCTCTATTATTTTCTTTCCCCTCTATTAGCTTATTATTCTATTCCCCATTTGTTAGCTTATTACTTAGACATTTTTAATCTTCTTTTCAAGATTATCCTACAGATTAAAACATGACTTCTTTATTCATTAGTTGTATATAAATTAGATGTTTTCCTACATCCCAGAAAATTCAAGGACCTTTGAACATGTAAATTTCATTTATTCTTTGTGGTAGATTGTATTGTTTCTTTTTTCAGATTCAACATAAATAAAAATGTACAAAATACATTTTTATTTCTGTATTCTGGTAAAAGATTGTATAAGTCTTTGGCTACATGACTCACATTGGTCAAAAGAATGTAAATAGAAGTGACTATATATGATGTTTAAGAAGAAACTTTAGCAGTATTGGATAATTCTTCCATTTCTCTTTTTGTTCTGCTATGAGACTAAAATATCTCAAATAGTGGTTACTTCTACTGGCTGGACTTTGAAATGAAGACAATATATGGAGAAGAACCAAAGTCAACTCAGAGCTACTGTGGTCAACATAAAATGTGAGAAAACAATAATTGTTGTGATAATGTATTGAGATTTGGGTAATTGTTACTGTAGCATAGCATATGGATGCTAACCAAAACACTCCTTCTTTTCTTTTGTGTTATATTGAAATGTATTTTACTTCTAAATGTATAAAAACAGTCTTGGACATTATCGTTACAGCTTTATGCAGTCTATATTTATTTAAAATTATTTACATGTTTACCTCCTTTTTTTTTTTAGAAAATTTTTCATTCCTTCTGACTTCCCTGTGTTTCTATCTGGGATCATTTTCCTGTTACATGAAGAAATCCTTTTGGTAATTCTCATTATGTTGTTATGCTGGTGATTAATTTTCTTAGTTGTTGTTTCTCTCAAATCATTTTTGCTTTTTTTATTTTTAATTTTGTAAAGGCAGAGTGTCACTCTGTCTTCCAGCCTGGAGTGCAATGATGTTATCACAGCTCACTGCAGCCTTGAACTCCTGGGTTCAAGTGATCATTCCACCTCAGCCTTCCAAATACCTGGGAGTACAAGCACGCACCACCACACCCAGATAACTTTTTTTTCTTTTTCTTTCTTTCTTTTTTTTTTTTTTTTTGTTTGTTTGTTTGTAGAAACAGCATCTCACTATGATGCCCAGGCTGGTCTTGACCTCCTGGTCTCAAGCAATCCTACGTCAGCCTCCCAAAGTGCTGGGATTATAGTTGTTAATCACCATGCCCAGCTTTGCTTTGCTTTTGAAGAATGTTTTTGGTGGGTAGAGAATTCTAGGTTGGCAGTTGTTTCAGCATTTTGAAGATTCCATTCCATTGCTTTCTGGCCTCCATCATTTCTGTTGAGAAGTTTGTTAGATGTTATAGGATTTCTCCTTTGAAGATAAATATATTTTCCCTCCTATTGCTGTCAAGATTTT
>NW_026652282.1:38404807-38418429 GCF_009828535.3 Hylobates moloch
TTTTTTTTGTATTTTTAGTAGAGACGGGGTTTCACCATGTTAGCCAGGATGGTCTTGATCTCCTGACCTCATGATCTGCCCGCCTCAGCTTCCCAAAGTGCTGGGATTACAAGCGTGAGCCACCCTGCCTGGCCCATACTATTGTTTTGTATTTTCTATCCTTTTATCTCTTTATGTCTCACTTCTGAGCATGTTATTCTGAACTATATTCCAGTTTTATAACTCTTTCATTAGCTATATCTAATCTTTTAAATGTACTTAATGTGTTCTTAATTTTAGTTATTATAATTTTTCTATTGTAAAATTTCCATTGGCTTCTTTCTTAATTATAATTTCTAATTCTCTAGTGGAATCTCTGAACATAAGAACAGTTATTTTAAAGTAGTGCTTGGTAACTTTAATATCTGATCTCCTGGAGAACTATTTCTACTGTTTCATTTTTCTCCTTTCTTATCTGCACACCAATTTTTTATTGTATCTGATCATTGTGTATAAAAAACTACAAAGACAATTTGAAGCTCTGGACTATGTTTTCTTCCTTCAGTGAGGACTTAACTTTGTTTCTGCTAGGTAGTTATGGTAAAGGCAGATCACCTTTACCAATCAGGTATTGAGCTATTTTAAAGCTGGATTTTAGTCATTTGAATGAAGGCTAGAGTATTTGCCATTCAGCATTATTTTTAAATTAGAGGTCTTTGGGGATCCCAGCTTAAAGGCTATGATGTTTAGCAAGCTCCCTCCTTTTCCACAGGCTCTGAAGTTTAGTCCTTCCCCCAAGCCTATGAAACTTCCAGAAGACTTCCTCATCTTTTCAGCTTCTCAGGCACCACCATCTGCTTGTCTTCTTTGCTTCTCAGACACAGTATTTTGCTCAGCTTCCTGGCCTCTCAGAAGGCAGTTTGGATTTTCAAAGGCCTTGAAGTATGTATATTATCTTCCTATTGTGGCTTAAAACAAAAAACATTTATTATCTCATAGTTGCTGTGGGTCAGGGGTCTGGGCCCAGCTTGCCTGGGTGCTCTGTTAAGGAACTCACAAATATGTGATCAAGATGTTATAGAGGCTACATTCTCATCTGGAGGCTTAACTTAAAGAATCTGGCAGAATTCATTTCCTTAAGGCTATATGATTGAGGGATCCAGATTTCTGCTGGCTAGAGGTCATCTTCAAGTCCTAGAGGCCACCTGATGTTTCCTGCCATGTGACCTTCTCTGTTGGCAGTTCATAACATGGCAGGTTGCTTCTTAAAGGCCTGCATGAGAGTATCTGTCTCCAAACAACTAAGATAAGAGTCTTACATAATGCAACCTGATAATGAGAGTGGCAACCAGCACCTTTGCTATATACTATAACCAAATTAGGTTAGTGAAATCTCATTTCCTATTCCATATGCTATTGACTAGAAGCAACTTGGAAGTGCCATCCACACTTAAGGCCTTGAGGGTGGTATGAATTCCTGTAATGCCTCCAAAATGTGGTACTGGTTTTTGTTTATTATTTTTATAGTTAGAGGCAGTTCTAGTGGCTTTCATTTGGCCTTTTCTTTCATAATAGCTTTCTCTACATATGTCACAGAACCAATGTGGTGATTCTGCCAGTTACTGAGCATGTCTATTCCAGGTATATATATTTTAAACGGAGAAATAAACCCTTGATGGGTATGGATACCCACTGGGACCACTTTGAGGTAGAATTGAGCTGAAATTCCATCATCTGACCTTTTACCTCCGTAAGCACCTACTCTAAGTGTGTGGACATCAGTGACATTTTGGGTCTTCAAGAATTAGTGTCAGTTCAGAGCCAGCATCTAGTAATTCCCCCAAAGACTGATTATTTCCCCTTCCCAAATGTACAATCACCTGGGTAAATAGTAAAAGTCTGCAAGTAACTCTGGGGAGGGCTAGTAGGAAGATTAACAGAATAAATTTGTGGCAGTGTATTAGGCTCTTTCCTCAAGTGGGCCCGATCTCCCCTTCATTCAATCAATTTTAGGTTGGTGAACTGGCTCAAATCTGGGAATTGACTCAAGGGTTATCATATTTTAGGGATTCAAGTAAGACTTCCGTTCACTAAGCCTAGATCTGTTCTGCTTATATAGATCAAGTAAGAATTTAGTAAACTGTCCATCTATTTTTTTTTTTTTAGGGGCACTGTGATCAACCAGCCAACACTAAAGATTTCTGTGAGTCAGGCTCCTCTAATCACTGCTTTGACTCTGCTGGCAATTATGGTAACTATACTAATCTTGTCTTAGGCAATTTGTATTAGTTTCTTAGGTTTGCCATAATAAAGTACCACAAACTAGGTGGCTTAAAACTATAGAAATTTATTCTCCCACATTATGGAGGCTAGAAGGCTGAAATCAAGGTGTTAGCAAGGTTGGTTCCTTCTGAGGCTCTGAAAGGGAATCTATTCCATACCTCTCTTCTAGCTTCTTATGAGTGCTGGCAATCCTTGGCATTCCTTGGCTTGCAACTGCATCACTCCAACCTCTGCCTTTGTCATGACACAGCATTCTCCCTGTGCATCTCTGTGTCTAAATTTCCCTTTTATAAGGACACCAGTCATTGGATTAAAGACCACTTTAATCCATTACGACCTCATCCTAATTTAATTACATCTACACAGATCCTATTTTCAAATAAGGTCACATTCACAAATACTGGGGACTAGGACTTCAAAATATCTTCTTGGGAGAACACAATTCAACTTAGGAAATTAAGTGCTGCCACTGCCACTTGGCCTTTGTCGTCTTAAGAGTCTATCATTGTTGTTACATTTAGGGATCCTAGTTTATGGTAGCAGTTCCCATGATAATTTCTGGTCTGTAATGAATAGTAAGCACAAAGTTCATCAAGGATGCTGGAGCTCCCTTTACAGATTTATTTCTCATAGCCAGGGTAAAGGGTGTCTTCTGAGAGCCTTCTCAAGGTGAATGAGTAGGTCTTATATGATAAAGACACTCCAACATTCAAATGTTTCTAAGCCTTTAGATATCTTCCTCTACAGTATACCCCAAAAGTTCTGGCATTTTGATTTCATTTATTGTAGGTCACTTTTGGGTCCATGTTTCAGCCAACCAACCAAGTAAACTGTCAAGCCCCTCAACCTGAAACACTGAATCTAGAATATTTGCTTAGTTGGCCCTGTTATGGACTGCATTGTTGCCCCCTCCCCAAAATGTGTATGTTGAAACCCTAACCCCCAATGTGACTATATTTGGAGATGGAGATAATTAAGTAAAATGAGGTCATAAGGGTGAGGCCTTAATTCCATAGGGCTGATGTCCTTATAAGAAAAGGAAGAGACATCAGAGCTGTCTCTCTCTCTCTCTCTCTCCACGTGAATGCCCAGAGGAAAGGCCATGTGAAGGTACAGTAAGAAGGTAGCCATCTGCAAGCCAGAAAGTGCCCTCCACAGAAACTAAGCCTGTTGGCACCTTGATCTTGAACTTCGATCCTCCAAAACTGTAAGAAAATACTTTTTTTGTTATTTAAGCCACCCTGCCCATGGTATTTTGTTATGGCACACCAAGCTGATGAATACAGGCCCGTATCAACTAATTCTGCCCAATCCAACTTCATTTTCCTTTCACTTTGACCCCATATCTTTAAAATTGATTCTTATGCATATCCCCCAGGTTTCTGACAATATAAAGTGATAAAACTGTGCAATGCTTTTGGTATGCATAGCAGCTCCTCATGGGTTACACTTTGTGCTTTACCCCTCTGAGCCCGCTGGGACTTCAGGTAAGTTATAGGTTTAGAAGCAAAGACAGGTGGTGGGGGTAGGTCTTAAAGAGGATCAGCAGTGCCTTTCCAGTCAACTACCTCAGGAAAGGCAGGCAAAGGAGGGCTAATCTTCTCAAGACAGGAGTAGAAGGGCTGCTTCTACTGGCGAAAAAGGCTCAGCAGAACTCAGGGGTTAAAGTCCCCAGCTTTATGAGACTCTGCCCATAGGATCCCATTCCAGCTTTATATTCATACAGAGGCTACAAGGCTGAGAAATCACTTTGCATCATTCAGCCACTGGCAGGGCAGAGACTCTGAATTTTGGTTTTCAGGGCCCTGTGGCTATGGAAGGAAGAAAAGAATTTCTTTCAGGGCAAACAGAAGCTTTCAGTTTCTTTTTGTGGACTTTGAGCTGATAATTCAAATTCCCCAGCCTATCCTTTCCCTACTTTCTCCAGTGCAGTTAGGAGGAAACAGCCAACCTCACTGTACTCCTTGGTTTGACTAAAATGTGCTAAGGCATCAAATATGTGGTCACCCAGAACCTTGTCTTCTGTAAGTATTTGATTAGGAGTAACTGTAAAGGATAATCAGAAGGATAGCCGAGAAAGGAATGAGGCCAGTAGACCCAAGTTCAGGCAAGCTGATTTATTGTCAGTCCTGCCGGGCCACCTCTTGACAAAAGCAGAGGAGGCAGCCCCGCTTACAGGCTATAGCAAGGTTTTATAGGGTGTAGAACTGGGTCAAGGTGAAGGAAAAAGAAAAGAGGCTGGGTGGGGGGTGCTTTGGGCCAGGTGTCTGACCGCTTCCTGGAGATGTTTTTCTTGCCAGTTCTGTTGTGCAAGGTAGACGTCTTAACCACATCCTGGAGCAGCTGGCCTCTGGTCAAACAGTTACAGGCGGGTTTGGGGTAGGGTGTTTTGCTTTTGGCCTTTGGGGCTTAGGTCTATGGTAGGGGGAAACAGTCCAGTTAGGTGGACCCTAACAGTAACCAGTGGGGATATTTTGTGTATCTCTATTGCCACATCATGCCATTGACTACCAGTGCCCTTCTTACTGCTGGAAGTAGACTCATTAGTGCTTTTAAATTTAATCATATTAGAGAAGACTCAAAACCAAGTCAGAGAATTCATACTTAAGATTCTATCCCTCTGGAACCACTCTTGGTATTAAAATCTGTATCAGTCAGCATTTAATCAGAGAAGCCAAAATTAGTATCTGTCTATATATATTTATATCAGATATTCTGCAGAGTGGCACTATTGACTTTTGGGCTGGATAATTCTTTGTTGGGGCGTGAGGGTGGGGGACAGTCTTGTGAATTGTGGGTTCGTCTATGGCCTCCACTCACTGTATGCCAGTAGCACAACTCTCTACCCTCCACCAAGTTGTAACAACCAAAAATGTATGCAGACATTGCCAAATGTTCCCTGAGGGCGAAAATTGCCACCAGCTGAGAACTACTGGTATCTCTATATTATCTATATTTTTATTTATAGCTATATGTATCTCTTTCTCTATCTGAGAGAGAAATTGGTTATATGGAATTGGCCTTATGCGATTGTAGGAGCTGGCTAAGCAGTCTCTGTATGGCTGTTTTCTCACATATGATGCTGAGGCTTCAAGATCATAGGGATGGCAGTCAGAAAAGGAAAAACACAAGCAGGCTGGAACCAACAAGCTTAAGCTGGAACTCTGTGGAGAAGGACTAAAACCTGTGTTCGTTCTTGTTGCCTCTAACCTTGGTAATGAGGGTATCCAGCAGAAGTGGGGCCCTTTGTCACAAAGTGAAACACACACACCTGGCCTAGGAGTCTGAGAAGCTGAAAGAATATCAGCGGCAGGTAGAGCAGCCACAGAATCAGATGCTTCTTCACACCAGTAGGGTGAATCTACAGATCAGCAACAATATGTGTGAGCCACAAAATGGCCACCGCTTCTCTTTCAGCCTCCAAATGTCTCAAGAATCTTCCCTATGTCTGACCTCAACTCAAAACAAACAAGAGAAAAAATTCTGGGAAATGCAATTCAGCCTAGACAAGGTGACATATGAGAAAGCCATTACAAGATAGTTTGCTCAAAGTAGGATCCAAATTATGCCCATACTCAAGTGAAAATATTATCCAAGCTGGGAGAATGTGTGGTTCCAAAGACTGACTACAAAATAAATTATGAGCTTAAATGGATTAAAATCATATTAAATATGTAGAAACTTCAGAACTCCACAAATCAAAAGTATGTCATGTATGGATGGAAATTGTTTTCTTCACTGATGAGACAGAAAAACGATTTGTCTGGCACAATGTATGACCCTTTGTCTATTCAAAATGATCACAGCTAATGCAAAACATTTAACAGAAAGATAAATTTAATGTTAACA
The DNA here is from genome assembly GCF_009828535.3 of Hylobates moloch. Classification (NCBI taxonomy): domain Eukaryota; kingdom Metazoa; phylum Chordata; class Mammalia; order Primates; family Hylobatidae; genus Hylobates; species Hylobates moloch. Next base: position 38,410,919 of record NW_026652282.1, read on the forward strand.
AGCACATTTGGTAATTGTCCCAGGAAAGATTATAGGTAACTGGATGGAAGTATTTTTCAAGTAATCTAAGATAGTCAACATTTTAAATGCACCACAGAGACATTTATCTCAGCAATTCAGCAAAGCAGCATCAACTCTTGAGTCAGAATAAAAGCTTTCAGCTTCTCTTTTGAGAAGATTCTGAGCATTTACTTCATTTATAGTAAGGCTTTCTCAAATTTTTCTCTAAGATTTCCCAGAACCTTTCTGAGGCTTCATGCAATTTATATAAGTCACTTAACAAGCACTTGTTGAGCTGTTACTATGTGTCTGGCACTCCTCTAGTTGCTCTCTATATACAAAAAATAAAGTAGACAATCTATTCTCAAGAAAGAAGCCTTCAGTGAATCAATAAACAAATATATATATACACACATATAGTTGTGACAAGTGTTATGAGGAAAAATATGGCTGGGTAAAAAGATGGAGAGTTATACAGAGGAATGCTCATGCCTTTTTATATCAAGTATTCAGGTCTTTATACTTTATATCAAGTATTTATATCAAGATACTTTATATCAAGTATTCAAAGTCCACTAAAGATTATCTGTAAGTAGAGATTTTAATCAAATGAGGAAGTAAGTGAGTGAGGATTTCTAGAGGGGAAATCCTAGCATTCTAGGAGAGGGAATCATAAATGCAAAGGCCCAGAAGATTGGAGCTGTTAGCATGTTAGAGGTCCAGCAAGGAGTGCCTGGAGTAGAAGGAGCCAGGGAAAGAGAGTTGGGAGGTGAAGTCAAGAGAGATCCAGGGGCCAGACTCAGAGACCATGGTTAAGATTTTCTTCTGAGAGACAAGAGAAGCCACTGGAGGATTTTGAGCAGAGTGGCATGATCTGAGTTTTGTTTTTAAAGGATCTTTCTGTTTGCTTTCTGGCAAGTTGACATTAAGGGGACAATGGTGGAAACAGGGAGACCAATGAGGAGGCTATTGCAATAATTCATGATACTAGGGTGGTAGTGATGAAATAAGGTGGGATAGTCAGATTCTGGAATTCTGGGTATATTTCAAAATAGAGATTATGGGATTTGCTTATAGATGCTATGTGGGATGTAAGAGAAAGGGGTCAAATAAATGTAATTATTTTTAAAAATTTCATATTTAACTTCTCTCCTCCTTTTCTTCAACAGAGTCATCATTTCTCTCTCTCCAAACACTCAGCACCCTACCACTTGCCTCTAGCTATCTAAAACACTTACCATTCCCCCTACCCCTATAATGAGACATCCAACCCAACTCTACCACTTCTATTTGTCTATTTTTGCTATAAAAATCCTCCCTTTCTGCCTGTTCCTTATTCAGTGTTCACCCCATCACTCCATTCAAAGCCTTTATGCTCTGAGACTTTTTTCGCTCACATCTTAAACAGAAAGTATCTGATGTGAGTAATTCAGATTCAGGTAGAAATGACTAAAAATTTAAATTAAAATAGTTTACTTTTCAGGGAGGTATTTTAAAAAGCTTTGAAATCACCCAAATAAGCCGTTTTCTTGTGGTAAACACTCCACGAGTTCTATGATCACCTGCAAATTACACTTAGTTGCTGACTGCCCCCCATCCACGCATGCCTTATGCTGACATTATCCAGGCTCACGCTTTATCATAAACGGAAACTACAGGAAATGAATCATGAATCATTATTTTTAAAGAGCAACTCCATCATAGCTTGCTTATCATTATTAATAAATGAAGAAAAGAGCTAAACATGTGGACTTACACCACAAGAAGAAAGATTGAAGTCTCTCAACATACCCGGACAGACTTGTCATAAGCTATTGTCTGCTCTGTGGACCCAGCAGACTTTGTCCCAGGCCATTGAATGTTCTGAGCCCATTGAATTTCCCTAAGAATCATTTACTACTCCCCCTAAAATCATCCATGTTTCCCTATCTCCCTTTCCACTAAGAAGAAGGGTAAATAAGCATCTCTACCCAACTGTGTGGTGGGGTAATCTCTCTGTGATTTTTCCCTTCATGCACATGAATACATTGGTATGCCTTTTCTCTTACTTATCTGCCTTTTCAGTGGGCCTTCAGAAGGTGAATGGGAAGTTTTCCCTTGGTCCCTACAAGGTCTTAGTTACCTGGCCAAATCTAGCAGCAAAAGCTGGGAAATTTTTAACCACAGAAGAAACACTAAGTGAATATTATGTTGTTATCAAGGTAGCCCTGATGAAGTAGCTGGGAAAGTTCTTTTACTTACTGTTTTTCTTCAGCTGTTATTTATAGGTACAGCCGCTTAAAAAAAAACAGATGAGCGCTATGATGGAGTCAGAGCTTCCTGACCCCTGACCAGATACGAGAGGGAGATAAAACCCTGAAACCAACCCAAACTGGAAGAGATAACCCCAGTGGCCTTTAGATCATTAACATATCATCATAATGCTAAAATTCCCACTACAGAAAGAAAATTTCTGCCATTTTATGTACATGGGTTGTACGAAGATGTGTGTTTATGAGTTAAGTCTGCACATCTGTAGTCCCACCCTGCACATGCTAACCTTCCTTCTTGCTCCTTGGACCCAGTCCTTAAAAACTCCATGTCTTCTATTGGTTGGAGAGAAAGGGTCTTTAGAGTGTAAGCTCACTCTTTCTCCATTTCTGGAAAGAAATAAAACCTGCTTGCCTTTTGTTCCAGTTGGGTGTTCTTTCTCTGTGACCAATACAAAGTAGGGGAAAAAAACTCAATTTGCCAGTGACAATACAAGCAACTAGCAATTTGAGCCAGTATAGCCAGCTTATTTTCCCTGTACCATCTTCCATTTGAGATAATGTGTGCTTCTAAGAATATATGCTTTTATTGCCATGATAGAACTGAAGTGGATGAAAGTGCCTCTAGCTGCTCTATATCTAGTTATTCAGTGGATCCCGGAATCCAGTTATAAAACCTATAAGATTTTATTTGTTCATATTTCCCAAATGAAAAAAAGATTTAGTTTTATTTTCTTTTTGTCTCCTCAAACAAACAAACAAACAAACAAAGCTAAGCTAGATTTGACACAAAAGTATCTAGGTTCTTCTCCCCATAGCACCCCCGACCCCCAAGAAACTTACTCTGAAAAGAGAGAATAATAGAAATTAAATGTCAGCTGTGTCAATCTATAATTCAAAGTGATAAAATGAAAAGAGACCCCCAATATCACCCTGGCTCAGGTGATATAGCAGGGTAAGTGGCAAGCCCTTCTCTAGGCATCTATTCCAAGACAGACTACTGTGAGGTGATTTCAAAATTGCTGGCTCTAAACAGAGACAAAGATCTGTCTTTCTTAGGGGCTTTGTTCACATGTTTTACCTCTTTTCTTCATTTATTAATAATGATAAGCAAGCTGTGATAGAGTTGCTCTTTAAAAATAATGATTCATGATTCATCTCCTGTAGTTTCCTTTTCTGATAAAGCGTGAGCTTCGATAATGTCAGCATAAGGCCTGCGTGGATGGGGGGCAGTCAGCAACTAAGTGTAATTTGCAGGTGATCATCACTACTTAGAAGTGTTTACCACAAGAAAAGGGCTCATTTGGGCTGGGCACAGTGGCTCACGCTTGTAATCCCAGCACTTTGGGAGGCCGAGGCAGGCGGATCACGAGGTCAGGAGATCGAGACCATGGTGAAACCCCATCTCTACTAAAAATATAAAAAATTAGCCAGGCGTGGTGGCGGGTGCCTGTAGTCCCAGCTACGCGGGAGGCTGAGGCAGGAGAATGGCGTGAACCTGGGAGGCGGAGCTTGCAGTGAGCCGAGATTGCGCCACTGCACTCCAGCCTGGGTGACAGAGCTAGACTCTGTCTCAAAAAAAAAAAAAAAAGAAAGAAAAGGGCTCATTTGGGTGATTTCAAAGCTTTTTAAAATACCCCCCTGGAAGAGACCAGAGGTAATTGTTTTCTTCTTTGGTGGGTCTAGACTTTGGGCAGTTAAGAGAATTTCAGAGAACAACTTCATCCAGTGCTTTGAGAGAGAAAGAATTGAGAGACAAGAGTGGGGGAGGTCAGAGAAATCTTGAGGCTTCTTATTCAGTTCAGCATGTCAAAGTGTCATATTTTGGGAGTATTAGTTTCTGTGACCCAACATTCCCCTGTCTGAAACTTACCGAGAAGTTTCACACCTAGAGTTCATGGCTATGGAGAAAAAATTGAGCCAGTAGCTGAATAGCAAAGGATCCCACCAAACCAGTCTCTCATTTTTGGGACTAGGCCAGTTCAACTAAACAGCTGTGCCTCATTTTAGAAGATGGTGTTGCAGATGGCTCTCAAAGCTAGGCCACTATATTATGTAGGAAAACAGATCTTTAATAAGAGGCATCTCTATGGAAATCGAAGGGAAAAAAATGTCAATGTCTGAAGCAGTCTACAAGCTAGTCCTTCTAAAGTTTGGAGGGCAGCCAGTTGAGAAGACCAGTGGCAACCTGACAGATTTTCCTAGATTGTAATTGGTGTGTGAAGTGTGTCCAAATATGAGCTATTGCAATGATTTTTCTCCACAGCCAATTTGACTAGCCTCAGCTTGCAGGGCTTCAGGAAAAAGGCATTTTTAATTTCAGTAAGTCCAAGTCAGAAAAAAAATGAAAGGAAAATTTGGAAAGATTACTTTGAAGACTTGTCACCAGGAAACAATTCAAGATTCAGCCCAAATTGCAAGCAAATAATAAAAACTCAAAAACGATGAACAAGGCAAGAATCTAAGAACAGATGTACTATGGTTTTCTTCTGAAACATAATTTTTCTGTCTCCAGTATTCCATTTTTCTAAAGATAAAACATGGTAGGACGAATCTATTTGCAAAATAAGCTTTAGTCTTATTATACTTGGTTTGATTATTTGTATAAAATACAGCAAGAATAGTGATTGGCTATACAGGCTCTTTTAAAGTTAGCTTTGGGGGGACTTTTTTGAAAGAAATCTCAGATTTGACTTTTAAAAGCCAGTCAGGGACAAGAAACCAAGGCAAGGATTTGCCATCAGGCTGTACCTATAATACCTGTACAAATTGGGAAAATTCTTCTATTCCTAAGGTCCCCAGAATATCTTGAGTTTCCTGGGCCTGTGAGAGAGTAACATTCTTTACTTTCCACAAGGTTAGGAACCTTGTAAAAGAACTGTGTAGACAAGGTAACAGGTCAGTCTTTATCCAAGTCTATTGGCTTAGTAAAGTCAACCCGAATCCTTTCAAGTAGTTTGATCACAGATGAAAACATGCTATTCTAGTCAAAGCCTTGGTAAAATAATCAGTGTCTCCAATTGTGTCCTGTTACCAAAGAAAACAGATTCTTGTTAACCTATGCAAATAACTATTTTGCCATAAAATAAGAATTCTCATGAATAGTTTCTGAATTCTGGAGAAATCAGGGTAGAGAGAAAGTTATGGGTTTACATTTTTCTTACCAAAGTATACTTTACCCAATTGCTGTAAGCTATAAATAACTTAAAAAAATTTTTCTTAACTCTGGAAAACAAAACATACAAATAATAAGTAATGTTTCAAACAAAAAGATTATTAAAAAATCTTTTCAATCCTTTATCCGTTCAGTTCCATGTAATTAATTTTTATTTCACTTGATGTTGGGTTAGTAATCTTCATAAATCCATCAGTTTTCTTTTTTTAATTAGAGTTTTGGAAGGTTTTACCCAGTTCAATAATATAATCTCCAGAATTATCAGAAACCTATATTCAAGACTACTTGTTAGGGTTCTTTCCATGAATTTCACTGAAGACACAACATTTCAAGATTTGCAAAATGCTTTTAGAAAAAAAAAACCAGAAACAACTTACTTCTTATACTAAGACATATCAGATTTTTAGAAATACAATTTTGAAACACATTTCAATAATATATTTATACAAATATAACCAAAGAATACTAAAGTTATGTGAACTTGTAAAGTATTTGGGCTAGTTTCTTGGCACTCATTTATTTATAATTCAATTTGGTACCATAAGGACAATATACAAACAGACATCTATACACACGTATGCATAAAAATGCAGACACAAAGACCTTAAAGCTTTGGTTTTAAAATTTTAGTTATGAAACAGGTAAAACTCACTAGTTTAAAAGGACAGTTTAATTAAATTGTGCCTCTGTAAAAGGAACAAGTTAGTTTGTTTGTTCCACACTGCCAAAGCCCTTACTAAGTTTTAGAGAAAACAGGATAGCGAATTTAATTTCAAAGCACAGAGACAGAATTTATGTTTTTCTTAAGAATGAGCTTGAGTTTGTTAGTTAGAGAAGGTTAAAAATGCCAAGGTGACACAAAATTATAGAAATTTACCACAGTATTTTCTAAGGAGATTGATTTCATTTAGATAGGTAGTTTCTAATTTAGTCTCTGTTTTCTAACTGGACCACTGAGCTTAGGGTGGAGCTCATCAATGAATAATAGGGCTGATGAAGCATTTGCAGTTTTCAGGGCCTAATATTTAAATATGAGAAAAGCAGGTGCAGCTGGAAGGCAGGGCATCTAGATCTCCAGAAATCAATAATTCTGTTTTTACACTGAATCTCAGCTCCCACAAAATTGGGCAATATCACGGGACAAGGCTGCACAAGACTTCCACAATGCATCTTGCTACAAGGATGCTCCAACACCAATCAGCCCTCTCTGTGATAAGTCCACCCCCATGGGAGTCTTACCCTTTGGTGCTGAGTGTTTCCACAGCCTCCAAGTATTCAAACTGCACCTTTCTTAAATAAACTTGCAAAGAAACAAATAGACTCCTACAGTAATAACCACTCATTGAAACCACTGTTAGCCACCTCAAACACTGTAGCCCTCATCAGTGACACAGAAGCCATACCATATACAAAGGTCAAGTACTTTCTCACAGTACAAAATATCCCCTGGTATCCCACAATGCCAAAGAGACCAGGTAACAGCATGCAAAAGAGGGCAGAGCTGTAGACCTAAGAGGAAACTGCCATGACTCCTGGGGTTCCATTTGGAAAACAGGAGAACTCGAAAACGGAGTCTGTGCCACCTTTTTTCTGTGTTCCTCAAGAGGTCTCAGAGTCACTAGAAGTCCCTTCTAGATCTTTTCATGTGGTATTGAAGGTGGCAAAAAAGAAGGAGGAATAGAAGTAAATGGGAGAACAAGTCTTAGAACAGTCAATTTCAGGAGATTTTAAGCTTCCCAAAAGGCCAATGAACTTTTACATTTTTCTCAGCAAAGATTACACCAAGAAAGAAAGCAAACGAAGGGACTAAACATATAAATAAAAGAGGGTTTTGAACAACTGAAAACAATTCTCAGAAACAGGATTCAAAAGAGAAAAAGCAGAAAGATGTTTTTAAAAAATTTTAGCTTGAATATCAGCTTTTAATTAAGCAGACTTTTGACTATAGAGGTCTTGAAAAAAATATTTCCAAATCTCTTATTATCACATTTTAGCTGGGACAAACAGCCAATATTCCTAGCTTTTGAACTATTTTTATTTTCTTTCTTTCTTTCTTTCTTTCTTTCTTTCTTTCTTTCTTTCTTTCT
>NW_026652282.1:38418459-38419242 GCF_009828535.3 Hylobates moloch
TTTCTTTCTTTCTTTCTTTCTTTCTTTCTTTCTTTCTTTCTTTCTTTCTCTTTCTTTCTTTCTTTTTTCTCTTTAATCTCCCTTCCCTCCCCTTCCCCTTCCCTTTCCCCTTCCCCTTCCCCTTCCTCTTCCCCTTCCCCTTCCCCTTCCCCTTCCCCTTCCCTTCCGTTCCCTCTTTTAAACCAAGGGTACCTTTGCAAATGACTCACCAAAACCAATAAGCTTTAACCAAGGTTGTGACTTAACCAAGAATGCACAAGGCACATCCAAGGAGGTGCAAAGCAGTCCTCACAAGTCCAGAACCATCCCAAAGACAGCTCAAAAAAACCAAAGTTTTGCTAACCACAAATTTTTTGTCTGGCCATGTTTTCTGGGGTCTCCACTTCTCAACTGACCCTAAAGCCTTATGTGCCTTCTACAAATGGAGGAAGACAGAAAATCCAAAGCCGTCTATGAAAGGGAAAAAGATCAATAACAAATGGGCACTCCCAAAAGTCAAAAATCACACAAATATCAAAACAAGTTTTCAATAAATGTTTCTTTTCCTCAATTAGAGGACATATATCTGCAAGAATTGGTTCTCTGACTGGGAATCAAACCTAGGTCATGGTGGTGAACTTGTGGAATTCTAACCACTAGACTACAGGATGGAGTGCACCTTATTGTAAATCCCTCAGGGAGTCCAAAGTAGGCAGTTTTAGTGTACAAAGGATTTTAACTTTTAGGTCAGATTTTTTTCTCTTTAATTTTCTCCAGAGAATTTTTTTTTTTTTTTTTTTTTTT
>NW_026652282.1:38419382-38421655 GCF_009828535.3 Hylobates moloch
TATAGGCGTGTGCCACCACACCCGGCTGATTTTTGTATTTTTAGTAGAGACGGGGTTTCACCATGTTGGCCAGGCTGGTCTTGAACTCCTGACCTCAGGTAATCCACCTGCCTTGGCCTCCCAAGTGCTGGGATTACAGGCTTGAGCCACCGCACCCAGCCATTGTCAAGAGAATTTCTAAGGCTAGCCATGACACTAGTCATGTATCTTTTTAAAATTTGATCCTCTCATAGATATAAGGTAATTGTTTAGAATGAGAGATCTCTAAAATCTTTTTTTTTAATTAATGGTCTTTATAAGTTGAAGGATCCATCTTTTGCTCACTGACAATTAGAATTTCCAATGATGTACTTATTCCAGTAGCGATTCAATCCAAAAAGCCTTTTCATGGAAAGCCCAAGAGGTGATTTCCCAGGTTTAGAGTAAGTTTTTAGCACATAAGCAAGCAGTGTTCCTGGAGAGGGCATAGAAGAGATATTCTTAATAATTCCAAAAAAACTAATTCCCAGGGAGAGGCTAAGCTAGTGAAAGACTTGTTGCCATAGATGCTTAAGGATGGTGTTTGTATGTCCTTTTCCACCAGTATCCCACAAATCTGTGGGGGCCTGCCGGTTCCAGACCCATTAATTCATGACACCAGGCGCTCTTGAGATTGGACTTTCCCAGGACAAACGAGGCAACCACAGTTGAAACAACAAAAACTCCTATGGATGGAACTTCTTATTTAAGACAAACTCCCCTAAGAGATTGGTACATTCAGAACAAAACATGTGCTGCTTAAAATCTTATGTGCCTCAGCTTTCCAGCCATTTTCGTATGTGACTTGAAAATCACGCCTCCTGGATGGTAAAAACTAAAGGAGATTGCTTCACTTGGTCACAAGTCATACTCTCAAAGACATAACACAAGACAAGAGGAGAACCTCATCTGTTTTTTGTTTCAGGGACTCACAGCAAAGTTTGTCTAAATAGACGCTCATCTGATCAGAACTGCAAAATGACCAGTGGGCAGGGCCGGCTTGAACAATGGGTTTATAGGGGTTTTAGGCCCGTGTTCTACGCTGTGGTACTCCTCTTTATGACAGAACAATACAGAAAGACAAAGACAAATGAAAACACTGTTTCTGGGAGGCAAAAGATCAGACAGTAGGAATATTCATATCAGAAAAATACATCAGAGTCATTATACCCAAGACTAGCCATAAAATACCCTTCCTCCCAATCAAGATTTCGGAGAGGAATAGAGAAAAGACAGTTATTTTTACCATCTATTCAACTGAAGTCCACAGACAGAGAGGCTTGGATTCTTGCTGGTAAGAATTTCTTACCCTTCTGCCAGTTTGTCAGGTCAGGGGTTCCCTTGACTGCAGCTTCCAAAGAGCAGAGAGGCTTTGGTATGCTGCCCGCTGCACCAAAACTATAGGAGCTAAGAAAAAGTTCCCCTTCATCCTCTGAAGTTTCACTGAAAATCAATGACAAAATGCAGATGAATAGGAGGAAAGGCATACACATTTATTAATGTGGATAAAAAAATCAGAGTGATTACCCCACCATATAACTGGGTACAGATGTTTATGTTCTCTTCTTCTTAGGGGAAAGGGAGATGGGGAAGTGTGGATAATCTTTGGGGGGTACTAAATGATTTTTAAGGGTATTCAATGGTCTTGAAGAGCATACACTAGCCTGAACAAAGTCTGTTGGAACTACAGAATAGACAATAATTTGTGACAAGTTTGTTCAGGTATGTTCACAGGCTTCAGTCTTTCTTCCTGAAATATGAGTTCAGGCAACGAAAGGGAAGGGACCAGAGGTAATTGTTTTCCTCTTTGGTGGGTCTGGACTTTAGACAGATAAGGAAACTTCAGAGAAAAATTTCATCCTTTGCTTTGGGAGAGACAGAAGACTGAGAGACAATGTATGGAACAGTCAGGGAGACACTGAGGATTCTTATTCAGTTTACCATGTCAAAGTGCCATATTTTGAGGCATCAGTTTATGAATGCCAACAACTTAACTAATGAAATATATGTGGAGTTGTTGGGAGGGAATTTTGGAAATGCTCCCACAAAGGGAAATAGACAGCTGGCAAATGCTCCTTTTGCATTTCCCACTTCTACTTCTTGCTTTTTAACTTTGAATTTGATGTAAATCCTGGAGCTTTAGTAGCCATCTTGAATCATGAGGCAACCTTGAGAAGGAAAGTCACTTGCTAAGAATATCATAGCAGAAGAGAGAGGGTCACTGTATTTCTTTTTTTTTTTTTTTTTTTTTTTTT
>NW_026652282.1:38421755-38438125 GCF_009828535.3 Hylobates moloch
ATCCCGGGTTCACGCCATTCTCCTGCCTCAGCCTCTCCGAGTAGCTGGGACTACAGGCGCCCGCCACCACGCCCGGCTAATTTTTTGTATTTTTAGTAGAGACGGGGTTTCACCGTGGTCTCGATCTCCTGACCTCGTGATCCGCCCGCCTCGGCCTCCCAAAGTGCTGGGATTACAAGCGTGAGCCACTGCGCCCAGCGGAGGGTCACTGTATTTCTGATTATTGTAAGTCTTCCCTGCCAGTGCTGCACCGAATATCTTAAGACTTCTTTTACAAAAGAGAAAGATAAACTTACAGTTCTTGTGAGTCACTATTATTAAAAGTAACTGTTATGAGGAGCCACATGCAATTTCTAAATGATACAATGTGTCCAATCTCCCAGTAGTAGAGACCAACACTGAGTCCCCGATATGGAAACATTCTTCTGGGTGATAAGACAACTATCTGGTGGCAGGTCGACTACATTGGACTGCTTCCATCATGGGACAGGCAGTATTTTGTTCTTACTAGAATACACACTTAATCTGGAAATGACTGAATTCCCTGCACAAAACACTTCCAGTAAAACAACTATCCATGAACTTACAGAATGTCTTATTCACCATCATTGTATTGCATACAGCATTGCATCTGATCAAGGAACTCACTTCACAGCAAAAGAAATACAGTGGTGGACCCATGCTTATGGAATTCACTGGTATTACCATGTTCTCCATCATCCTGAAGCAGATGGTTTGATATAGTTGTGGAATGGCTTTTTGGAGATTCAGTTACAGCACCAGCTAGATGGCAACACTTTGCGAGGCTGAGTCAAGGTTCTCCAAGAGATTGTGTATAGTCTAAATCAGTGTCCAATATTCATGGTACTGTTTCTCCTGTAGCCAGTTTTCATAAATCCAGAAATCAAGGCATACAAATGGGAGTGGGTCTTCTCACTATTACCCCTAATGATACACTAACATTTTAGCTTTCCATTCCTGTGACTTAAAGCTCTACTGATCTAGACATCTTAGTTCCAAACAGAGAAATGCTTCTACCAGGGGTCCAAACAATGATGTCTCTGAACTGGCAGTTAAGACTACTGCCTGGTCTCTCTGGGTGCCTTGTGCTACTGAATGAACAGGAGAGAAAGGAGTTATTGTCTGGTTAGGGTGATTAATCCTGATTATCAAGGGGAAATTGGGTTGCTTCTGCTACACAATAGGAGCAAGATTGAGACTGTCTGAAATACAGCAGAACCTTGAAGGTGACTCTTAGTTCTCCAGTGTCCTGTGATTAAAATTAGTGGAAATTTTAATTTGGTCTACAACAACACAATTCATGCAGGGCTTCTAGAAATCCAGATCCTTCAGGAATGAAGTTTTGGGTCATTTCACCAAGTAAAGAACCAAAAGAAGTGAGGCATTTGCTAAGGGCAAAGGGAATGTGAGATGGGTAGTGGAAGAGAGTTATTATAAATACCAGCTCATGCCCACATGCCTATGCCTATGGTAGAAATGAGGACTGTGATTGTTATAAGTATTTATTCCTTATTTTGGTGTTTTTATTTAATAATTTAATTTTATATAAAATTTAATAATTTAATATTTTAATTTTCCCTCTGTCATCCCCTTATCATCTAACATGACTTGTTAATAATTAACTCGATATTATATTTAAGTTACAAAATATAAAACAGGGAGTATGAACCAGGAAGGAGAAAATGAACATCACCTAAAGGCACAAAAGGGACTCTACACCCTCTTCTGGGAAAATAATTAGTGAGTTTGCAGTCTTATGTAGGATTATTGTATCATTTTTGATGGAAGTAGGTCTTTTGTTATTGTTTTTATTTGGAGATTAAGTGTGGTTCAAGGAAGCTTATTTGAGTTCAAAGTTGCCAAGAATGGACTGTGGTAGCTTTATAATGTGTCAGCTTGGTCAGGTTTAACTACATTTCACAGAATTTGTCATTTTATTTCTGGTCAGATTGGGCCACATGTATACTCTTTATACCAGTTGCATTATTTCTCCACTGTTGTAACTCAATCATTAATGTACCTATGGTTGGCAGAATAATGGACCAAAAAATGTACTTGTTCTAATTCCTAGAATCTATGATATGGTATATTACATGGCAAAGGGAAGTTAAGGTTACAGATGGAATTAAGATTACTAATCAGATGACCTTAAATAGGGAGATTAGGATTATCTGGGTGGGCCCAATGTTATCTCAAGGTCCTGAAAAGTGAAAGTAGGAGACAGTGTCAGAGTGATTTCATGTGAGAAAGAATTGACTAGTCATTGCTGGCTTTGATGAAAGGGGGCTACAATCAAGAAATAGAAGAGCCTCTAGAAGCTGGAAAAAGCAAGAAAATGGATTCTGCCCTAAAACCTCCAGGAAGGAACATAGCCTTACCTACATCTTGATTTTAGTCCAGTTAGCCTGGTTTCAGACTTCTGACATCCAGACCTATAAGAAAATAAATTTTTGTTTTTTTTAAGCTGCTAAATTTGTGGAAATTTGTGAGGCAGCAATAGTAACCTAATGCAGTAACCTTTTATTGGCCTTCCTCCATTCGGTGCCTTCAACTACTCACTTTCTTACTATTTTTATTGGGTCATTTTCCAAATAAACAACTGTACTTAAATCATTGTCTCAGTTCTGCTTTTAGGAAATTCAAATGAAGACAGTCTTTCTTCACAACAAATTCTACTGGTCTGACCAAGGGTATATAAAAATAGGATATAATCTGTAGAGTGATTAGGAGATATGGATAGATATTATTAGTAACAGGCCAAAAATGCAGTGTGCAAATTGGCTTAGATTGAGGGAAATGAAAACTATTTCATATTTCAATAAGATTAGTTGCAAGAAAAGGAAGTAAGCAGAACCAGGAAAATCTCCACCTCTGAGAAGGAAGGGCTGGAAAAAAAAAAAAAAAAAAGGCCTTCAGGACAAAGTAGATGCGATGAAAGTCAAAGCACACTGGAAATCACACCAAAATTCCTCAGAAAAGTCAGCTAAATGGAGAATTCACTCTCAGCTTTCTCTTGGTGCAAGCAAAAGAAAGTGAAAATGTCATTATACTGGATTTCTATATATGTGAATCTGACAGAAGCAGTATATTGGGTTCTTACAACATAATCATAAAAATTAAAATGAAATAATTCAAAGAAGAAACAGCGTCTTTTCTATTAAGTTGTCCTCTTACTAGCTGTATTAGAGTCAGGGTTCTCCTGAGAAACAGAACTAACAGGGTGTGTGTGTGTGTGTGTGTGTGTCTGTGTGTGCATGTGTGTGTGTATGTGTATTGGGGTGAAGAGGGAGAGAGAGAGAGGGAGGAAAATTTTTAAGGATTTAGCTCTCATGATTGTTGTAGCTTGGTGTCTTAGTTCACTTTGCTACAACAAAGTCCCATAAACTGTGTAGCTTTTATACAACATAAATTTATTACTCACAGTTCTGGAGTCTGGAAAGTACACAATCAAGGTACCAGCAGATTCAATGCCTAGTGCAGATCCTTTTCCTTGCTCACAGGTGGTGCCTTCTCACTGTGTCCTCACATGATGGAAAGGGCAAGAGAGCTCTCAGGCCTCTTTATAAGGGCGCTAATTCAAATCATATGGGCTCTACTCTCATGACCTGATCACCTCCTAAAGGCCCTGCCTGCTAGTATAATCACCTTGAAGGTTAGGATTTTGACATATGAATTGGGAGGAGGGGGTTCACAAACATTCAGACCATAGCACATGGTAAATATAAAGCCTGATAGAATAGACCAACAGACTGGACATACAGAGAAGAGTTGCAGTTTGATTCCAAAAGTGCTCTCTGCTGGCAGAATTCTTTCTTGCTTGGAGGAAATCAGTCTTTTTTCTAGTAAGGCCTTCAATTGATTGGATAAGGCCCACCAACACTATAGAGGGTAATTTGCTTTACTCACAGCCCACCGATTTAGATGTTAATCTTGTCCACAAAACACCTTTGTAGAAACATCTAGAATAATGTTTGACCAAGTATCTGAGCACCATGGCCCAGCCAAGTTGACACATAAAATTAACCATCATGCTAGTTCCCAGGCTTCTTCCTAGAAAGGAATATCTTCATGGGAAAATGTGGTTCTGTCCTGACACATGAACACCATGAACACCATGTCTCCAGCGTATATGAGCTAGTCTGTGGGGGAGGTTATCTGAAACCAATCTGAGTCCTACAAAGTTGTTTGAGCTGCACCCATCAGAACTCATATATGTAGCCAGTGAAAAGAAACTATTTGGAAAATCAATTAACTTTCCTGTCATGCAGCTTTTCTCTCCATAGCTCACTCCCCATTGATGTGGACAATTTAATTCAACCTGTAACAAAATACTGCTATAGCAAACAGGAACACTTTTATATTCCCATTTTCTGGGACTAAAAGATTTGAATTTTGACACAGAATCATCTCAAATTTCAGAATTTAAAGAAGTTCGAGTTTCCTCAGTAAAACTGAGGCTACAAAAATACTATTGGACTTTTGAAAAATGCTCTGAACATCTAAACAAAATAAAAGGGCCATTTGGGGATTCAGAATAAGTGTAGCTATGTGAAACAGCTTTATACCAAGAAAAGTTAACAGTTAAAAAGTCTTATTTGCATTTCAATAAGATTTATTGAAATTCTACACCCATTGGAAAAAAAATCATATAACATTAGTAAAGATAGCATTCAAATAAAAACTAAGATTACTAAATTTAAACATGTAATGGAAGCAGTAAAGAGTAGATTGAAAAATGCAAAAAAAAAAAAGTTCTTTCAGAACAATTAGGAGAAAGATGAATGAAGGGATGAAGCAATAAAGCTTATAGATAAAAATATATGTATGTTTTTCTAATATATTTTCCAAAAAAATCAGATGATGCAGACTAAATGTCATAAGAATTTCAGGAAAACATCTTGTTTTCTCCTCTAGATCCACTCAGCCCTTTCCCAGCCTGCTCTTTGTCCCATGAAGCTGACCTGTATAAATGGTTTCAAGGGACTTGATGCTTGGTTCAGTCTATAAGAAGCAGTCACAGGAGATGGGAGCGTACGAGGAGTGCAAGCCCCAGATTTCTCCAGTTGGCCATAGTTAACTGCCTATGTTCCTCTAGGGAAGGTTACAGTTCCTGCACATAGCCTTCTCACAGACACAGTAACACTGCTGTGGCCTACAGCACTTTCCAAGTCCTGAAGACTACTTTTCTCTACCCTTTCATATCCATGGGTGGTAATGGATCCCCAGCTACTTTGTTCTAGGTTCTTCACCATCCCTTTGGTTTCCTTTGACCTTTTCAATACCATTGCAAATCATTAAACACTGCTCAATTTTCCTGTTTGAGAATTTCCACCATTTTCATGTTACTGACTGATATAAGCAAAAATTAATAGCAGGAATAGAGGAAAAATTTGAGGCTTTAGATCAGAGTGGCTCATCTAATGGAAGGAGTTAATAAAAGAAGTTCTCACTTTAAAATTTAAAAAGCAATCCCTAGGATATAGCAAAGATTTTTTTTTTTAACCATAAAATCATCCAGGCAAGGGGAAAATAAGTTACCTGTGATAAAATAATTTTAAAAGGTCGGCATGACATCAAAACTTTCTTCTGCAATACTAATTGTCAGAAGGCACTAAAACATCATCAACAAAATTGTGAGCCATTCATAGCCATGAAAGAACTTAAAAAGTATACAGTCAGCAAAGAGCTCTGAATAACGTTTTTAGGAAAAGGGTAAATTGACAAACCAAAAAAAAAAAGAATCACAATAAATAATTCCAATAGAGAGAAAATGTAATTTAAAAGCAATTGTGGTTACTGCTGATATCAGTAATATGTATGCATAATGTTAAAATATTTGCTAACATGTGAAACTTAATAAACAAACAATTTTTAAAAGACATGATATGTAATTATAAAATAATCTAGTTATATTAACCGAGATTATTCCAACAAAAACTGTGACGTGAGGGGAGGGAAATAAAATGTAAAAGTATTTCTTTATTCTTCCTATTTAAATAAAAATAAATGAGCTCACCATTTTTCAATTGTGTAAAAGAAAAAAAATCTATGTTAGTGTATAGAGAATTACCAAAAACAAAATAAGACTTCTAAATTACAAACAACAAAAAAAGAGCAAGTTATAGTAAAATGTCTCAGTGTCCATATGGTAAACTATTAATAATGCATACTTCTGAATTGTGAGATCTTGGAGATTTTCACTTTTCACATTTTGTTTATCTATATTTTTATAATGCACATATGTTTATGAGTGTATGAATAAACATTCACACAGATTTCTATATCTTATAAAATGAAATTAAACCATAATGCTTTTAATTTCTTGTATCTCTTGTTTTTCTCACAAGTCTTTGAAGCAGTTAACAAATAGATTTAAAATGTGAGTAAGACAGACAATGGATCTGGATCTAGTTCAGTAAATTTTGGTCTTGAGGATTCCTTGGAATTTAAGAGCAAGAAGGAACCTGAAGTATAAGTAAATGTACTATTTAAACAATGTAATCATTTAAAAATATATAAAAATACCCTAGAAATAACTAAAGTCAACAAAATTATTTCTAAAAATTAATAATCCTAAATGCTATGTAACTTCTTTTTTTTTTTGAGATGGAGTCTTGCTCTGTCGCTCAGGCTGGAGTGCAGCAGCATGATCTCGGCTCACTGCAACCTCCGCCTCCTGGGTTCAAGCAATTCTCCTGCCTCAGCCTCCCAAGTAGCTGGGACTACAGGCATGTCCCAACATGCTCAGCTAATTTTTTATATTTTTAATAGAGACGGGGTTTCACCATGTTAGCCAGGTTGGTCTCAATCTCCTGACGTCGTGATCTGCCCACGTCAGCCTCCCAAAGCGCTGGGATTACAGGCCTGAACCACCACACTTGGCCACTATGTGACTTGTGCGAGACATTCTGTGGTGTACATATTTTGCGTTTTCTGCTCAACTCTCCTTTTCTAATAATTTTCCTCCCCTCATGTACAAAATGGCAGTATAAGTGGCTACATGCCATGTTGTTACAGTGAGAACACATGGAACCAAATTGGCATCCAGACTCAGGCCTGAGAGAGTCAAGCCATTCTCTCTCCAGAAGCTTCACCTATTAAACACATAACTTTGAGACTTTGGTGGCAATGTAATCACCTGACACGTTCTTCCTGATTGCTGCATAGACAAAATCAACTCACTGAGACCATGGCATTGCTGTAAAGAAAGAGTTTAATTGATGTGAGGCTGGCCATGTGGGAGACAGAATTACTACTCAAATCAGTCTCCCAAGGTCTTGGAGGTTAGGGTTTTTATGGAAAATTTGATGGCCAGGGGGCTAGGGAATAGGTGCTACTGATTGGTTGGGGATAAAATCATAGGAGTGTGGAATTTGTGCCACTGCACTCCAGCCTGGGGGACAGAACGAGGCTCCATCTCAAAAACAAAAAAAAAAAATCAGATGAGTCAGTTTATTGGTCTGGGTGCTGCCAGCTGATCCATCATCCATCAAGTGCAGGGTCTGCAAAATAACTCATGCACTTATCTTAGGCTTTACAATAGTGATGTTATCCCCAGGAGAAATTTGGGGAGGGTGGAGGGTTAGAATCTTGTAGCCTCCAGTTGCATGACTCCTAAGCCATAATTTCTTACCTTTTGAATACTTTGTTAGTCCTACAAAGGCAGTCTAGTCCCCAGGCAAGAAGGAGGTATGCTTTGGGAAAGGATTCTTATTGTCTTTGTTTTAAACTATAAACTAAGTTCCTCCCACGGTTAGTTCAGTCTACACCCAGGAATGAACAAGGACAGCTTGGAGGTTAGAAGTGAGATGGAGTTGGTTAGGTCAAATCTCTTTCACTGTCTCAGTTATAATTTTGCAATGGCAGTTTCAGAACTGGCTTGCACCTTTTGTTCTACCTTGATTTTATCTTTGAGGTTATGTGCTCTACTGGGATCTACAGTAGAACACATTTTACAGGGGTGAGAATGGTCAGAGAAGCATGGAGGTGGGCAGGGAGAAGAGGCTTCTTGAACTCTCATTCAGGCATAAAATTGGAAAGCTGGCATTATTACAAGTTGTTGGAGCTCAGAAACCAATACCCCAAAATATGACATTTTGACAGACTGAACTGAAAAAGACTCAAGGTCCCTCTGACCTTCCCCCCTACCCCATCTTCTCTCCTAAAGCATAAGATAAAGTTGTTCTCTGAAGTTCTTTTTTCTGCCAAAATTCCAGACCCACCAAGAAGAACATTGTTTTTCTTTCCCCTCCCTGTTATCTTATTATCCTTTCCCTACTATCTGTTATCTATTCCAGAAAATTAGGACAAGAATATAATCACACCTGCACCGACTCTTTTACAAAATAATGTCTGTCTCTCAGATTTATCCAAACTCCAAAGAAAACTATTAACCAGTTAATCTCTGTTCCCCATTCATTCTCCCTAGTAATCCTTTATTGCTCCTCAACAGAATTCCTCTTCTTTCTCCTCCAATAACCTGTTTTGCCAGGATCCAAGGCCCTATTTTTTCTGTAACCTTAAAATGGTCTATAGGCTTCTGAGCCAACTTTGGGGAGTGGGGGCAGGATTGAGTCTTCATTCTGAAGGCTTCCACGTATACGGGTTAAACACATTTGTATGCCTTTTCTCTTGTTAATCTGCCTCATCAGTGATTTTCAGCAAACCTACAAAGTGCAATATGGTCCTAATTCCTCACCCTTCCCTGTATCCATGCCCTTTGACTTGTATCTTTGAAATACTCTCTCACCATGTGAAGGGTGTTATACGTTACCTCTGGCTCTAAAGTTGGCCATGTGATTTGCTCTGGTCATTGGGATTTTATCAAGTGTGAAACAGGCAGGGTCATAGGAAAGTGCTTGATATTTTTGTTAGCTCTCTTGTTCCTAGGCATTTGCCATGAGAATGTAGCCTACTGGAAATGTGGTACGTAAATTAAAGCTAAGTAACTGAAAAAGTTCAGGAAATGCCGTCCCAAAACATATTGCTTTGGTATACTGATTACTTTGGTGCCGAAGGCACTTGAAAAGAAACCAGTGCAGAGAGGCTTTCTTTCAACTCCCCTTATCTGCCTACAGGGAGATTCTCCAAAAGGAATTCAATTTCCATAAAATCCCCTCCCTGGCAGTTTCCTCAGCCAGGGAAGATTAACTCATATAACAGGACAGAAGACTAAAAGTCAACACCACATCCAGACAAACTTTGTCACAAGGTATCATCTATTCTTCTAAGGGCCCATTTATCTTTCCCCAAAATCATTTACTCTCTGATAAGTTGCCTAAGTCTACCTAAAAGGAAGAAGCTGAGGTGAAATTAATGTAAGCCGATAGTTTATTTGGGCCAAGCTTTAGGATTGCAGCCCAGGAGCATAGATTCAAGTTGCCCTGAATGAATACTCCAATTAGCAGCAGTTACAAGTGCATTTTTAAGGGAAAAAAGTAGGTGACTCAACAATTATTGAGTTGTTTACCAAGAATTTACATTAAAATAACATAAATTATTAATTGGCTATACATTGTTTCTTTGTATCACAAGTTCCAGGCACATGAAGATAATGAGTGAGGCAGCTAATGGGGACCAAATTACTTCAAACAATTTCCCCAAAGTGAGATAGCAAGGGATGGGGCATGATTTAGGTCCCATAGACTTATATCTCTGGGCCTGCATACCTCATATAGCTCAGACTATGCTGACCTATTTTTCTTTTTCGTTTTCCCCCGTTGATCAAAAATTTTCCCATGAAGCATTGATGATTGATCTCTGAATAGGTGAGAATGATAGACATTCTTCATCCCTCAGCACTGGGAAAGCTCATTCCTGGAAAGGCTCCGTCAAGTCACTGATTTATATAATGGTTATCACTTTTTAAATCATCTCTAGCCTTTGGAATTTCATGCTTTCAGTTTTCTTGTAAGAAGGAAAACAATGAGAGATACATAGTAAAACCCATTCCATTGGGGATTCAGTCCACATTTTAGGAATATAATTTAAATGTTTTTAAAATGGTCAGGGCTGGAATCTAATAACAGGTTTTCTATAATTTTTTTCAGAACATAATTTTTGTCTCTGAAGTTCCCCATTTCTATGAAAGATAAATCTTAGTAGGACAAATTTACTAGCAAAATAAGTTTTAATATTATACTTGGTCTATTTGCATTAAATGAAACAAGAATAGTGATTGGCCACATAGGTTCTTTTAAGTTAGCTTTGCTGGAACTTTCATAAGAAATTTCAAATTAGATCTTTAAAAGCCTTGAGGTTAGAAGCCAAGTCAAGGATTCACCATTAGACTGTGTCTGCAATTAGGTGAATTATTATCTTCTCAAGGTCTCCATATTACTTTGAGTTTCCCAGGCCTGTCAGAAAGTGACATTTTTTTACTTACTGCAAGTTCAGAAACCTTGAAAACTATCCATGGAGACAAGGTACCAGGCCAGTCTTTCTAAGCAGTTTTATTGGCTTTATAGTCAACCTAAATTCCTCACAGCAGTCTGGATATATCTGAAAATATGCCATTCCACTCAAAGCTTTGATGAAATAACTAGTTTCTCCAATTGTGTTCTGTTACAAAAGAAAACAGATTCATACTGAACTTATGCAAGTAACTAGATTGACATAAAATAAGAATGCTGGTGAATAGTTTAAAAATTTTAGAGAAATCAGAGAAAAAGGCAAATGTTTCCATTTTGTTCACAAAGGTATATTTTTTCCAATTACTGCAAGCTATAAATAGCTCAAAAGAAAGAAAAATTTCTGAGTCTGGAAAACAAAACATAAAAAGAATCAGCAATGTTTCAAACAAAAAGTCATAAAAATATTTTTAGCCCCCATCAGTTCAGTCTCATGTAATTAATTCTTCTGTTTGAAGTTGGATTACAAAATCTTTATGAACACATTGGTTTATTAGAATTCTGAAAGTTTTTGCTTAGTCCAATTATATGATCTCCAAAGTTATCAGAAACCTGTATTCAAGGGTACTTGTCATAGTCCTTTCCTATGATTTTTCTTGAAGAAAAAGTAAGTTTTGGAATGTAGCCAATTGTAAACAATGTCTTGAGAAAGAATTAAAGCAATAATTGCCTTTGGATGGCAAAATTTAGAGTAGCCATGGTTAAAGACACAATTGACAAGAAAACTTGGTTATTTGTGTGGCATACAACAATTTAACATAATAACCATAATTATATGTGACATACATTAAGACATATCAGAATTTTAGGAATCTTGTGTAATTTTGGAATACATGTTAATAACCTAACCAGACTCAAAGAATATTCAAATACCATTATTTTACTTGACAATGCTTCTCATATAATTTTAATATACTAAATAAACCTAATGTGTCTCTCTTGGCATTCCAGTGGTTTCTTCCAGAAAAAAACTTAATTTTAGAATTTGAAATTGAATTTTGGGAAGAATGTCAAATATTAAAGATTTAAAACACTTGATCAAAATAGAATTCCAGGTCACTGTAAAATAATAGTCATTAATTTAGCCAAAGTGAAAATTCAAAATTTCAAAAAGCAAAAGCCAGCCGGGTACAGTGGCTCACACCTGTAATCCCAGCACTTGAGGAGAGTGGATTACGACGTCAGGAGTTTGAGACCAGCCTGGCCAACATGGTGAAACCCCATCTCTCCTAAAAATACAAAAATTAGCTGGGTATGGTGGCTGGTGCCTGTAATCCCAGCTACTGTGGAAGCTGAGGCAGGAGAATTGCTTGAACCCGGGAGGTGGAGGTTGTGGTGAGCCAAGATTGCACCATTGCACTCCAGCCTGGGCAACAAGAGCGAAACTCAATATCAAAAAAAAAAAAAAAAAAAGAAAAAGAAAAAAAAAAGCTTTTGATAGAGCGGAGTCTCAGCTTTTGAAACAATTGAAAGACCTAATAAAGACAACATTAGACCAACAGAATTGTTTCCATCTTTTTAGTTTTTTTGCAGTTTACTCTAAAGGTGAACAAACGTCTTATTGTCTCCTATTAATATTATATAAATTTTTTTTCAAAAGAGAAAATCAAATTCTATCTTTGCATCAGTACCATTTCTATCAGCTTTGACCCTATGAAATATTTCCGTAAACCTTTTATAGTCTCTTACAAGTTTCTGTTAAAGAGAGCTCAATGTTCTGAGAAAACCCTGTTATTTTGACACAGGCCCAGATACTAGCTCTCTATCAGTATGATTTTGATATTAACGCCCAATTTTTAGAAAAAGTAAATAATGTTCTTATTAGTCCATTTTCATACTGCTGTGAAGAAATACCCAAGACCGGGTAATTTATAAAGAGAAAAAGGTTTAATGGACTCACAGTTCCGCATGGCTGGGGAGGCCTCATAATCATGGCAGAAGGTGAAGGAGGAGAAAAGGCACGTCTTACATTGTCGCAGGCAAGAGTGTGTGCAGGGGTACTCCTCTTTATAAAACCATCAGATCTTGTGACACTTATTCACTATCATGAGAACAGCATGGGAAAAACCTGCCCCCATGATTTAGTTACCTCCCACTGGGTCCCTCCCACAAAATGTGGGGATTATGGGAGCTACAATTCAAGTTGAGATTTGGGTGTGGACACAGCCAAATCATATCAATGTCCTTTTAATTTTAGCCAACTTGATTATATACAAAATTTCTTTTACATGATTAATCTTCCACAAATCTTCTGCAACATGCTTAAGCTTTTAGTTTTTTCCTATATTTTTATGTATATTGACAACCCGCCTTATGACAAAAATTTACTTTTTTTCTTGCTTATCATATGGAACACAAAAAATTCTCATGTATAAGAAAAAAGATACTCTCTCTTTTCAACTTTTTTTACATCTTACTTTCCTTGTACATTCTTGATACAGTCTGGATATTTGTCCCCCACAAATTGCATATTGAATTGTAATCCCCAATATGGATTGTGGGGGCAGATCTTTCATGGCTTAGAGCTGTCTTTGTGATAATGATTTTTCATGAGATCTGGTCATACAAAAGTGTGTGGCAGTTCTTTGCACCACTCTCTGTCACATACTCCTGCTTTTGCCATGTGACATGCCTGTTCACATGTCACATGGCATTAGACTCATTTTCTGAGTCTAATGACTCAGACATTTTATAATTATCTCTAATTTAACATAACATTAATTTAAGATTACGTTTCTGAAAAAGATTTTTGAAACTATGAAAAGTTTGTTTATAAACTTTTATCTTAACAATTATTTATTTTTTCTTAGAAATTATGCTTGAATAGTTCATTAAACAAAGCTAGCCATCATCTTAAGTTTTTTCTTTGCTAATCATTTCTATAGCTTGTGAAACCCTAAAGTTAAACACATAAGTATTTTGTTGATAAGAAGACACAGCTACTTTTATTAAACCAATAAACTAGTATTATTTACCAAAGATGTACCCACATTATGTGAACTAAAATGCATTTGAGTTAGTTTCTATTTTTCTGATTAAATATTCAATTTAAGTGCTTGTTGGTTCTTTAAGCCAATTAATTAGAGCTCTTTCATACATTTTGGTAGTGAAATATCACATATGAATGACGCATTTAAACATATAGCTATAAAGACACACAGACAGAAACAGCTCTTATAGCTTTTTTTTTTTTTTTTTTCGAGACGGAGTCTTGCTCTGTTACCAGGCTGGAGTGCAGTGGTGTGATCTCAGCTCACTGCAGCCTCCGCCTCCCAGGTTCGAGCAATTCCCCTGCCTCAGCCTCCCAAGTAGCTGGGATTACAGGCATGTACCACCATGCCTGGCTACTTTTTGTATTTTAGTAGAGATGGGGTTTCACCATGTTGGCCAAGATGGTCTCTATCTCCTGACTTCGTAATCCATCTGCCTTGGCCTCCCAAAGTGCTGGGATTACAGGCGTGAGCCACTGTGCCCAGCCAGATCTTATAGCTTTATAATGTTCTTCATTTGCCAGTTTTCAAATAATTTCTTTTGTACTCCCTTTAGACTATCAATTATTTTTATTTTTTTTTAGATCCAGAGTCTTGCTCTGTTGCCCAGGCTGGAGTGCAGTGGTGTGATCTTGGTTCACTGCAACCTCCGCCTCCCAGCTCAAGCAATTCTCATGCCTCAGCCTTCAGAGTAGCCGGGACCATGGGTGTGCACCACCGCACCTGGCTAATTTTTATATTTTCTCTTTAGTAGAAACGGGATTTCGCCATATTGGCCAGGCTCAAACTGCTGGCCTCAAGTGATCTGCCCACTTTTGCCTACCAAAGTGCTAGAATTACAGGCATGAACCATCGTGCCCAGCCTAGACTAACAATCTTTTGATTACCTGTCCCATTACCCTAAACAACTGTTAGGTAGGGGACCCTAAATTTGCATTTCTAAAGACATGACTCTTAGATGAAAATTTATATCCCAAAGGCACTGAACTTAGCTCTAACACCATTATTTGCTGATACAAAAATGGCAAGTCAAGACAAGATTACCAGAAAATGTATCTAAACAAAGGTAAGAATTGTTATGTAAACTTTAAGCCAATGTCTTTCCCATTATAAAAGTTTCTAGTGGCTTGAGTATAAGAAGATACTCTTACAAGTGGAGAGTTCCTTTATAGATTTTCATTTCTTTTATAGATTTTCAAAATAGCCAGTGAAATGCCAGCAAATCATATTTTGGAGACCAAAGTACTTAGATGATCTTTTAAACTTAGGTTTTTTCGTAATTCCATTAATGATTTAAGGGTGAAGCCCTTCAACGAATAGGGCAAAGAAAGGATTTGCAGTTTTCAGGACCTGATACTGAAATATGAGAAGAGACACAGCTGGAAGGCAGAGCATCTGGATGTTTTAAAGTCAAGATTCCCACTTTTGCATTAAGTCTGTGTTCCCAAAACAGAGAAACACTATGAGACTGGGCCATACAAGCTTCTGCACTGGATCTCACTACAAAGACATTTCCCTAAGTGTTTAAACTGTGCTTTTCTTATCTAAATGCACAACAAACCAAGCAGCCCTCTGTTGTAATAACCATTAATTATAAACAACTTCTATTAGTGACCTCCAAAACTGTGGCTCTCATCAGTGACTCATCAGCCGTAACACACGTAAAAATCAAGTTCTGTCTCAATACAAAGTGATCTCTGGTACTCTCAAAAGCCAAAGAGATCAAGTAATGCAATACAAAGGATTGAAGAGTTTTAGACCTGAGAAGAGCCTGTCCGTACCTCTTCGGACTCCACAGGAAGGCAGAAGTTCCCCAAAAAGGGGGGAATGGTGCCTTTTTCTGTGTTCCTTAAGGGGTCTGAGTCATTAGACATCTTCTCTAGATTTCTTAATGTGGTATCAAAAATGGAAAAAGGAATGAGGAACAGAAGAGGAAGGAAATAGAACAGCAAGTCTTAAAGGAGTCAATTTGGGGAGATTTTAAGCTTTCAAAAAGGCTAAATAAGTTTTAAATTTTTCTAAGGAAATATCATGCCAACCAGATAGAAAGCAAACAGAGGGGTTTAAGTTGACTAGAAAAAAATTTTTAATAACAGGATCCAAAAGAAGAAGAAAAAAAAAGCAGAAAGACCTTTCTCCCAAAAAAAATTATGGCTTAAATATGAGCTTTTGATTAAGCTGACTTCTGACCATAGGGCCCTACAAAAGAATCTTTTAATATCTCTTCTTAGGAGATTTCAGCCAGGAAAAACATAAGGTAAGTCTCCCATTAAGTTTGTCTGGTTCTAAAACCAATGTGTTATCCTTATTTGCATGCAAATGAATTATTTTAGACATTTCAAAGGATTCCTATTTTGGCTACTGCTGCTCATGACTGTCCTGGGTTGGGTGGGTCCACTTTCCTGGACATTTACAAGAGGATGCCCAATAAATATTATTGAAGCACTCATGGTCTGGGATGACACCCAGGGTTCTTGGTCTCATGGCCAAGGAAATCAAGAATGCAGAGACACCAAGATTTAGGTTTAGAGCAGAAATTTAATAGAAGAAAGACAGAGAACTGCTCTCTGCTTCAGAGAGGAATTCCAGAAAAAGGGCTGCCATTTTTACAGTTGAATGCAAAGCCTTTTATATATAGATAGATTGATAGATGTACCCACATCATGTGAACTAAAAGGCATTTGAGTTAGTTTCTATTTTTCTGATTAAATACTTAATTTAAGTGCCTGTGGGGGAGGTTATTTGAAACCAATCTCAGTCCTACAAAGTTGTTTGAACTGCACCCATCAGAACTCATATATGAGTTTTTTGTTTTTTCTGAGCTGCAGCCAGAGATTGCTGATTGGATTACAGAAATAATGTCATATAATATTATATATCATATATAATATATTAAATAAATATGTTTAGGTACATGAATATACATGTTTAGGTACATGAATATACATGT
>NW_026652282.1:38438152-38496206 GCF_009828535.3 Hylobates moloch
ATGTTTAGGTACATGAATATACATGTTTAGGTACATGAATATACATGTATATACATGAGAGAGAGATATATATAATATATATATATATATTTGAGATGGAGTCTTACTCTGTTGCCCAGGCTGGAGTGTAGTGGCATGATCTTTGGTCACTGAAACCTCCGTCTCTGGATTCAAACTATTCTCCTGCCTCAGCCTCCCAAGTAACTAGGATTACAGGTGTGCACCACCATGCCCAGCTAATTTTTTTTTTTTTGTATTATTAGTAGAGATGGGGTTTCACCATGTTGGCCAGACTGGTCTTGTACTCCTGACCTCAAGTGATCCACCCGCCTCAGCCTCCCAAAGTGCTGGTATTACAGGCATGAGCCACCTCACCTGGCCAATGCATGCAAAGGCTTTCATAGGAAACTGATGAAGGCTGGGTGTCTCATTTTAATCAGGTGTGAATTTCTGGTAGCTCTACTCCATCTTCCTAATGCGCATGTGGGCCCTTAGCTTGCATTACTCCATATTGCTTTGTTCCCCTTACTGTGCATGTGTCAGGGGACAGAATTTTCCATTGTGAGCATGTCTGGGCAAGTCACCTAAGTAGCCTTACTTATCTGTGTGGCTGTGGGCATGTCTTAGGCAAGCCCCCCTGTGCAAGTTCCTCTATCTATCCCTGCAGGCTGTTCTTTTGTTTGAAAAGATTGAACCGAGGACCCACCCTAACTGCCTGCCTGACCAGATTTTTTCCCTTCTCCTCTCTCATTTCCCCCCTCAGGAGTGGAGACCCTGCTTTTAGGGGGAATGGGACGATGATTCTTTTAGCTACTTCCTGTTGGAGAGGGATGTTGTGTAGGAGAACAGCATTAGGATTCCTCCTAGGGGCAATCTAAGGGTCCTTGGAAGGAAGGCACGCCCATGTATGGTTTCATCTGCATCACCATTTGGAGCAGGGCAGGATTTGCAGGCTTATTGCCCAAAACTAGAGTATTGATCCAGATTTCTACATGACCAATCCTTTTTTGTTTTTTCTGAGCTGCAGCCAGAGATTGCTGATTGGTTTACAGAAATAAGCAGGTTAGTTTAAAATATAGGCAAGAACTTGAAAATAACTAATGAGATTAGAATTTAATACCTAGCATGTAATAAATTTTGAAACATATTTTTTCTCTCTCCAGTCCTCATTTTTGTTAAAAACAAATAATGATGGGACTGAGTTGTTTGCAAAATAAACTTTAGTTTTATACTTGGCCTGATTATTTTCATAAAGTACAGAAAGAATAATTATTTTTACATAGGTTTTTAAAATTGGCTTTGATAGAACTCTGTTTCACAAGGACTCTCAGGCAGAACTTTTTAAAGTGAAGCCCAGCCAGGGGTTTGGAACCTCAAATACCTGAGTTGGGTGAATTCCTCTCTTTGTGAAGCCCCAAGGACATGGAGTTCCTGAGCCTGTTAGAAATTGATATTCTTGACACATCACAGATCAGGAACCCTGTACTGGAACTGTGTAGACACGTTATGAGGCCAGTTTTCCCAAGGGGCTTTTATTGGCTCTGCAAGTTAAGCTTGATTCCTTAAAGGAAAACATGCCCTTCCAGTCAAAGTCTTGCTAAAATAACCAGTTTCTCCAATTGTGTCCTTTTGCAAAAGAAAATTGATTTTTATTGCACTGATGAAAACAACTATATTGCCATAAATTAAGAATACTTACAGCTAGCTTCCAAATTACAGAGGAACCAGGCAGAGAGAAACAAATATGCTCCAAATTTTGTTCACAGGAGTATACCTTACTCAATTGTTAAAAGTTGTAGATAGCTTAAAAGAAAAGTTTTCTTGATTCTGAAGAACAAAACAGAGATTAGCAATGTTTTAAACAAAGAGTGAAAAAGAATTACTTCAGACTTCTATTAGCTTAGTCCATGCAGTTAATTCCTGTTTGATATTCATGAACATTTCAGCTCTTCATAATTCCTGTATGTTTTCCTTTACTCACCTGTCACAATTTCCAAAGTTATCAGAAACCTGCGTTTTAGAGCACCTGTACAAGTCCTATAATAATTGTAAATCATCCTTTGAAAAGGATGATTTATAATTAAGACAACAATTATCTGTGAATGATGAAATGTCCAGGGTAGTTACAGTTAAAAACACAATTGAGAAAGAAATTTGGTTATCTCTGTGGTTTACAATAGCTTAACCTAATAACTTTAATTATGATTGATAGCATATACTCAAACATATACTAGAATTGTATACATCCCATACAATTTTGGAAAATTTATTAATATTATTCACTAAAATATAAACTGAAGAAGATTAAACATCATTCTGGCAATCTCATGTACCTAAATATGTTAAATAATCCTGTTTACCTCTCTTGTGGATGCTTCAGGGGCCCTCTGTGGCATCCAAAAGCTAGGGGTTAGGAAAGACAATTGTGAAGCTAAAGTTTGATTTTGGGAAGCCTGCTAAATGTTAAAGGCTTAAAACACTTGATATTATGAAATACAATTCCAGGTTATCATAAGTTATTTATTTTGCCAAAATTATGACTAAAAATTTGAAAATGTGGCAAAAACCTTTATTCATTAAGAGGGAAGACTTAGCTTTCCAGTTTGTTTCCTGTTTTCTCTTTCTTCTCCTTGGCAGTTTATCCGCAAGGCAAATGAAAATTGTTTATTATCCTTCACTATTATATGAAGATTTTGTACAAGGAAGAAAAAGCCAAGTTTTGCCCTTACATTGGTTTCAAAACAATTCTTTATTCCCAGGCAAGATTTACATTTCCATGCCTTTTTATAATCTTCTACCACAAAACATTTTACTGTTCCTATACACCTTACATGTGTATCTATTTTCAGTAGTCTGATTTACATGTTATAATGGTAACTCTTAGCAATTTTTAACTTTAATGTAAAACATGGTAAGTTGTTTTAATTATGTACTAGGCCCAGATAAAGTCTGACATTTTTCAGCATAGTTACGGGTATGGTTAATTTTTTTATGTCTCCAGGCCTTATCAAGTTGTAAAGCAGGCAGTTTACGGCCTTAAAACATTTAGCAAACCTAGTATGTGACTTACATGATTTAGACCACCTATTTACATTTTGATGACATTTGCATTTGACCAATTATCTTTGAAACATTTTTATTTCTTAAAGATTAAAGTCATGTGAATTAAAAGATAAAAGTTTTATCTTTTCTTTAAAAAAAACTTGATTTAAGTGCTTAATTTTCTGTAAGCCAGTCAGTTAGGGCTCTTTTCATAGACTTCACACACAACACATATATAACTACACATACAAACAGAAGAAAACTTAGTTGTCATAAGATTTTTCATTTGCCAAGCTCCTAATTGGATTATTGGCCTCTGGGCGGGGCCCTTTAAGAGCAGGGCTAGGAAAGCATGTAGTTTCTAGGACAAAAACAGGTTTTGAGAGGAATCTATCCACCTTTAGTTCTTGGGATTCCATGAGGAAAACCGAGGTTTCTCCAAAAATGGAATCCGTGGTGCCCTTTCTGTTTTTTACAAGAAGTCCCAGGCCATCAGAAGTCACCTTGAGGCCTCTTGTGTGTGGAAAACTGGAGAAAAAGAATTAAGTCGACCAAGAAAAAAACGTTTCTAGAAAAACAAGATCCGAGAAGAGAAAAACCTAAAGGCCTTTTAAATATACCTATAACTTGGATATCTACTTTGAATTAAGCTGAGTGCTCTTTAAGATAATCCTTTTAAATCCCTTGTTACCCAACTTTAGCTACACCAATCATTTAATATTTCTGGCTTTTGAACTTTACCAAAAGTAATCTCACAGGCTAAACCAACAAACGTCAATGAGATTATGACTTAACAGCTTGTGTATGGGGTATTTTCAAAGGGGTTGTAAGCAGCTTTTGAAACTGTCATTACAAAATTATAACTGAGACAGTGAAAGAGATCTGACCCAACCAACTCCATCTTGCTTCTAGCCTCCAAGCTGTGTTTGTTCATTACTGGCCACAGGCTGAACCAACTCTGGGAGGAACTTAGTTTATAGTTAATAGTCCAAAACAAAGACAATAACAACCCTTTTCCAGAACAAACCTTCTTGCCTGGGAAACAGACAGCCTTTGTAGGACCAAGAAAACAGTTACAAGATTAGAAACTATGGTATAGGAGTCATGCAACTGGAGGGCACAAGATTCTGCCCCTCTCTAAACTGCTCCTCAGATCAGCACTTGAGCTATTCTGCAGACTTTGCACTTACTTGATGGATTAGCTGGCACCACCCAGACTGATAAACTGGCTCATCTGATTTTGTGGCCCCCACCCGGGAATTGACTCAGCACAGGAAGACAGCCTTGACTCCCTACAATTTTGTCTCTGACCTGACGAATCAGCATTCTGGCTCGCTGGCCTCCCCCCACCCATGAAGCCATCCTCAAAAACGCTGATACTCAAATGCTTGGGGAGATTGACCTGAGCAACAACAAAACTCCAGTCTCCTGCACAGCCAGCCCCCGTGTGAATCACCCCCTCTTCATTGCAATTTCCTAGTCCCAATAAATCAGCTCCATTTAGGCAATGGACAAAGTGAACCCACTGGAGACCCACACTTTTACAAAATCTAGAATCTTTAAAGGCAACTCAGAGAAAGAAAGGTTTAAGAAAGGGAACTAGAAGTTGTTTATGGAGGGGAAGAGAATAAGCAAATGGCAAAAGTTATACAGATATTAACCTGAAAGTACTTATTCCTTAAGCCAGGAATGAACTCAGGCCACCACTGTAAAATGGCAGAGACTGAAACAAAGTGTTGCCACATGGTTACAGGTCACTCTTCCAATGATGTAAAACAAGATGGAGGCCTGCAGTAAAGTTTGTTACTGACCATTTTACTGGGCTGGCTTGAACAGCAGGCTTATGGAGTTCTAGACTCACATTCTATTCTAAGTTACCCCTCTTTCTGACAGAATCATACAGAAAGACATGCAAAGCACACCAGATTGACTACAGCTCAAGACCAACCTCACAAATCCTTTTTCATTAATTGAAACTTTACAGAGAATATAAAAAGGGGCCCTTACCATTCCTTTTACCAGTTTGCACAGTGAGAGAGAAGCCAAAAGCCCAACTAGTAAAAATAAAAGCCTTTTACCCCTGGCTGGCATGTCAGGCTTCTGGGTTTCCTTTCCCTGAGCTCAACACTAAGCCAAGCATTTTAAGGTTTGGGAAATTAACTTTTCCCAATTTGGAGGGACATTATAAAAGAAGAGATAGGAGCCATTTTAAACCATGAAAGGATGGAAAAAATACCATAGAAAAGTCTCTGAGGTTTTGGGTGGTAGAACTGGAGGAGCTATGATGTGGATAGGGGGGCAAGAAGAGCCGGGGCATCTAGAAGTTGCATTTGAGGGTTCCCCAGGGCTTTGTTTCTTTGACTTTGGGAAATTATGTCCTGTGGGCTTGCCTGATAGGATCACTAAGAGAGCAGGTTTAATTTTACAATGCTGACAAAGATCTGGATTGTCTCACAAGGCTAAGAAGCTTTGCACATAGGGGACCTCAGATCATTTGTCCTCTCACCTGCAGAAGAGACCTAGTTGTCAGATAGTATTGAAATTAGCACTTCCCTGAGGAGACTTGCCCCCACACCCCTTTGTTCTGCAGTTGGTGAGATGGCCATGCCCTAGTGCAAAGGAATATGAGGTGCTTTTTCTTTTAGAGTCTGGGGGTCAAAGGAGTCCCAATGATCCAGGCTGCACTCGAGGGGAGTGTAGGCTGAAGATAGGTTGTTAACCATCTGGAAAAAGAGGGGAGAAGAAGGTGTCCTTTAGTTTCCTTTCTTCTTTTGGAGTGACCCAGAGAGAAAGACAGAAAGAGTGTTCCTCTTCTCCTCTTCCCTCCCAACTCCTCTGGGTCCCAGCAACAGTCATAAGTGCCACCCATGGATGCAGGGATAATGCTCACCTATGCATCTGGAGGAGCTAGATAGCAGAAATAGTCACACTCACCTGTGAGACCCCAGTTCTCCACTGGTGACTTCCCTTTGATTTCCTTGACTTGTGTAACCATTGTGGCTGCCTGATATATGGATCTCAGAAGAGACTATGTAACAGTAGCATTTAGTCCAGGACCCTTAATGGAGGAAGTATTCTGGGCTGAGCTCTATATTCTGCTATGATGGCCTGGGCTAAAATATTTATTCTTAAGCAGTGGTTCCAGTTGACTTCCAGACATAAAAATCTCCTTTCTATTTAAATACCATTCTAATTGAATGCACAATAGGTATCTTAAAAAGAACGTAGGGACTGAATGGCTGTCTTCTTGCTGATAGAGACAGTATTGAGGTTAAAATTTGGTTTCAAAAGACATTTTTCTCCTCACTGTTGAAGACAGAGTTTTCCCATTCACAGAAGGGGCATAAAGCCTCGTATCTAGTACAGGGGCACAAAAGGGAGAAGAATTGGAAAACTAGAGGTTTTTGGCAAAGGGCCGACAAGTTTACCCATGGAGAGGATTCCCATTCCACTAGGTCACACTGTAAGCCTTGAAATAGCAGGCAGTAGCTGTGTTTCCTTGTGCTCTCCAGACAAAGGGTAGCGAGAGATCTGAGGCATGGCAGGCTGTGCCCACAATATGCCTCCTAGTAAGAGAAAGTTAGTTTGTCTCATAGAGAGACTATCTAGTTCAACTGGGCAGTACAGGCTTCTCGCATGGGAAAATGGAGAGAGGGACATTCACTGGGAGCTAAATAACCTCCTATTTCTAGAAAATTACAAAAACAGCAATCCCTTGAGCTATATTCCCAGTTACTATGGCACTTGCTGATCCTAACAGAATCATCTCCCTGGGCTATAAAAATTCCTGCATCGTTGCCAACAGACAGGTGATAGGAGATACAGTGGCCATAGTAAGAAGAAGGAAACTACTATAGGAAAAGCTTAGAAATCTTGATGACAACACCCACCAGGTGGTCAGGCACTGGGGTTAGTCCACAAGCCTTTGGGTAACACCAGGGTGAGGCCCCGGCCAGAAACCTTCTAAAGCCAGTTGCTTTAGGATCTCTTCCAGCCCTACATGACAGCTAGGCTCTCTGCAAAAGAAAACCAGTTCAGAACAGAGCCAACATTCCCAACACCCTGAGGGATCTGGGGAATTAGCTAAGTCCTCTCTGGCAATCCTGTCATCTGAGTCTTTAGACAAGCAGTGCATCCTGACCACATCTAGGTGGCCAACAGATTTTCTGTGTTTTTGCTTGATTTTAACATTGAGGGCAGGAGGCCTCAAAAGTGAAGGTAAAGAGTTGAAGTTCTTTTCTATTACTCACTCTTTCAATGATCCTATACTGATAGAGCCCCCACAATGAAGCGATCTCATTGACTGGGATGACACCCACAGTTCTTGGTCTCATGGCCAAGGAAATCAAGGACATAGAGGTTTAGAGCAGAAATTTAATAGGAGAAAGACAGAGAACAGCTCTCTGCTACAGAGAGGGGTCCTGTAAAAAGAGTTGCCATTTTTGTGGTTGAATGCGAAGGCTTTTATAGGAAAGTGATGAGGGCTTGGCATCTCATTTGCATCAGGCACGAATTTCTGGTAGCTCTACCCTGTCTTCCTAATGTACATGGGGACCCTTATTCTGAGTTACTCAGACCTAACAAATTATAAAAGCAAGGCATAAGGCAACAAGTATTTTCAAGTACTGTAATTATATTCCAGTAGAGAAAGCTTAAAAATATTTATAGAAATAGAAAAATATCCAGGACTCAACAAGGCAAAATTCACAATGTATGCATTCAATATTCCAACTATGCAACTCACAATTTATTATAGACCTAAATGTAAAACTTAACCTCTAAAACTTTTAGAAGAAAATATAGGCAAAAATTGGTGAGACCTTGAGCTTGGTAATGAGTTTTAAGATACATGACCAAAAGCATGATCTATTTGATGGTTAATACTGAGTGTCAACTTGATTGGATTGAAGGATGAAAAGTATTGATCCTGAGTGTGTCTGTGAGGGTGTTGCCAATGGAGATTAACACTTGAGTCAGTGGGCTGGAAAATGCAGACACACCCTTAATCTGGGTGGGCACCATCTAATCAGCTGCTGGCATGGCTAGAATATAAAGCAGGCAGAAAAAAAAAAAATGTGAGAAGACTAGACTGGCCTAGCCTCCCAGCCTACATCTTTCTCCCATGCTGGATGCTTCTTGCCCTTCAATTCTGGAACTCAGACTGGCTCTCCTTGCTCCTCAGCTTGCAGATGGCCTATTATGAGACCTTGTGATCATGTGAGTTAATACTTAATAAACTCCCCTTTATATATATATCTATCCTATTAGTTCTGTCCCTCTAGAGAACCCTAATACAATCTATGAAAGAAAAAAATTGGTAAGTTTTACTTTATCAAAATTAAAAACATTTACTCTGCAAAAGACCCTGTTAAGACTATGGGGAACAAAACCAAGCTACAGACTGGAAAAAAATATTTGCAAATCACATATCTGATGAAGGACTTGTATCCAGAATATATAAAGAACTCGATAATAAGGAATCATCCAATCCAGTTAAAAATGGGCAAAAGATCTGAACAGATACCTCACCAAAAATGATACATACAGATGGCAAATAAGCATATAAAGTGATGCTGAATATCACTTGCTACTAGAGAACTGCAAATTAAAATCACAATGAGATACCATCATATAACTATTCAAATGGCTAAAATAAAACTAGTATCTGACAACAGCAGGTGCTGATGAAGATGCAGAACAACTAGAGCTCTCATATTATACATTGCTGGTAGAAGTGGAATATGATACAGACACCCTGGAAAATGGTTTGATAGTTTCTTTTTTTTTTTTTTGAGACAAAGTTGTGCTCTGTTGCTCAGGCTGTAGTGCAGTGGCATGATCTCAGCTCACTGCAACCTCTGCCTCCGGGGTTCAAGGATTCTCCTGCCTCAGCCTCCCGAGTAGCTGGGACTACAGGCGTGTACCACCATGCCTGCCTAATTTTTGTATTTTTAGTAGTAGAGACAGGGGTTTCACCATATTGGTCAGGCTGCTCTTGAACTCCTGACCTCGTGCTGGGATTATGGGCATGAGCCACCACGCCCAGCCTAGTAGTAAACATGTATTTTTCATATGACCCAGTAGTCTCACTACTAGGTTTTTAACTTAGAGAAATAAACATTTATAGTTATGTAAAATCCTGTTCATGAATCTCTATAGCAATTTGAATCATAATTGCCCTAAACAAGAAATAACCCAAATGTGCATCCACAGCTTAGTAGATAAACAAACTGGTATATTCATATAATGGAATACTACTCAGCTATAAAATGTAACAAACTATTGATACATGCCATTACATGTATAAATCTCAAAGGCACCATCTATGTGAAAAAAAGCCTCAAAAGATTATATACTGTATAATTTCAATTATATGCCATTTGAAAAAGTCAAAATTATAGGAACAGAGAATAGATCAGTGATTTCCAGTGATTAAGGGTGAAGGGAGTTTGTGACTACAAAGGGTCAGTATGAGGGAGTATTTTGGAGATGATGAAGCAGTTCTGTATCATTATTCTGGTGGTAGTTTTATATGAATCTACACATGTGTTAAAACTCATAGAATTGTATACACACATACACAACGACAAAATATTACTATACGCCCATCAAGATGGTTAAAATGCAAAAAATTAACAATATCAAATATTGGCAAGGATATGTAGTAATTGCATTTCTCATATATTTCTGGTGGGGTACATATTTGTAAAATTATTGTAAAACTATTTAGCATCATTGACTAGATTTGAACATATGCATGTCCTATTACCCAGTACTTTTATTGGCAAGGATGTGTAGTAATTTCATTTCTCATGTATTTCTGGTGGGGTACATATTTTTAAAATTATTGTAAAACTATTTAGCATCATTAGATTTGAACATATGTATGTCTTATTACCCAGCACTTTTATTATTTCTTCATATATATATATCTATATATATAAAAAACATACCTGCATACATATGTTCACACACATAAACATGTATAAGAATGTTCATAGCTCAGAAATGGAAACTCCACAAATGCCCATCCATAAAAAGATAATAACCTGTGGTGTACTAATATAATAAAATACTATCTTAGATTGTTAAAACTGGCATAACAAATTACCATAGACTGGGAGATTATACACAATAGAAACTTATCTCTCACAGTTCTGGAGTCTAGAAAGTCCAAAATCAAGGAACTGGAAGATTCTGTGTCTTGTGCGGGCCATTTCTCATAAACAGTGCCTTCTCACTGCATACTCACATGGTGGAAGGGGCTAACTAGCTCTCTGCCTTCTCTTTTATAAGGATACTAGTTCTATTTATGTGCATTACACTCCTATGACCTAATCACCTCCCAAAGGCCACACGTTCTAATCCCATCACCTTGAGGGTTAGGATTTTAACATTTGAATTTTGAGGGACACAAACATTCAGACCATAGTAAATACTATATATAACAAAGAGAATTAATAAATGACTGCTATATCTAACAGCATAAATGAATCTCAGAAACATAATATTAAGCAAAAAAGCAGACACACACTGCTAATGCTTTGCAAGATTTTCCCTTCAAAATTCATGTTGAAATGTAATTGCCATTGTAATCATATTAAGAGGTGGGGCTTTTGAGAGGTGATTAGGACATGAGGGCTCTGCCTTCATAGGTGGGATTAATGCCATCATAAAAGGGCAAGTTCAACCCCCTTCTACCTCTTTGCCGTTCTTTCTGCCATGTGATAATGTAGCAAGAAGGCCCTTGCCAGATGCCAGCAACTTGACTTTGGACTTTCCAGCCTCCAGGACTGTGAGAAAACAAATTTTTATTATAAATTACCCAGTCTGAAGTATTCTATTATAATAGCACAAAATTGACTGAGACACAAACATATGCTCCTACTATTGTGGCTCAGGACATAATACCCCAAATTATTACACTTTTTCATGCTGAATTATTTGAACTAAAGATCAGAAGAGCCTCAGAAGCAAGAAGTTCTCTTACTTTCTCCTGCTCTTCTTTCTTCATCCACCATTTATACCCCAAAGAAGATCATAGAAACTAGAATTTTTCTTCTCCAAGGTGGTTCATAGAAACTAGCTTCCCTAAAGCAAGCTATAAAACCTAGAGAGGTCACTCTCTGAACTACCTCTTCTGAAAGAAGACTATAAGATCCTCATTCTAGAAAGGTCCTGCTTCAGAGTTGGGGGAAAGAATACTACACAGAGAGATCAAGAAGAATCTGAACAAGCAGGCCTTGATAAGCTCCCCCCAGTTTATTACCATTAGGTCATTTCTTTTTTGCCTAATTACATTTCTACATGGCTATCAATTCTTCA
Organism: Hylobates moloch; assembly: GCF_009828535.3. Lineage (NCBI taxonomy): Eukaryota > Metazoa > Chordata > Mammalia > Primates > Hylobatidae > Hylobates > Hylobates moloch. The sequence continues at coordinate 38,449,520 of NW_026652282.1, forward strand.
TCAAACCTAAGCATAAAAACATTCAGTTTTCCCTGGGTCTTTAGATCTTCATTTGTGAAGGCTCTTGTATCATGTAAAACTTTGTTCAATAAATTTGTTTTGCTTTTCTCTTGCTAAGCTGTCTTTTGTTCAGAGAAATCAGCTGTGGACCTTGAAATGGGTGAAGAAAAGTTACTGTACCTTTTTGTTCCTATACAACTGCATGATTTCATATACAGAAAGCTCATAAAAGAGGAATTCTAATATATTATACATCAAGTTAGTGATTATCTTTGGAGAGAAAACAGAGTTTTTAGAGCTGCAGGCTGTGATGTAATGATACAGGATCATTCTTATGGTATTGGTAATACCTTGTTTCTTTTTCTGTCTGATTATGACCATTAAGACAAAAAGTAAGCAAAGTAGATTGTCATATCTAAAGATGCAACTGATTATTTAATTTTTGGCCATTTGTTCTTCTATTAAAGCCAATAAGCAGGAGCCATTTTTGTTTATTGGCATTGTAGGGGAAGAAAAATATCTTTTCCTACTACACATTATAGGACTATTGGCTGAGATCCCTGTAGCAAAAGACAGATTAACAACAGAAAGACAAACAGAAGTTTATTAACATGTATACCTTATGTATATGTGGGAGATATCCAGAAAATATGCGTAAGCCTCCTAAGAGATGGCTTCTAATTCAGGCTTAAATGCCATTTTCTGCTGAAACAAAGAAAGAAGAGTGTATGTGTGTCTTAGGGGGATCATATATGGGGAGGTGACCAGAAACACATAGTAAACAAGGGTAAGGTTTGTCATGCAGATTTAAGTTGGTGTCTTCTCCATTGATAAGAGTCTCTTGTGATTTATTTATCCTACTTTTCCTGGTACAGAGGGGGAGACATCCTTATAAATGGAAGTTTCCTTTATAAACATACATTTCTCTTACAAAAGAATAATTTCTTGTCTATTTTCAGAGCTTCTTATGTGTCAGTTATTTCTCAAAATAGTAAACTCAAAATAATCTTTATGCCAAAGAAGCATAATTTGGAGTAGCACATTCTAGTCTTCTACTGTCATGCTTTGGGGTGGCATATTCTGGTTCCTTATAGTACCAATAAAATGTAAACTTAAACACTGCCTAGAAATACCAGTAATAAATATAGAACATGCAAAACTGCCTTCACCAGAGTAGTAAAACTTCCAGGTTTATGAAATCTTCACCCACTGGTGGGCATTCTACGTGCCCATAGTGGGTGGATGGGCCAAGGAAAAGCTTCCTCTCTGTCCTCCGAATTTTTGCTGAATATGGACTGACAATAGACCTATTAATAGCATAAAAAGTCATACAAAATTTATTTTAACATGTATAACATGGGGAAATCACAGAAGAATGTTTAACCAATAACCCAATGAGGTCCAGATGCTTATATACCCTTCTTCATAGAAGAATGGGAGATAGAGGGGTAGAAGTGAATGATTTTCTGGGAAAATGAATGAGCCCAAGGAACAGTGGCCTGGGACAAAGTTCTGAGCTCTGCAGGAGGTAATGGGAAGGTGCGGGGAGGGGTGTGGAACTTTACTTTCAATGAAGGTTGTCTTATATAGATAAAGCCTCCCAGATAATCTCTCAATATTTCCCTCAGAAGAATAGATTGAAAGTCTGTCTAGGCATGGTGACAACTTCCATTCTCTTCTCCTCTTTAATGGTTAATATTTCATGATTATTTAATGAGACTCCTAGGAAGGGGGAAAGACAATTGCATTTCTTTTGGAAAGAAGTTTTCCTAGTCAGATAAGGAGATTCCAGCAAGAGTACCTAGTGGTGCCTTGGAAAAATAAGAAGGTCAGAGAGACATGGAGGCAGGGGGAGATCAGAGAGAAAACTTGAGGTTTCTCTTCTTTAGTTCAGCATGTCAAAGCACCATATTTTGGATTATTATCTTCTGAGCCCCAACATGAGTATGTATTCTTGATGGAAAGAGCCCTCCAGGAATTACTGGCATGAGAGTGTTTAAGCTGAGCCAATTGGCATGAATAATTTAGAAAGAGAGAATAAGGAACTGTATTGAAATTTTCTTCCATTATTGACCTGGACTGGTGTTGAGAAAAAAAAAGCTTATAAGTAGAAGCTAAAGGGGATATTTTCTTGAGCATCACCCATTTTATTTCCATTCCAATGTCCCAAAGCATTTGGTTTAATAATTTCAAGACCTCTATAACTTTGGGATAGTATTTTAAGCCTTTCAGTGTGCATTGAACATAGTAAAAATCTAGTGAATCTGAATTTATTTCATGGAAGAAAAAAATAAGAAGGATGAAAGGAAGAAAGTGAGGGACAAACATTTTTCATAACAGTCCTAGAACAAGCATAGATGAAATGGTGGCAAAGCACTATTTGAAATAAAAATGCTTAGAAGTTACCAGGACTGAAGAAAGACATGGGTCTTATCAAAAAGCATTCAAAGTACCAAACAAGATTAATAAAAATAACTTTTCTGGAAACATGTTAGTGAAACGAGAGAAATCAAGGATAAAGATGATAACCTTAACAGAGAAGAAAGGAAGGATGATTTTTCTGTATAAATGGAATGTACTTTTGCCTGGATGATATTTTAAGTCTATGCATTTAATATCTCTTCTGCTTTAAACACATAAGAGTGATGGAAATATATTAAAAAGGGAACATAAGAAGCTACAACTGGGCTTATAGGCAAGATAAGCATTGCAAAAAATCATAATAAAATGTGAAATAGAAACCAGAATTGTGAACAGGGCTAAAGTCACAAGCTGGCTGGACATTAAGGCTGAAAACAGAGATAACCAGGTTTAAAATCTTCATGTAAGTAGGCAGCCAGAATCAAGGCCCATCCCTGAGATTATCCCTTCTGAAAAGAGGTTGAAAATTGCCTCTGCCAGTTTCTAACTAGGGCATCAGCTCATGAAACACAGAAGACCTGGGACATTATAGGACATAGAGTTGCCAGATATCTCTGTAACTGAATTAGCCACACTCAGAATAGCACCATGATACAAGTATTGCAAGTTGCCAAATTTGACCTAGATGAGGAAACATAAACCAGGCAACTTGAGTGAAGCAATAAGAGGAGAGAGACAGCAAGAGGGAAAGAAACAAGTGAACAGCTTCACTAGGCCTACATTGCTTGGGTGAGCTGTGGCCATCATCCCCATTGCTGTCAATGAGCCAAACTATGTGAGTACTCCTCCTAACATCAGCCCTGGCCCACAGAGGATAGCCACCATGGAGCTCCTTACTATTGTTGGTGCTCTTCCCAACAGTGCACACCTGATGGTTTTGGTCAATATTGTGCCCTCTGGGCCTTTTCACGGACTATAAACCTCTGGTAAGTCTTCTGGCTTCACATAACATACATATTCCAGCATGGCCATTTCTCTGACTTTTTAACTTTATTCTTCCATTCTTTGCTAGGAAATCTCAGGCATCTCTACTTTGTTCCGCATAGGCTGTATGCGGAAGAGTCATACTAGTAGAAACTTTGTTTCATCCCCTGAGAGTTCTTGCCTGGGTATTATTTTCTTTGTCCTAAAAGAATGGGCCCAAGTCAGTGAACTCTTGCTTGTCCTATATTATATTCTGGCCCACTTGATCAAGCACCCTCAAAATCTAATTCCATGTATTCCCTGGTTTCCCTGGTTCCTGCCAGTAAATACTAGCCAATTCTTGCAGTTCCTATTGGGTGCAGTCATTTTCTTTCCTTGTTACACACAGCATGACCCCAGCCAGTGTATATTAGAATTTAGCCTTAGTTATCAATCTGGTACACAAAGGAGGAGGTGGGAGAAGCTTCCGAGAGGAGCACTTTTGCCCCACATGAGAGAGGCCCCTGTAGTGCTTTTCACACAGGGGAATTGCTGTCTTTTAACCTATCTATGCCTAGTGTTCCATTATTGGATGCTAAGCATGTGGGAGTTATTTATATCCTACTGCTCAAGGTCATTGCCAAGGTCTGATTGCAAAAATTCCAAAAATTACAACCTCAGGCATAAATGGGTTAATAAGGTGCCTGGGCCACCTATACAGCCTCCTTATGTTTCAGAGAAGTCTGTCTAGCCATAATCCTTGGGAATATACACCCAGAAGTCTTCATCTCACATGTTAGGGTTCTAGACTTTTCTAACTTTTTCTGTGACCTTAGTGTAATAGACTTACTTTGAGCATTGACTTGTCTTTGAAGCTCCTTAATCCTAACTATCAGATCTTGAGATTTTTTCTCAGCTGGTGTATCTGTAAGCTACCAAAAAGGTCCTCATATTTAGTGTTAATCTATTTTTTAAAATACCTTTATTTTCTCATCCTTCTGTAGGTTTTCCATGCAACTTAATGATAATTATTCAAGCTCATTATCCTTGTACATTTTGCTCACCTCATACCTTTCCAATATTTGTGACATCCCATTGATCAGAGTGTTTCATTTCATCAGAACGTTATTTGCAGTCATTGCCAATTAACATTTTAGCAATTTTGCCACTATTTTATGCCCAGGATTATCTGTAGTACTCCACATACCACTTGAGATGGGGTTCTCTTTTCTAGCCAAGTAATAAGTTAGTCAATCTCTAAATTTTATCTTAATGCATGCTTTCTTGTACCACTTCTGATAATAAGTTGTGTCAGTTGAGGTCCTTTGATAAGTAGATGCTAAGATAGAATTAGAAGTGCAAGAGTTTTATTGCAACTAACACCTTTGAAAGATAAGAGGAAATGAAACAAGTCAACAGGGAAAGCCTTCATGCTGCAATGCGTGTCTGACACCTGATAAAGGAGTGGAGCAAGGATATTACGTAGAAAAAAGTTCAGTCTGAGGAGCATCTCTGAGAAAATCATGGCCAGTTCAACAAGGCACCTCAGTGTAAAGGCTGTTTCTAGAGGAGTTCTACCTTAGGTGGTAATGGCTAGGTCCTGGCACTCCTGTTAGGCTTAGTCTGCCACTGGAGCTGCCTGGAGAGAATGTGCCCTTGACTCATACACTGCAGTAAATCTCAAAGGTGCTGCAACAGGTTTTCACTGAATGGAAATCTGAGGGAATCACTTCTATGGCTGCCACACGATTTGAAAATGTGACTTAAAAATAATAATGTTCAAAATAACAAGAAACCTCTAGAAAAAAGTCTAACAAAATATATGCAAGAAAAGTTATAAAACATTATGAAAGCACATTAAAGAAGTCCTGATCAAATAGACTATGTTCATGAAGAAAACAAATCAATACAATTGCATGTCAATTCTGACCTCTGAATTTAATAACATTACAATCACAACATTCAACAAAACTTTTCTTGAAACTTACCATGATAATCCTAAAATCCACATGAATTTTTAAAGGTGATTTTAGTGTCCAGAAATAATCAAGTTAATAAAAGAAATAAAACAAGTGCAGAGACTCACACTAGCAGATGTTAAGATTTATTCTAAAGATACAATAACTAATAATGGTGAATTATTGTCACAGAGATAGGCAAATAAACTCAAGAAACAGAATAAAGAGGCCATAAACAAACACATGCCTATGTGGAAGCTTGGTATATGACAGAGTTGTCATTACAAATCAACGGGAAAACACAGACTAATCTATACATTTTGCTAGGACAACCGGAAATTTAAAAGTTCTAGTGAATAAAATTGAGACTTACCCTCCCCCAAACTTGTTTAAAATGTCAGTTAATTTAGACATAATTATAGAATCTAATGGAAGTAAGATAGCCAGACAGAACCAGAACAGATGCTGCATGAATTGGAACGGCCTTTTTATTTTCCACTTCCCCTAAATTTACAAAGTATGAACACCTGCCAGACACCTCAGAGCAGAAAATGGCTGAATTCTTACTGGGTTCCTGTCCTGTTACATGCGTGCTTATATCACTAGTCCAGAGGACTTTCATTAGCAACCTAGTGCTTCTGTTTAGGAAATAGTCTCTCTCTCTCTCTCTCTCTCTCTCTCTCACACACACACACACACGATTGGTCTGCTTTCATAAAATTATAATCAGCAAGATCTAATCCAATCCCTTGTCTAGTGTGAGGAGGAATAATTATAGTCCAGATCAACACCTTTATCTCTATCTTGCTATAAACCTGTCTCTCCATAGACCTCCTCCTAATCCTAGTTTAATATCCTTTTACGTCAATGGACTTGGACACTACATATAATCTAAAGGCCATAATTTCAAATTCTTTCCTCACAGTTATTTATAAAAAATAACAACTAAGTGTGTTGAAAACTTTATAATATAATTAAAAATAAATTCCAAGTGGAATAAAACCCAAAATGTGAAAAAACAAACTAAAATTTCAGAATTACTTATGGGAAAATATGCATGTGACTTTGGGTTTGAGATTTATTAAGCTAGAAACAAAACATCTTCATAAGGCAAAACATTGATACATTTTTACTAAATTAACATTTTTTTTTTTATAAATCAGAATACCGTTAGATAAGTGGAAAGATTACAGATAAGGCACAGCCTGGGAGAATATATTTGCAATGCATGCAAATAGCAAAGTATTAGCTTCCAGAATGTATAATTATGCCTACAAATCAATAAATAACACAAATAACTCAATATCTAAATGAGCAAAGAATGTGAACAAGCAGTTAAGAGGAAACTAAAATTGCCGATCCATTTTTAAAAATCCTCTACCTTGCTAGAAATCAGGAAAATGAGAATTTAGAAAACAGTGATACATCATGTCAGAGTTATCTGGTTAGCCAAAAATAATATTTCACAATATTTGTGGATGAAGATGTAAGGAAACGATAATTTTAGTACACCATCAGTGGGAGCTTAAATTGATAACACTAATTTGGGAAGTAATTTAGCAATGGTTAGAAAAGTTGAAGATGCATATCCTACAACCCAGTAATTTCACTTCTAATTGTTTTCTAGTAAACACTTATGTCAGGAATTGAATATTTTCATGTTTTTGCACTGTTTGACTTCCTGAGGAGAGAAAATTGACTTGCTAGAGAAAGCCTCCTTAACCTCAGACCCACTGGCTCCTCAAATTCCTAGGGTATTAGATTGAAGCCATATGCTCCTTTTCAAAAGATAAAACATCTCCCTGGTGCCATGAAAACATCTCAGGGGTTATAAACCTGAGGACAGAGATTTTTGTCTAATCTCCCTCCTGAAGACATTTATTTACATTTCAAAGTCTGGAGACCTTCCCCTTCTTTTGTCCAAGGAGAAATTGTTTCTATTAGGGAGAGTGCAGTCCCCCTCTGGGGATGGGGTATAATGTCTATATAAGTTCCCAGATTCATATTTTTGGGTTCCTCACCTACAGTACAGGACATGGTATCAGTAGGATGACACCTGGCTCTCATCGCATCACCTTAGAATAAGGAAGATTTGTGCCAAAGGGAAACCAATGAGGTTATTGCTGTAAGTAATCATAATCTACCTTGTTCCAGAAATCTTGAGTTTACTTTTAGGATAATATGAATACATATAAATATTAAAAATGTATTGATTTGCACATGTGCACAAGGAGAATGCACGGAAATTTTTTCTAACATTGTTTATAAGAAAAATTGTATAAATATAAAATGCCCATTCAGAGGAGACTTGATAGATTTTCTTAAATTCAGATAATAAATACATACAGCAAGAAAATTAATAGATTTAAGTTCTAAGTATAAATATTAGTAAACCATAAAAATGTAATACTTATTAAAAAAGAAAATTGTGAAACAATATATACAATATGATAAAATTTATTTCAAATTTTAAAAAAGTCAAATGTCTATCAGCTACTGATAATCAAACAAACAAATTGTAGTTCACTTATTCCATGGCATTGTACAGGAGGAAAAATAAATTTCTCTGTATCTGTTCTGAGTTCTTAGCTGGAACCCTGTAACAAAAGACAGATTAACAAGAGAAAAACAAACAGAAGTTTACGAACATGTATAACTCATATATGTGTAAACTAAAAATCCTAAGCCCTCCACCAACTGCACAGACCCTCTCTTGGCCAAGGGGACCCCAAAGAAGCCTTAAAAACTGAGTTCCCAGCTGTGATGGGAAGGGAGGTCAGACACGCCTCATTATATCACTCTCCCTTTTGGAGTTTAGGCACAACTGACCAGCACTGATGTTAAAACAGAGATCATAAGAATGACAAAAGAGACTCTGTGGCAATAAGATACTAAATTATAAACAAGACCTAAGGCCATATAAGGCAAGAGTTAAGTCACATCTGAAGGCCATCAATCTTGCTACATAACATCCTTAACTTAAAACATTCTTTTCTGGCCGGGTGCGGTGGCTCATGCTTGTAATCCCAGCACTTTGGGAGGCCGAGGCGGGCGGATCACGAGGTCAGGAGATCGAGACCACGGTGAAACCCCCTCTCTACTAAAAATACAAAAAATTAGCCGGGCGTGGTGGCGGGCGCCTGTAGTCGCAGCTACTCGGAGAGGCTGAGGCAGAAGAATGGCGTGAACCCGGGAGGCGGAGCTTGCAGTGAGCCGAGATTGCGCCAGCCTAAGCGACAGAGCGAGACTCCGTCTCAAAAAACAAAACAAACAAACAAACAAAAAAAACATTCTTTTCTGTTGACTCAAAGTGTTAGACAGAGCCTTACTCTTTTAACCAAATGCAAATTAAAGAATCTCTGAGTCCGCCTATAACCTGTAAGGTCCTGCTTCAAGTTATCCCACCTTTTTGGGCCAAATGAATGTATATCTTCCGTATATTGCTTTGTGCCTTTGCCTATAACTCCTGCCTCCCTGAAATGTACAAAACCAAACTATAATCCAACCACGTTGGGTATACTTTATCAGAATTCCTTGAGACTGTTTCCTCAAGCTGTGTTCACTCCTATTGGCTCAGAATAAACCCTTTAAGAGCCTGGCATTTCCATTAACATATACATAGGAAATATGCAAAGAATTAATACTTTTCAAAACAGTGGCTTAGAGATCAGGCTTAAATACCACTTTCTGTTGAAACAAAGAAAGAAGGATATTGGAAGGTGAGGAGGAGTTATGAAGATATGACTAGGTAAAGTGTCCTTATCTCCAAAGACAGGAGAACAAGAAGAATCTAAACACACAGGCCTTGCTAAGTTTTCCCCAGCTCATATCCTTTCGTCCTATTATAATTCTCTATGACTTTCCACTCTTTATCAAACCTAGCATTAAAAACACTCAAGTTTGACCACTTCTTTTGATCTTCATTTACTTATGAAGGCTCTTATGTCATGTAAAACCTATATTAAATAAATGAGTATACTTTTCTCTTGTTAATCTGTCTTTTATTATAGGAGCCCCAGCCAAGAACTCAGAAGGGTAGAAGGAAAATATATTTTTCCTCCTCTACACTTACCTGGAATAAATTTGAAAATTTATATTCTTTGAGAAAATCAACCATTTTATGCAGAATCACAAATGTATTTGTATGGAGATGAGCAAATTAGTGTCATACAATTCTTTTAATTTCCTTGGTATCTATGGTTATTTCTCGAATACATGTATTTTTTATTTAGAGTATTTGTACTTTCTCCCTTTCTTCCTTGATTAAGTTAATTAATGATTGTTATAGCCATTTCACTGTAACCCACAGGTATTTAGTTCTGCTCTCTTTCCAGGGCGTATGGAAGACCATACCTTTCATATGATTAGTTCTAAGGAACAATCAGGTAGCAGTAGGAAGAGGGGCATGTGTCACATCCAGGCTGAGGGTGAAAAGTCCTGAAATCTTTCAGAGTTTCTTCCTTACTTGCAGTGAGCATGGAGGGCATGTGTTGATAGAGCAGAACCCCAAGTCAAAGAAAACTGAGTCGTTGAGTTACTGTATGGAAAAAAAAAAAAGTTGCCTTGGAGAGTCTTTTAACCCACAGTAGACTTTGAGTGCATGAGAAATAAAATTTATGTGATAAGCCACTAACACTTAGGGATTGTTTACAATTAAAGTTGAAGCTGAGTTTATTCTGACTAATACAGTGATGTTATTCCTTTTATTGACATTTCTAAATAATTGACTCTTTATTTTTTAAATCTAGCAGATTTGTTTTTACTTAATTTCCTTTCTCCTTACCTTAGATTTAATATGTTCTTTTCCTAACTTACTGAGTTTATATTTATTTTTCTCTTTATTATAATAAGTATTTGGGGCTGAGATTTTTATTCTGAGCAATGCTTTAATTTTTATCTGATATATAGCATTTATGTAATGGTATGCATTTATTTTTGGGCTGATAGTTTTCCCTCTTATATCGGTTGTTGGGAAAAAAGTTGTATTTCACTTTAATTTAGAGGTAAATTTTTTTCATTTTACTTTTGTTGTCAAATTCCACTTCTGTTTTATTGTGGTCAGAAAATATTTTCTGCTTCTTCTATAAATGTCAAAGCAAATGAAAATTGTGTATCATATTGTTCAAATCTTCTGCTTGCTTCCTGCTTGTTCTAATTTGACATGCATAAAAGATTGACTCTTCAAATTGTGGATTATTTTCTTACAAGGACACATGAGTCATTTACCAAAATTTACCATTTAACATATTTCAAAGGAAGAAAATTATTCAGAGTACATTTCTTATGACAATTGAAGCAAGCTAGACATTATTTTTAAAAAGATAACCAGAAAATTCCCATGTTTCAAAATTTAAAAACACACCTTTAAATAGACAATAGGTCAGAGAAGAAATAATAATATAAATTATAGAATATTCCAAATTGAATAATAATTAAAACACAAGCTGTCATAGCTTATGGAATGCATTTAAAGCTGTATATGTAAGGGAATTTGTAACCTTAAATGCAAATATTTTTCTTATTCCTTGGGATATGTGAAAAAGTAATTAACCTTACTCATTATTAAATATGCAAATTAGGCCAGGCCTGGTAGCTTATGACTATAATCCTAGCACTTTGGGAGGCCGAGGTGGTAGGATTGCTTGAGCCCAAGAGTTTGAGACCAGCTTGTACAACATAGTGAGAGTCTCCACAGAAAAATAAAAAATAAAAAATTAGCTGGGTGTGGTGGTGCATGCCTGTAGTCCCAGTTTCTCTGGAGGCTGAGGCAGGAGGATGGCTTGGGCCCAGGAGATTGAGGCTGCAGTGAGCCATGATCATGCACTCCAACCTGTGCAACAGAGTGAGACCTTGTCTCAAAAATAAATAAAAAATAAAAATGCAAATTAAAAAGTCACAAAGAGATATCACAACATACTTACTAGAATGGCTAAAATTAAGAAGAATGAAAATCTCAAGCATTTAAAGGATTTGGAACAGCTACAACCCTCATATATCATGGGCACTACTGTAAATTGGTACAACCACTTCTGAAAATTGAGAGTTTTACTATTTACTGCATATCCTATGAAAAATAATTTTTAGATATATGCCCAGAGAAATACATATCTATGTGCATCAAAAGTCATGTGCAAGAGTGTTCATAGACATATCATTCATAATAGCCAAACACAAAAAATCACTCAGATATTCATTAGTAGAGTGGATAAATGAATTGAGTATATTCACGTAAAACATAGCAATAAAAATTAATGAACTATTGCTATGTACAATGATAGTGATGAATTGTCCACATAAATGTAATGTTGGGCAAAATATCCAGACATAAAAGAGCACATACTGCATGCTTCCATTTATATAAAATTCACACAGGAAATTAACATGGGGTTAAGAAAAAAGATATTGGTTACATCTGGGAGGAGAGTGGGGTTTGCACTTGGGAAGGAACACAGGGATCACTTGCGGAATGCTGGTAATGTTTTAGTTCTTATTTGGATGGTAACTCATATTATTATTTTGTGAGCTGAAAACCTGTGATTTGTGCCATTTATTTCATGTATTTTATATTTCTTTAAAAATGTTAAGCAATTGAATTGGAAATTACTATTTTGTTATATATGTCAGATACAAAAAGATAATACTAATCTGAACCAAATTTGAGTTGCAGAGACAGAGCAAGAGAATGCTTAGGCTAAAAAAGGGAACAATTTGAATTTGCAAGCTCTCACTGCATTAGCTCCTGGAATTGTGTTTTGAATGATAATGTGCTACATGATCCTTCTTCCAAATAATTCAGTTTTAGTCACATTAAAGATTTGCTCTTTTATTTAACCTCCTTCTGTAATTTTACTTTTAGTGATCCTGCCAATTTGCATAAGCTAACTTTCTCCTGCATCCTGAAACATGTTTGGTCTACTCTCAAAATGTATTAAGAATACAACAAGGTCTCACCCTCTCCAACCCAGTTTGCCTGGTCAAAGACACTTTATCTCTCCCCTAAAGAGATAACATATACTCCTAAAAGTCTCTCTGCTTTCCCACTCCCCTCTGGTCTAGCCTACACAAAGAAGCCAGAGGGATTCCAGTAAAGGTAAGTTAGATAAAGTTACTATTCTACTCAAAACCAGAGGGATAACCATTAAAGTTAAGTCAGATAAAGTTCCTATTCTACTCAAAACATTCCAATGGCTTCTCATTCACTAAAAGTCAGATTTGAAACCTTTACCCTAACTTACAAGACCATACAAATATCTGACCCCATATCTTATCCTTCTGCTCTCACTAACGCTATTTTAACATCACTGGTTTCTTTTCTACTCCTATAAAGTGATTAGCAAAATTCTACCTCAGAGTCTTTGCACTTGATGTTCCTCCTACCTATTATTCTCTTTCCACAGATGGCCATTTTGCTTACACTTTTTTTCTGGATTCTGCCCAAATGTCACCTCCACAGAGGTCTTGCTTGACCACTCTATCTAAACTATTGCACTCCCTCACACACAAATCACCCACTGCTCCTTTTCCCTGCTTTATTTTGTTTCTTCACAGTATTTATTACTATATAGCATTATATTATAAATCTTATTTAGATTTCTGTTTCCTGTACTAGAATGTAATTTCTATGAGAGCATAGAATTTTTCCTGTTCCAACTTATATCTTCAGCATGTAGAATAATACTGGGCAGAAAGTAGGACTCAGTAAATAAGTACTGAATGAATGAATAGCTGAATGATAGAATAAGTGTTAATGTGAGTGGTTAGACTGTGATACAAACGAAACGGGCCCAAATGTCTTATCTTAGTTTCTTACTCAGGAAACTGACCCTCAGACAAGAAACTGAAACCCACCAGATAACTGCATCCAGACAATGAGATGCCAGACCCTTCATTCATCATGATTGCTTCCTTACCTCTCCCTATTTCCTGTTTTCCCACGTGTAGTTACATGTCTTACCAGCTATGTAAACCCCCAATTTTAGTTGGTTTGAAGAAATAGATTTGAGGTTTGGCTCCCATCTCTCTGTTTTACATCACCCAAATAGAAAGCCTTCTTCCCTGGCAATACTCATTGTCTCAGTGATTGACTTTCTGTGCAGTGAGCCATGGGACCTAGACCAACCCCCTGGTGTTTTGGTAACACAAATTTGGCAGATGTATTTTCTAAAATAATGTATTGAATCAACACAGCTCATTTCACCCCAGGAATAGATCATTTTTTAACAACCCCTTCCTTTATATGATAACATTATTGCAGTAATAACTATGCAATAATAAATAATAATGACCATTTTCTTGATTTGGTCTTTAGTTTTAATACAAAGAATTAAAAATTAAGAAGATGAATATATTTTAATTTTAATGATATTATTTAAATTCAATAAGATGATTTCATCTATAAACTAAATTTCAGATTTACCAAACAAAAATATCTCTTCTTACAATTCACATCCTGTTTCATCATTTTAAAGTTTAAACACAAATGAAAATTCTAAGTGTTTACAGAGATCGACAGAAATCGCAGAATTAAAGTAACTCAAGCTCTCTTTACTTTTATAATCATCATGCTATCATTGTTTATTTCAAATCTATTATATACACACAATAATGTGTAATAACACAAGGATTAGAGACGGAAACTGTGCTGAAGTGAGCTTGAATGATTCTGAACCATTATGGACTTATTCTTGAGAGGAGTGTGGAGCTGATTCGGCATGTGTTGAGGACCCACCACATAAATGGGAGTTCTCTAAATTAATTTTCATTAATTTGAATACAAAATTTATTAAAGAAATGTTACAAAAATGTGCTAATTTGAAGTGTATATATAAATTATTAGAGCCTAACAATAAGCATAGTAATTGTTTAGAACTTTGACCAATAAAATATTTTGAGGGAAGAGAGGAATATTTAATCACTGACATTGTGTAATGTTGTTGACAAAAGGTGAAACAAAAAACCTTGTCTAAGAAAGAAGAAAAAAGGCTGGGTATGGTGGCTCATGCCTGTAATCCCAACACTTTGGAAGGCCAAGAAGGGCAGATTACCTGAGGTCAGAAGTTCGAGACCAGCCTGGCCAATGTGATGAAACCCTCACTCTACTAAAAATACAAAAATTAGCCGAAGGTAGTGGCGGGCACCTGTAATCCCAGCTACTCAGGAAGCTAAGGCAGGAGAATCGCTTGAACCCGGGAGATGGAGGTTGCAGTGAGCCAAGATCATGTCATTGCACTCCAGCCTGGGGGCGACAAAAGCGAAACTCCGTCTCAAAAAAGAGAAGAAAAAACGAAAATTGAGATTTTAATGTTATACATAAATAGAAAATAATACATAGAAAAAAGTTATAATACATAGAAAATAGAAGGATAAGTTAAATTACTCTGTGAAGAAGCAATCAGACAAATCAAGCATGGATGATGTTCTATAGAATAACTGGCCTAAAATCTTCAACAATCAATGTCATAAAAATGAGGATGGGGAGAGGCATAATAGCTAAATGCAATGCATAAATTGGATTGGACCCTCATTTGAAAAAAGAAAACTATAGAAGGCATTATTGAGGTACTTGGGGCAATGTTAATATGTACTGAATATCTGACAACATCATTAAATTATTGTTAATATTTGTGGGAAATTGTTTATCAATACTAGTAACCAAAATTCCAAATTTTTAAATTAGACACAATTTATTCCCTATTTATTGGCAATGATTAAAAAGAATTCTAGGCCACGTGCAGTGGCTCACGCCTGTAGTCCCAGCACTTTGTGAGGCCAAAGCAGAAGAATTGCTTGAGGCTAGGAGTTTGAGACCAGCCTGGGCAACATAGCGAGACGTCATCTCTACAGAATGTTTTTTAAAAAAAATTAGCTAGGAATGGTGGCATACCTATAGTCCCAGCTGCTTGGGAGGCTGAAGCAGAAAGGATCCGCTGAGACCAGAAGTTCAAGGTTGCAGTGAGTTAGGATCGTGCCACTGCACTCCAGCTTGGGCAACAGAGCAAGATCCCATCTCTTTGAAAAAAAAAAAAAAAAAGAAGTGTAAGAGTTCTAAATTATAAAGAATTTAGCATTCTAAAACTTGAAAAAGAATTTTAATTCTAAAGGATTAAAAAGAGTTTTGGTGGTACAGCAAAATGACTCTGCAAGGGAATGAGCTGCTAGTGCATATGAATAATAACTGTCCACTTAAACCACTTCCAGAAACTGAAAATAGTCATGGATATAAACATGGAAACAACCTCACGATAACCATTCTGTATTTACAAAATCAAACTTATTCAACATGGTATTAGTTAAATAGGAGACATGTGTAGCCATCAAAATGATAATACAGGCATATTTTTATTAAGAAGGATAGAATTTCATTATATATCAATAAGGTAAGACAATGGGTTACAAATAGTGCATAGCATTTGAGCCCATTTTATCATATATTTATTGACAGGTACATGCTCAAGAATAGAATAATATGAAATAGAAACTGCATATTTGAGTAGCAGAATTGCATTTGGCTTATTTTTGCTTCTCTGTATCTTTGAAACTTTTAACATAGCATATATTTTCATAAAATGAAATTATCTAAAGTAATTAACTTCTTTTTAAAAGCCATTATTTCGGTTTCTAGGCATGTTAAAACATTAGTTAATTGAAAATGGAAATGGAAGTCTGAGACCCTGGCAGTTTGTAGGAAAGGCTAGTGGCCACTGCTGCGGTGCTTCTTGTCCCAGTGCACAGCAGAGATGGCGGCTTTGGTGCTGGCAGAACAAGTTGTAGTGTGTCACTCCCACATTTCTGGGGATCCGTAAGTCCTACTTGGCTCATGGTGGGATGAGGAACCCACACTTGCCAAGGCTGAAGGGCAGGAGTGAACATGGTCCCCTTACAAATTTAAACCTTCTCTCAGAAGTGTACAGTAGAACTAAAGAAGACAAACAACCAAGGGTAATCTAAAATTGTGATTGGCTCACTAATAATCCCAGGACAAAATGAGAGGTCATTAATCAAGAATAAGTGAAACTGCTATAAAGATGTTTGATATAAAGGCTTGGGCTGAATATGTTGTATAATGGGCTGCAAAGGACCCATATGGTTTTCTTACAAAAGATATTTTGGCCTTTACGCCACTGTTACTAGCAGGTGCTGTACTGTTTTGGAAATTGGCCAAGACAATTGAGGCCAGTGAAAGGGGCAAAAGAAGAAACAAAAACATCAAGAAAATATTGCAAAAGCTAAACAACTATAAAAGGACTGAAAAAATGTGCAGGCTCTACAATCAAAGGAAAATAATTTGGAAAATTATGCAGCCTTGGAAAGACCTATTAAGATTTCTTCTTTCGATTTCATAACAGTCTTATTTAGCAAACAAAATCTGACCATATGGAAGAACTGTGTTAGTTCTAACCTATTACTATAGCAACTTCTAGGCTTGGGTATAGAAGTTTGTTGGTATCTATTGACAATTCTTGTAAATTAGCACTTATTATGGTACAAATTATTTATAACTGACTTAGTCATTTGCCATTTTGCAGCTTTTGTACTGAAATGAAAATATCTTTTGGAGAAAAATGACTTTTGATTATGAACTCTATTCAAATAATGGTTTAAAATGGGGTCCTGTTCTGGGTAAAGAAAATTAAGAATGTAAAAAGTCAGGATCGTCTTCTCTGAGATGAAAAGTGTGCTTTGGCTTAAAAGAGATACAGTACATTAATCACATATCTTATTATTGCTTATTTCTTGGAATAGAATCATTTCTGCCTTTATCAAAGCAAAGTAATATTAATCAATAAGTACTTCTAATTGCTGCATTTTTCTGATTTTAGTCTTTCAGACAACTGGTAATTATCAAGCCATTCTGCATTTTTAAAACATAATTTTATAAAAAGTTCTTTTATTTTGACTATGTAGAATTTTGCCTACTAGATATAACAGCTTTTGTACCTAAAAGCACTGCCATTTTCTTAGAGATAACTTGTTGAGAAAAGTGACACTATCATTTAAAGCTTGCAATAAATATGCCAAACGCTGTAGTACCTTGGAACCAGTTTATTCTTTTTTTTTTTTCTTTTTTGAGACAAGAGTCTCACTCTGTCGCCCAGGCTGGAGTACCGTGGCGCGATCTCGGCTTACTGCAAGCTCCATGTCCCGGGGTCACGCCATTCTTCTGCCTCAGCCTCCCGAGTAGCTGGGACCATGGGCACCTGCCACCACACCCGGCTATTTTTGTTGTTGTTGTTGTATTTTTAGTAGAGACAGGGTTTCACCGTGTTAGCCAGGATGGTCTCGATCTCCTGAACTCGTGATCCGCCCGCCTTGGCCTCCCAAAGTGCTGGGATTACAGGCGTGAGCCACCACACTCGGCCAAGAACCAGTTTATTCGTATGTTAAGTACCACTGTGAAATAGAATGTCCTATCCCATAATTTGCTGATTATATAGATTCCACTTTTGGTTTTTTATCCCATTCTCTGTTTTAATTTATGTGGTAGTAATGTCCAATATTTTTTGATCGAATAGGTTCAAGGTGAAACTTAAGACTTCAAATGATGTTTCAAGAACTCTCAAAGGGTTAACAGTTAAGTCATACTTCATAAGAAGTAAAGAACGTCTTAAAATTTGGAAAATTTCATTGGGCGTAGTAGTAATTGGGTAAGAATAAATTATTTCAAAATAAAAATGTGCGATTACTAGAAGAGCTAAAGCATGCTTTTTTTTTTTTTTTTTTGAGACGGAGTCTCGATCTGTCGCCAGGCTGGAGTGCAGTGGCACAATCTCAGCTCACTGCAACCTCCGCCTCCCGGGTTCAAGCGATTCCCCTGTCTAAGCCTCCCGAGTAGCTGGGACTATAGGCATGCGCCACCACGCCCAGCTAATTTTTGTATTTTTAGTAGAGGCGGGGTTTCACCATGTTGGCCAGGATGGTCTCAATCTCTTGACCTCGTGATCCACCTGCCTCAGCCTCCCAAAGTGCTGGGATTATAGGTGTGAGCCACTGCGCCCGGCCTAAAGCATGTTTCTTCTAGCTAAGTAGTATAACTGGAGCTTCTTACTATTAAACCCGGCATTTATAAATACTTGGTCCAGTAATTTTATCCACTGTCAGTATTTAATAACTGGTTAATGTTTTATGCACCTCTGATAATTAATTTTAAGTTACAAAAATTGTCCAACAGCTCTAATTTTAAAATGAAACTACATATTAAAATAAATTTGATACTTTTTTATGAAGAGAAAAAAATTAGAAGAGAAACCTCTTAAAATGCCATAAATGTACATCTAGCAGTGAACACGAAGTCATATTTAGACTTCAGGAGGATTTTTTATTAGCACATAAATATTATTTTTTAGAAAGACAATGTAACACTCTGAGCATTTTTCTCAGGGAATGCAGAAACAACCCCTGAATCCCAGAACACCCAAAATAAGTTGGCATTTCAGATTCCAGTGGTATGTGATGTTTACTAGTTGTGCCTGCTTCTAAACTTACAGGGGCTCAGAACAAGAAACTTGGACTAGACTCCCAGACACCTGGGTTGGTCATAGGGGTGGAGATTAGAGCCAGGCAATGATGTAGAGACATAGATTACAACCAGATTCTGAGCTAGCAAATACTTAAAGCCAATGTCCTTTAGTTTTTTTTATTGAAAGTGAGACAGAAGCTGCTTTTCTATTAGTCAGCTTTGTATCCCGCTTTATGTTGAAAATAAGTAATTTCATAAAGTTTAGCTTATTTTTAATTGTGTTATTTTACGCTGTTCTCACTGTAAATAGTTATCAAAAGTTAATCATACTAAGAACATGACAGGTGCATTACTGAACTGGGGCCTTTACATGAGCTTCCTATTCCCTCTGCCTGGTCCACTTCTTCCAGGTGACTGCACAGCAAACTCCCTCACTGCCTTCAGTTCTATGCTGAAATGTCACTTCCTCAAAGTTTGAACTAAAATGTCTCATTCAATACTTGAATGTTCTATTTTTTCAGGTTGAGAAAATCATTGCACTTTTTAGGTCATGCTTTCCACTAGTTTTCTTTCATGATTTTTAAAAAAAATTCTCAATCAGACAACTTTTGGGGAAGCATATTAAAGGGTTTAAAACTTAGATAATAAAATAGGTAATTTGTCTTCATTGAACAAAAACTATACCACAGTTACTATGTTTGCAGAGTTGCAGCTGATTTTGCCTACCAAGCCATGTGACTCAGCTGAACAGGGACAACTTGTACCTGCTTCTCACAAAAATGCTGAAAAAAATAATACTCTGACTTAGGCAAATAGTATTTCTTTCTTTCTTTCTTCCTTTTTTTTTTTTTTTAAGAGACAAGATCTCTCTCTGTTGCCCACGCTGGAGTATAGTGGCATGATCATGGCTCACTACAGCCTTCGCCTCCTGGGCTCAAGCGATCTTCCTGCCTCTGCCTCCCAAGTAGCTGGGACCACAAGTGCGCACCATCACTCCCAGCTACTTTTTGTATTTTTTGTAGAGACTGCGTCTCACTATGTTGCCCAAGCTGGTCTTGAATTCCTGGGCTCAAGCAATCCTCCTGCCTCCGCCTCCCAAAGTGCTGGGATTACAAGCATAAACCACCATGCTCGGCCTCAAGTAATATTTCTGCTTCTATCACTTATCTATTGCTGCATAATGAGCCACCTGAAAAATTATTTAAAATTAGTAATTTTAAATAACAACAAAATATTATATCTCACCGTTGTGTGTAAGTTTACAGGGAAATCCCTTTGTTAGTTTCACCTGAGCTCACTCATACAACCGTTGTCAGCTGGAGCATCAGTTGGGCTGCAAGGCCCAAGATCCCTATTCACATGTCTGGCAGTTGATTCTAATCATCAGCTGGGGCACTGTGGTTCTCATCCTTAAATAGGATAGATAAGCTTCCTTATGTGACAGTCTCATTGCAGCATTCAGGGAGAGCAATCATAGAAGTTGCAATGTCTCCTAAGGTCTAAGGCCTACAGTTATCACAGTGTCACTTTCATGTTTAGAAGAGAAACCTCTTAAAATGCTCTAAATATATATATCTAGTAGTGAACAGAAAGTCATATTTGGAGTTTTACTGGATTTTTTATTGCAGCATATAAATATTATTGCTTAGAAAGACAATATAACACTGAAAATTTTTTCAAGATATGCAGAAACAACACCTGAATCACAGATATCCCAGAGTAAGTTGGTATTTGAGATTCTAGTTGCACGTGATGTTGACTAGTTGTACCTGCTCCCAAACGTACGGGAGCTCAGAACAAGAGACTTGGAGTATCTGAGGAGTGGTGGGGGCAGATTATGAGAAGGTGAAGGGAGGAAATACATAGTGAATAAAAGTTGCCTTGGTATGCAGATATGTCTTCAGGTGATTAAAAAAAGTTCTTTCAGAGTAGTTCTCCTCTTGGTACAGATGCCTTTATTAATGAAAATTTCCTTTACAAAAGGTGAGTTTTACAGTTTGCAATTAAGGGGGAGGTGGGAAGCTTTTCCCTCTTTGGCCAGTTCTCAACTTCTTTTAACTCAAAGTAATCAACATGCCAAAGTGGTGTAATTTGGAGTAGCATATCCTGGTCTTCCTCAGTCATATTTTGGGATGGCGTATCCTGAACCCCATCAATACTTTCTCTATAGTCCAGAATTTTTTCTCCAAGATATATATTTTAAGTTCTTACTTAGTAGATAAGGGAGCATAGGGGAGAGTGGGACTGTTTTTTTCAGGGGAAAGTTAGCCCAAAATCCAAAATGTACAACCGATAAATCCACAGAACTCTTGTTGAAGGGCCCTGCCTGGGTGTCCTCTTGCCTCTCATTTAGTCCATGATGGAGAATTATAAATGGGCTCCTTAGAAGCAGAACCAGAAAACTGCTAGTTAACACCAGCACGTGGGCTTTGGGAATCCTAAAGAAGGCACCAAAGCATGAATAAGTAGACATGAGGAATTACACATTATAGGATTGGCATGTGTACAAAGGAGGGGGTAGGTGAAGGATGAGATAGTGAGTGAGTCCTGGGAGTTGCATGTTCAAGGAGCTGGAAGATGTTGGGCGATGCATCTAAACTCTTACTGAGAGACAAATGCTCAGGATTTATCCTGTACAGTGACAAGCTCATTCCCATTTTTATCTCCTTCACTCCATAGCCTGGCTTGTGCTTGTAAAACAATGCACTTTTCTCTTCCATGATAGAATATTGGGATGCATAATTTAATTATTTTACTCCTTCAAATGCTCCAATTTCACCCTTGGGGTAGAAGGAGGTAGACAAGGAGGGTAAGTTGTATAAACCCCAGCAACTTTTTAATTTCACAGAAATTAGTTTTAGACAACGTTGTGTGGCTGAGGGATCAGAACAGCTCATTCTTGCAGATAGCTTGTTTACTGCTGTAAGAGACTTTCAAAAGGAGAGTGGACCTTGTGTGAAATCCAAGTTAGCTGAACCTCCAGTGGGTTCCTTCACTCGAATAAAGTGACCTGATGCCATTGCTTATCACTGTCTCATATCTTGGTCAGATTGTTCTGCCCCGATAACCAGATGTTCTCGCCATGAGTTCCCTTTCACCCCTTCTCACCTTCCTTCTTTTTTCTTCATCTCACAATGACTTAAAATGGCTCCTCTCCCACTGAAACAAGCAATGACATTAAGAGCCACACTCTTGGTATCCACCACAGAACCTCCTGTGGAATTTGTCTAAACTGCTATTTACCTGGGCCCCAAGTAGGAGGGGTGCTGGTGAGATAACTTTCACTCCAATTTGCAATTTTGAATGACAAAAGTGGTCAAAGGACAGTGGGAGATTGTTCTGTCTCTCAGGATCTCCATTTTTTTGTGTGTTTGTTTGCTTTGTTCTGAGATGAGTGGAAATGCCTCTAGTGTTTTCTTTTTACATAAAATATTGGTTTTAGAACTAAGGGGGGTGTGTGTGTATTTAATTTATATATGTAATTTAGTAATTTATTATATATGTTTACTGTGTATATGTAAATTAGTGCATAAATATTTACACATATTATAGCCTCATTTTGTATTACAGCTTTAAAATTTTCTCAATGGCTTTTCCAGCATCTGTAGAAATAACCAGACGTGCAGTTATTTTTTTGGCAATATATCAATCTGGTGTATGGTACTAATGAATTCCTTAATATTGATCCATATTCTTGGAATAAATCCCAGTCATTTGTGGTATATTATTTTCTTACTGTAATGTTGAATTTTGTTTGCTAATATTTTGTTATTTCTTAAAATTTACACTCGAGTGATATTGGTCTGTAGTTTGCATTCATGTACTGTCTTTATCAGGTTTTGCATCACAAAAGTAATAAGGAAGTTTTTCCTTTACTCTCAATGCTCTGAAACAATATGTAGAACATTAGAACTACCTTATCTTTAAATGTTTGTTAGAGTCTTCTTGGGAAAACATCTGGACCCTGTTTTTCTGTAGGGCTATTTCTTAATGATATTCTCAATATTTTTATACGAAAATCGGTCTATTTAAGCTTTATAATTCTAGTAGGGTAAATTTGGTAATATGTATTTCCATAGGACATTATCCATTTTATCTTAATTTTCAAATTCATTTCTATAGAGAAAAATCTCTTCTGCTTCAACAGTTCTTGTCATTTCTTAATCGGCATACTTGTACTTTATCCCTTCATTTCTTGGACAAGTTACCTAGTGGTATTTCTGCTTTTTTTTTTTCTTTAATAAAGTGATTTTGATTTATTAATGAGGTCTATTTTATTCTATTCTCAATCTCTGCTTTTACCTTTATAGTTTCCTTTCTCGTGCTCTCTTTTGGTTTACTTTGTTCTTTCCTAGTTCTTTTTTAAAAACTTATGAGTTTTCCTGCA
The DNA here is from genome assembly GCF_009828535.3 of Hylobates moloch. Classification (NCBI taxonomy): domain Eukaryota; kingdom Metazoa; phylum Chordata; class Mammalia; order Primates; family Hylobatidae; genus Hylobates; species Hylobates moloch. The sequence continues at coordinate 38,472,645 of NW_026652282.1, forward strand.
ATCACTGCTTTACATATATCTCTTAGATTCTGATACATACTGTTTTCATTGTCTTTATTCGTATAAATTCTGTAATTTTTTTCACTCGCGTCCGTGTGAAGAGACCACCAAACAGGCTTTGTGTGAGCAACAAGGCTGTTTATTTCACCTGGGTGCAGGCGGGCTGAGTCCGAAAAGAGAGTCAGCGAAGGGAGATAGGGGTGGGGCTGTTTTATAAGATTTGGGTAGGTAAAGGAAAATTACAGTCAAAGGGGGGTTGTTCTCTGGCAGGCAGGAGTGGGGGTCACAAGGTGCTCAGTAGGGGAGCTTTTGAGCCAGGATGAGCCAGGAGAAGGAATTTCACAAGACAATGCCATCAGTTAAGGCAGGAACAGGCCATTTTCACTTCTTTTGTGGTGGAATGTCATCAGTTAAGGCAGGAGCCGGCCATCTGGATGTGTACATGCAGGTCACAGGGCATATGATGGCTTAGCTTGGGCTCAGAGGCCTGACAGTTTTAATCTATGTTTCCCCTTCACCCAGGAGTTGTTTCATAGAAGGGTTTTTCATTTCCAGGTGAAAGAGCTCATTTGTTTTATATGTTTGCTTGTTTGTTTTTGTCAATAATTTCCAGTTTTATTATATTGTGATCAGATAAGTTATTTGAACCATTTCAACATAATGTAAATTACTGATGTTTTCCTTGTGACCTAATGTAGGATTGGATTTTGAGAATGGATTAATAGGTGCTTGAGCAGAAGGCATATGAGGATGTACAGCTCATATATGTTCATAAAATCTACGTTATTAATCAAGTTGCTTAGGTATTTTTTTCTCCTTATTTTCTTTTTGTTCTTTTGATCTGTCTTGCACTGAGAGTGTTATAGTAACATCTGTTATGATTACTGTGTTTTCATATGTTTCCTTGAATATTCTGTAGTTTTTTTTCAAAAATATGGATGCTGTCTACATTTAGTGTATAAATATTCACACACATTATGGCTCCACTTTGCAGTACAATGTTTGGCCACACACACAAAAATGTCCTTTTTGTCATATTTAATGCTTTGGGGCTTAAACTTTGATGATATCAACATCTCTATGCCTATGCTTCCTTTGCTTCCGTTTAGTATACTTTTCTCATTTGTTTATTTTGGCCTTTCTAAATTTCTTAATTATAGGTATGTATCATGTCCATGGCATATTGTTGTGGTGTGTTTTGTGAGAAAATTAAAAATATTTTTAAAAATCATGAATGTATTAGTTATTAGGGAGAAAAGTAATATATTTTTCTTACACATCACTAGGTTTATGGCTGAGGCTCCTGTAACAAAATATAGATTAAAAAGAGAGAAGCATAACAAATTCACTTAGTGTAAGTTGTACATGACACAGGAGACTTCAGAAATGAAGACCCAAAAATTCAGCAAAAACTGTATTTTTGTGGACAGTCATGCAGAGGTATAATTAGAAGACAAAAGGATAAATGGTAAGAAGCTGCAGGAAACTTAGCAAGGCCTGTTTTTTTCAGATTCTTCTTGGCCTCTCTGTGTGACATTCCTTCCCTCTCGGTATGGGGTAGTCTACTTATCACATGAGGGTCTTCAAGATAGGAGGGAGGGAGAAGATCAGAGAGTAGTAACCTTCCTAGGTTTTCTGGCCTGCTTCAGGGAAGAAGGAACAAGGGAAATTTCAGTTTCTATGGCCCACTTTATGAGAGAAGAGATAGGAGAAGGTCAGAGAGAACTTCCTGCTTTTTTGTTTCTTTGTTTTTCAATTTACTTCAGCTTAAAATACTCAGTATGTCAAGATGCTATATTTTGGGATAGTGCTTCCTACCACATCATTATCTACTGCCAGACAGACAAACAACTCCACAACTTAGCAGCTTGAAACAACAAACATTTATTATGGTATAGTTTCTCTAGGTCAAGAATCAGGGAGCCTCTTAACTGGGATCTCTGGCCCACGGTCTTCCATAAAGCTCCAATCGAGTTGTTGGCCAGGCTACAGTTATCTCAAGGTTCAGCACTTTAAAGATTCACCTCCAAGCTCTTCTAGTTGTTGTCAAGTCTCATATTCTTGTTAGTTGTTGGCTGGAGATGTCAGTTTCTTACCATGTGATCCTCTCTACAGGACAGCTCACAATATGGCATCTGGCTTCTCTCAGAACAAGTGAGCAAGGCACTGAGAGAGAGTAAGACAAAAGCCACAATCTTTTTGTAACCTAATCTTTGAAGTGACATCTCATCACTTTTGCAATATACTGTTCATTAGAAGGTAGTGGGTAATTTCAGTCTACACTCAAGGGAAGGGAATTACACAAAGGCTTGAATACTTGGAGGTAGCACTCTTTGGGGATAAAAGCTACCTATCACAGTTTTCCTTCTGGCTCTCAATGATCCACTTCCTTTCCACATGCAAAATACACTCACCCCCTCTGAAGGTCCTCAAAATTCATAAATCATTAAAGTACCAGCTCAAGGTTTAGAATCTCATTATCTAAATCAGGTCCGGGTGCTGCTACGTGGGTGAAGTTCCTCTTGTCTTGTGGACCTGTAAAACTAAATAGCTGAGTTATCTTCCTCCCAACACACCCAACATATAATTGTGGAACAGACATGTGATTAACACTGTAGATATTCCTTTTTAAAAAGGGAGAAAATGGGAAGCAAAAAGGAATCACCATTCTGCAGAAATCTTAAATCCAGCCAGGCAAATGTTAGATATTCCTTGATTGGGTCTGGGTACTTGGCTTTACATGCCTAGCTTTTTGGTTTAGCCTTCTGAATCAGAATTTGCAGCTGAGTGGTTTCCTCAGTTTGCTACGTACTAGTAGAATTTTGAGGGATCCAAGAACCTCTTTTCATTTTGTTTTCTCTTTGTCCCTTGCAGTCCAAGCTGTCAATATTTTTGCTGATACAGTTTTATCAATAACTGTTTGGGTCTCCTGTAAATTTCATTGAGGTTTCCTTCATTAGAGAAAAACCTACACCTACAAATTCCCTTGAGATAAGTTCTTCTCTACCTTGTGTTCCTGCCCATAGGGCTGTGAAACAGCACCTTTAAGCTTTTGATTTAAAGGATCTGTAAGGCATACTCTTAATCTCTTTAAAGTGCCTTTTGTGTGACTGAATACAACTTTGAAGATCTAAATAGAATCTTTGATATTTCTTAAATTTTAAGAGATTTTACAGTCACACTTTTCATTTTTGGACAATGATTCCTGGAAGTGCCATAGATTTGATCAGAAGTCATTTCTTAATTTAAGCATTATTTGCCATTTGGAGAGGCTAAGATTTTCAAAGCCATAAGTCCTGGCTCTTTTTAAAAGAACACCACACCCTTCCCTCAATTTATCTCTCCCCTGTCACATTTTACTATAAGTATCAAGAAGCAACTAGGTGGTACATTCAACACTTTACTTAGAAATAACCACAGTTAGACTACCCAGTTCATTAAGCACATTTTCTACTTCTCATATAACCACAGACAACAGTTATATTCTGCCACTACATTATAAGAATCCCAGCTTGGGCAATGTAGTTAGACCCCAGCTCTACAAAAATAAATAAATAAATAAATAAGTAAAAAATAAAATAAAATAAAAAGCCAGGTGTGGTGGCATGTGCCTGTAGTCCTAGCTACTTAGGAGGCTGAAGTGAGAGGCTTGAGCCCAAGAGTTTGAGGTTACAGTAAACTATAGTCATATAATCATGCCACTGCATTCTGCCCTAGATGACAGAGTGAGACCGTGTCTCTTAAAAAAAAAAAAAGAATTTTTTTAGGAATTTCCTTCCTCTGAGATTCCAATAACATTTTCCTCACTTTCCCGTAAGCGCTCACTAGTACCTTCCTGAAAGTCCCAAATTTTACAGCGTGTTCAAGGCACTTTAAACATTTACTGACACTTTCCTCAAAATTCACTGCCCAGTTCCAATGTAATGCCCACAGTTTTAGTTATTTGTATGGCAGTACAAGACTTCCAGGTAACAAAATCTGTACTCATTATCTAGTGCTATGTAGCAAATTACCCTGAAATGTGGAGGCTTAAAACTATAGACTTTTATCCCATAGTTTCTTAGGGACAGGAATCCAAGTATGAACTAGTAGGGTTCCTCTAGTTCAGATTATTCCATAGGGCTATAATCATTTTGTAGACGGGTTTAACTGACTGTGGTAGGTGCCTCTAATGATATGAATATTATTCTTTTACTGTCATTCATTTTTACTAGTTTGTTTCTCATCCATTTTGCTTCTTTCTTTGTCTTCATTATCTTACTTGTTTTCTTGACTTTTTTCTATGCTCCTTATTAAGTTTCACTTGAGTCTATTCTACCTTGGGTACCTTATTACTAATTCTTTATTTCTAAGATATTTTGTCTTCACTTTAGTTCTTTCTTAAGACAATTCTCTTTTCATATCTCCTTGGTTTTTGTTGTTGTTGTTGTTTTCCATTTTCTTTCTTAGTGTTTGAATTTCTTACAAGGAGGTTTTTCATATCCTCAAACACATATTTGATTATATATTTAATTCTTACAGTTTTCTTCTGCTTTTTTTTCAGAGACTTCTCTTTGTATGTGTGAAATTTTCTCATTCGTGTGAAAGTTTCTCTTCTGATTCTTAAGAATAGTTCTATATGAATTTGCTGATTTTCATTTTGTTCATTTTTATTGCATTGGGATGTATCACAAGATTCCTAGTTTAGTGATGTCCTTTCTCTTTACATAACAATTTCATACATTGTAAACAGATTTGTTTGTTTGTTTTGGTGGAGTGGCAGGGCTGTGTGTCCCCTGGTTATATGATTCTCTTTTGTTCTGTAGGATCCTACATTTTTCCCTTTAGTTTCTCTTTTCTTTCATCACCTAATTACCAAGTGGAGTTTCTTACCTTCTTTATTGACTTTTTTTCTCTTTCAGAAGCTATGTTTCAAAGGTTGCCCCTTTAAACCATAGGTACTTTGAAATCCCTTCCCTGTGATCCATGTTCTGATCTAGTCATATGCTTTTTTAGAATATTCAGATTTAAGGTAGAATTAATCTTTCTGAGGATAATTTTGGATCAATTGGCTCCTTCCTTAACTTCCTTTTCTGTCTTCCCTACAGTTTTTCTCTTTTGCCTTGTGGCTGGAGGGTGGGGATTCAGGTGATAGCATGGAAGATTGTACTGGAATTTGGTAATTTTTATTTTTTTAACCTATTGTTACTCGGAAGTTTTCGCATTCTATGTCTTCAAGTTATGCGGAGGGCTTCTTTTGTGTAAATTTACATTTGCCATCTTGTTATTTGATATTGTTTTAGGAAGATACGGTGGGAGAGTGGTAGCTTGGTGACCACCATTGTCTTCAGCTACCTAGAAGTTCTCCTTTTAATTTTTTTAAACATTTCTAATTACTTTTTCAAATTTTGTGTTTGTTAAATTAGACATACCGAGAAGCCAGGGACTATGTACATCTTGTTCTGGTTTATTCCATTTGTCTAATACAGGTAAAATTATTGTAGAGTCAAAAGAGCACTACACTTTAGTCTGACATAAGGAATACTACATTCTGAAGACATGTGTTTACATACTTAGCCTATTTAGTCCTTAGATTCTTTATCTATAACCAAAGATCTCACAGGATTGTTGTGGAAAAAGTTTAAGTATAAAAGTACTTGACAATAGTTATTGTCCTATCTATGCTTAACCAACACTTATCCAACACACACACACACACACAAACTCTACATTAATAACCTATACAGTTTTCTGTTTTATCTTATGCAATCCTTAGTGTTTGATAATTACACTAAACCTTTTTATATGTAATTTTTCTGGCTAATCTGTCATCATGCTTTTCTTGTAAATACCAGTGTCTCAAGTCCCATTTCTTAAGATCTGGCTTTGGAAAATTGCTCTTGCATTTTCTTAATTTTATAAAAATGTGAAATACAAATTAAAATGTTAGCGCATATTTTATTTTTCATGAGTAGGTAGCCTATATTCATAGTTTATGTTAATGCAAAAAAGCTAGTACACTGAAAGCCTATTTTTAACTTGAAAATTTACAAAGTATAATAATCCTATTAGTAATAGCAATAACAGTTACACATATTGAAATTTTTACTATATGCCAGTCACCATTTTAAGTACTTTTAAGTTAAGCTAATTTAATCCTTACAACAATACTATGAGGTAGGTATTATTCTTTTTATCCTTATTATATAACTAAGCAAACTAAGTTAAGTAACTTGCTGGAGGTCACACAGCTAGTAAATGATGTAGCCTGTGTTTGAACCCAATGAAAAAGATGTGGTGAGTCAATTAGGCAAATGGTAAAATACTACTTATTCAGGTGGACGCTTCTTGAATCACTATTTAGTAAGCTAAAAATTTCTAAGAAATAGTAAATCACAAGCAGACAACATTACTTTAAAATACTCACCAAAAAAAGGTTTGAAGTCTTCCCTTTCCTGGACAGAGTAGGATACTAAAGAGCAAAGGGAGGAACAATACTCAAAGGGAGGGAATTGGAGGATATAAAAGGGTAAACCTTCACATAAAGTGGAAGAACTCCAACTTCAGATAATAGTGAAATTTTTGAATCAGTCCATCCTCAAGAAATAGCCCAGCCTTTTTGACTATGATGTCTGAAATGCATAGCTTCAAGGCAGTCAATTAAGATACTCTTACTTTTCACAGCGGTTCTCTTTGGGATTTTTGACTTGGAAAACAAATGAAGCAAATGAAGTTAATGACTCTTTCATCAAAGGCTCCCAAATTTTTTTTTTTTTTTTTTTGAGACGGAGTCTTGCTCTGTCGCTCAGGCTGGAGTGCAGTGGCGCAATCTCGGCTCACTGCAAGCTCCGCCTCCCGGGTTCACGCCATTCTCCTGCCTCAGCCTCTCTGAGTAGCTGGGACCACAGGTGCCTGCCACCATGCCCAGCTAATTTTTTGTATTTTTAGTAGAGACGGGGTTTCACCATGGTCTCGATCTCCGGACCTCGTGATCCGCCCACCTTGGCCTCCCAAAGTGCTGGGATTACAAGCGTGAGCCACCACGCCCAGCAAGGCTCCCAAATTATATCCATTGTATCAGTGAAAAATGCTCCAGTAGGAAAATAAGTTGCTCTGAGACACAGTGACGGAGGAAAGGAGGAAAAAGAAGCCCAGGTGATATAGTTTGGCTGTGTCCCCACCCAAATCTCATCTTGAATTGTAGCTTCCATAATTCTCATGTGTTGTGGAAGGGACCTGGTGGGAGAGAATTGAGTCATGGGGGCAGTTTCCCCCATACAGTTCTCGTGGTAGTGAGTAAGTCTCACGAGATCTGATGGCTTTATAAGAGGAAACCCCTTTCACTTGGTTCGCATTCTCTCTGCCTGCTGCCATATAAGAGGTGCCTTTCACCTTCTGCCATGATTCTGAGGTCTCCCCAGCCACGTGGAACTGCGAGTCCATTAAACCTCTTTGTCTTTATAAATTACCCAGCCTCAGGTATGTCTTTATTAGCAGCGTGAAAACGGACTAATACACTAGGCTAAGTGAGAGTCTAATGGTGGCACAAAGTTACTGGCTCCAGTCACAGAAAATGAAGGGTCTGACATTTAATTTCCAACCCCCTGTCCCACACTTTCTTCCTCAGAGTCCAGATGTGATCAGAGCATGCACAGCAACAACCATACCACCCATATTAGGAAATCAGTGCTCTAGCCGTATTATTAGATTTGGGGAAAAAAAATGAGAACCTGTCTGGACATTCATTAGATCTCTGGGCATATCTGACCTTTGCGTTATTGGTACAATTAGTAATCAAATCCTTGGCATTTTTCTGTCTTTACCCAGGAGGTTCACCTTATAATTTTCTCAAAGATCATTATTTAGGTCCCAAATCCCAGACTGAGCTGGCAACATGATTATAAAGAAAAAATAAACGTCAAGCAGATTAGATTACTTAAAAATTCACAGAAGAGGCTTGAAATTTTCTATTCACTAGAAAGAGCAGGGTCCGTACTACCTCTGTCAGCTTAACATTAACCAAGACTTGTAAAATTTAGCCTTTGACTTTAGCTAAAGTTGCAGCTCTTACCCTGAAATTTATTGGCTATACTAGTATTCATCTCAGTCACTGTAAATCATAAAGACATGTTAGGAAGTTAGTCTGAATATCATCAAAATCTTATAAAAATGAACAGAATATCAAACAAATATGTTTATACAATGGAATATAAAATTGGAGAATAGATATCTTTTTCCAGATGTGCTGAACACCACATTTCAGAAGTGGTCAGGAAAAACAGTGAGGAAAGGGTTTGTAGAAATTATTTAAGATGAGGCAAACAGAGAAGTAGACATGTTCATATTTTGCTATGTCTTAGAATGATGAAATAGGAGAGAGTGGTACTTTTCCTTTTCTCACCTTACCCCACAACATTAACTGAATTATATGATTTTAAAACAAAACCTTTGATTAGCTACAGACCAGTTACGTCTCCTCACTTTCTAAGCATGCTTAGAACTGCTTGTAAATGACAGATCTTTGTGATGGTAATGGGAGGCCAGTTAAAGCCCTTCCCCCCTCCCCCAGCCCCCCACTTGAGGTCATCAAAGCATGATTGTTTGTTAAATCTCCAGTGGCCGTCAGATTTATGAAGGTCCTGCCAGCCCAGTTTACCCTCCAAGTTTCCCAAATTTGGAGAGAAGAAGAAAGAAAAAGTTTGAACAGCTCATAAGATACATTTTTAATCTAGTAAGCAAGGTTAATTGGATAGGGGTATTGAAAATAGCCAGAATATGAACAAGAATTAGATTGGAAAACAGTAGTCATTTCATGGGTTCTATATGGTGAACATATTTGAGATGATTCTTTTTCAGTAGTCCTGGGACAACTAGATATTTGACTTATTACTTCCGTCCTTTTTTCCTGATTTTTAGGGAATATTTGTTTATAGCCAAACTAAAAGAGCAGGCTGCAGTACAGCCACAAGACCCATTTCTGTGTAATATTGCTGAGTGGAAAACTTAAATTCCCCAGTCAGAAAATAAGCATCCATTGAGAGATGAATCTTGTAGAAAAGTAGTGATGAAAAACTCAATCCACACCCAGAGTTTGGTGAAGGTCACTTCTGGATGATGATGGGGGGAAATGAAGCTGTGTATTTGTGAACCAAATTAATACACGAATCTGTAAAGCATTCAGGCTGACCTTGAGACAAATGCATCTCCTTCTTCCAACCAAATTATAGTTTTTAACTCCTCAGAAGGATTGCCTTTCTGAGTGCTGACTCCAAGAAAGCCTGCTCCCTGTTGGGTTGTTCCTGACAGGTATGAATGTTACCTTTTATCATCGCTTGTCCACTGATGACAAAAGGAAACTAATTAAAAGTAATTTCCAGGCTCTCAGAGTTAAGGTCCCCTCAGTGGCCTGAGAATTGTTTGCAGGTTTGGAAAGATGCCAACTGTGTGTTGGTTCTGGGCAATGATCCTGCACTCATATAAATTCTGGAGTTAATGGTGAAATAATACAGTCACAACTGGTGGGAAGCATATTTTTCTGTCTTGAAGAATGAAGTCCCTGCAGATGTGTAGTGAATGCATCAGTGTTCACTGCCATTGTGAATTCTCCTAAAGCCTCCTTCTGAATTCAGTGTCTCCCAAAGCATTTGAAATTTGTGGCATTTTCTATTATTCTTAAATGTGGTATATTCATGGCTTATTTACTTAAAGCCTCATTGTACATTTTGAAGAAATTTCTTGGCATAGTGTTTCAGTAATATCATTAGTTTCTCTGTATGAATAAATGCTCCCAGATGGCTTCATGTCAGCCATATACAAAATATCCCACTGTCCCTTTCTCTGAATGGCAAAAATAATTTTATTTTTATAGCATTTCTATTCCAATTGTTCCAGAGAAGTCTTCCAACTAAGTAATTAACTGTTATTGAGCAATAACTCATTTACTCTCATTTGCTTACTTTATAAGGCACACATTATTGTATTGTGGCCAGTACCGGTCATGCCATTAGTCTTTTTTTTTCTTTATTTCTTCTTAAAAAAAACCAGGATGCATGTGCAGAACGTGCAGGTTTGTTACATAGGTATACATGTGCCATGGTGGTTTGCTGCACCTATTGACCCATCCTCTAAGTTCCCTCCCCTCACCCCCCACCCCCCAACAGGCCCTGGTGTGTGTAGTTCCCCTCTCTGTGTCCATGTGTTCTCAATGTTCAACTCCCACTTATGAGTGAGAACACGCTGTGTTTGGTTTTCTGTTCCTGTGTTAGTTTGCTAAGGATGATGGCTTCCAGCTTCATCCATGTCCCTGCAAAGGCCATTATCTCATTCCTTTTTATGGCTGCATAGTATTCCATGGTGTATATGTACCACATTTTCTTTATCCAGTCTATCATTGATGGGCATTTGGGTTGGTTCCGTGTCTTTGCTATTGTAAATAGTGCTGCAATAAACATACATGTGCATGTGTCTTTATAGTAAATGATTTATATTCCTTTGGGTATATACCCAGTAATGGGATTGCTGGGTCAAATGGTATTTCTGGTTCTAGATCCTTGAGGAATCACCATACTGTCTTCCACAATGGTTGAACTAATTTACATCCCCACCAACAGTGTAAAAGCATTCCTATTTCTCCACAGCATTGGCAGCATCTATTGTTTCCTGACTTTTTAATGATTGCCATTCTGACCGGCATGAGATGGTATCTCATTGTGGTTTCGATTTGCATTTCTCTGATGATCAGAGATGTTGAGGTGTTTTTTTTTTCTTATGTTTGTTGGCTGCATAAATGTCTTCCGGGCCATTAGTCTTGAGTCCAGCATGTGTCCATAAATAATACCTGGTACTTAGTATATGTCCAGTTAAAATTTACTACATGAATTAATGAATGGATTAATATGTATACACAGTTTACCTTATATTTTGGATCTTAGCCTTGTGTTGATATGCATGGTGGAAAGATGTTTAAGGAAAAAAAGTTTGTTTTTTCCTGTCGTATATTCTCACAATACTTCTCAGATACCAATTGCAAATAGTAGGTTCCCAGGTTACCCAAAATTTCTGTCTGACTTGACTGCGAATGAGAGCTTCCCATAACCCTCTTCTTAGGCTTGATAATTTACTAGAGTGGCTCACAAAACTCAAGGAAACACTTTACTTACATTTACCCATTTGTTATAAATGGTATTACAAAGACTACAGATGAACAGCTAGATAAAGAGGTAATAGGGTGAGGCTCAGAAGGTCCCCAAGCACAGGAGCTTCTTTCCCCACGGAATTGGGGTACATCACCTTCCTGGCACATGGATGTGTTCTCCAACCCACAAGTTCTCTGAAAGTCATAGATCAGAGATTTTGATGGAGGCTTCATCATGTAGGCATGATCGACTATTAACTCAACTTCCAGCCCTTCTCCTCTTTCCAGAGGATAAGGGATGGGCCTGAAAGTTCCAAGTTTCTAATCAAGGCTTGGTATTTCTGGGGCCCAGGAACCATACATGAACTCACCAAGAGTCACCTCATTATGGCAAAAGATATTCTTATCACTCAGGAAACTCCAAGGGATTAGGAGCTCTGTGTCAGCAACTGGGGTAAAATAGCAAATATTAGAAAAAAAAGGTAAACCTAGCACCCCTAGTTTTTTAGAAGTTTACTGTTGATTGTTTAGGAGCTCTGTACCAGGGACCAAAAATCAAATATATTTCTTATTATAAATCACAATATCAAAAAGGACAGTTTCAACAATTGTTCCAATGGATACCTTTGGGAAATTCGTCAGCATGGAAGACCTAGAAATAGATCTTCTTCTAACTTTATTAGAGCATAGATGACCCTAGCTGACTTAATTGCTTGGCATGTAAATGAAGCCTTAGAAGCAAAATCTTGTATTTTAAGTATGAGTTTAGAGCTGGAGTGTAACTTCTAAAATTGTGTACTGTACTGATGGGCATGGGCAAGAATTCTTATCACCACTTCCCCCAAGGGCAGTGATGCTTGCATTATTCCTGTAGGTAAGTAGACTATTAAAAAGTGCATATTTGTAGAACATTTTGTTATAACTGTAGGTAGTTTCTTTTTTTTTTTTTTTTTTTGAGACGGAGTCTCGCTCTGTCGCCCAGGCTGGAGTGCAGTGGCGCAATCTCAGCTCACTGCAAGCTCCACCTCCCGGGTTCATGCCATTCTCCTGCCTCAGCCTCTCGGAGTAGCTGGGACTACAGGCGCCCGCCACCACGCCCGGCTAATTTTTTTTTTGTATTTTTAGTAGAGACGGGATTTCACCGTGGTCTCGATCTCCTGACCTCGTGATCCGCCCGCCTCGGCCTCCCAAAGTGCTGGGATTACAAGCGTGAGCCACCGCACCCGGCCTAACTGTAGGTAGTTTCTTTATAGACAGGTAGTTTCTCTGGAAGTGTTGCCTGTGAATAATCCTTTTTATGAATTACAAACAATTACTGGTTCCCATGCTTGAACAGTTTTATCTGCTTCAGTTCAATTAGATTTGGTAAGATAAATACTTGGGAGGGTGAAGTGTGTGGTTTCACAGGTAAATCTATGAATGTTGTTTCTTACTGAGGTTCATTGTGTACAAACTGCTTTTTCACTTCAACAGCATTCAACGTGCTTCCCTGAGCCTTCATCAAATAGGTTAAACATTGCTCGTTGTATTAAGCCTTCTAACCTATTTTTAGAATTTTACTGCCTGATTGTATCTAAATAATGCATTTGACAGAAGGAAATAACCACATTGACTTCCTTAAAATCTATCACATATTTAGATACAGTCAACCAAAAAGCTCCATATTCAGGAGGCTATACTTAGATACCAGCTGTTTGTTTAGATTTCTAATTCATAGTTACTCATTGAGTGGATTTTTGCAACAGGAGATGGAAGAGAATTTCGTTTGTTTATATATTATCTGTATATTAGGGTTTCTTTTACTCTGCAATGAGGAAGTTAAATGCTTTCAAACATCGTGAGTTTTTTTCTTTAAACTAAATTCAGCCAATTTTGCCCTTTTTTCTGCACATAAAATGAGCATTATTTCTCAGGTATTACCAAAGTCTAATGTTATATTTTAATATCATTGTAAAATGGGATTATATTTTTGAAACATTTCTATGTATTTGCACGTTCTACAACTAGGCTCTAGGGATTTCCTGCCTATTGGAGCACTGGGTTTCAGTGTTTCAGAGGAAGGGGAGATATACCCACTAGGAGAATTCTGCCGTTTCTCAGCATCAAGGGTCAAATTTTTATTTGCATCCACAGGGAAATAATAACATTCCTAAAATAATCACGTTTTTGGGAGAGAGAGAATTTTTATAAATTCCTTTAGCGTATGAAAGACCAAGCACGGAAAGGTCTTCATAGACATTTCTAGTGTTCACCAAAACCCTACTGAGCTCCTTGAAGCTAGTGAGGCCATGAATCTACTACTGACTAAGGAACCACAAGAAGTAACAGGCGTCTCTTCTAGACTGGCAGTGAAATTCTTCAATTCACTATTTCCTTTCAGTGATGAGACTAGAGTGGTGCAATTAAAATGGCAGAACTGCAATAATGAAGCAGACTGCACTGCTGAATCATCTCATGGAAGACAGTTGCACTGCTGGGTCACCTGATCTACAACAAACTTAGTGTGTTCAAGAAATAAACTTCATGTGTTAATCCCTCAAGATTTGAGGGTTGCTCATTACCACATCATAACTCAATTCTATTTTGACTAAAACAGGCTCAGACCATTGTATTTCTTCCATGAGTTTGAAAAAATGCCTCTCCTGTTGTGTGAAGGCTGAGACATGAGTTTTACTTGTGGAAAGGAAGAAGGAAAGGCACTGAACCTACTCCTGAATGAAAAGGTTATAGAACAAAGAAAGGGGTCACAGGGAGATCAAGAAAGGTGGGTGCTATGATCTGAATGTTTGTGTTCCCACCAAATTTATATGTTGAAACCTACTCTTCAATGTAATAGTATTAAGAAGTGGGGCCTATGGGAGATGATTAGGTCATGAAGGCTTTATCTGCCCTTATAAGTAGGATTAGGGCCTTTACAAAAGAATCTTGAGGGATCCTGTTTGCTCCTTCCTCTATGTGAAGATGCAGCAAAAAGGTGCCATTTTTGAAGCAGAGAATGAGCCCTCACCAGACACTCAATCTGCTGGTGCCTTAAGCTTAGTGCCCAGCCTGCAGACTGTGAGCAATAAATTCCTGTCGCTTATAAATTACTCAGTTGAAGGCATTTTGTTATAGTAGCCCAAATTGACTAAGACACTAGGCATGGGTGAAGGCTTTTGTATTACTATCTCTCAGTGTTGGTGGTAGAGTGGAAGTATAAGTATTTGGGTTCTTCCAAAGCCTCTTTGTCAATTTCATTTCTTAATTCTCATTGTCTGTGTTTAATTCTATCATTTAACAATTTAAATTTACTCCTGCCCTGTCCTAGAATTTTTATTGTTGCTCTTATACAATCTGATTTTATTTCTCTTTTAGTCTTTATGGTCACAACACTCATTTTTTATTCATTTTAGATTAAAAATCTAATGAAATAGAAGCATTGCTTTCCAAAACTGGCTTCATAAGATGATTTACTTGGATAAAGCACAGACAGTCAGTGTATGTTCAAACTCTGATTACTGAAATGAGTCACTTTACTTTCTATGCCAGCTTTACTGTCTCTGACCAAGAAACACGCCATATTCTTTCCTCTGAATGCATTTTCAAAATGTTCTACTGTATAAGCAAATTCCATTGCATTCTTCATATTCTCAATATTTCATAGGCAAAATTACTCTTTCATTATTTTGATGCTTTCCCAGAATGGTTTACAAGCGCTATTTTCTAAATTGCATTTGATTTGGCCTTTGCTACTTTGTTGATGTACTTATGAGGGAACAACAAAAAGTTTGTGAAAAAATGGAATTAAAAGATAAAAATAAAAAATATAAACCTCATTTTTCAACATAAGCTCCATCAAGTTCAAGACAGTTGTGAGCAATGATACCAGCCATTTAGCGCATTCCTGAAGAACTGAGGGTTCTGGGAATTTAACCATGTCAATGCAGTTTTTTGGTTTTTGTGTTTTTTTTACATTATTAACTGAAAAAAAAAGGATGACCTTTAAAGTTGTTTTTGTTTGTTTGTTTGTTTTTAGAGACACGGTCTCACTCTGTCACCCAGGCTGGAGTGCAGTGGTGCAATCATGGTTCACTGCAGCTTTGACCTCATGGGCTCAAGCGATCCTCCCACCTCAGCCTCCCAAGTAGCTGGGACCATGGGTGCATGCCACCATACCAGCTATTTTTACATTTCGTTTTCATAAAGGTAGGGTCTCACTATGTTGCCCAGGCTCATCTTGAACTCCAGGTCTTAAGCTATTCTCCCACCTTGGCCTCTCAAAGTGCTGGGATTACAGGCATGAGCCACTGCACCTGTCCCTTTAAAGATTTTTTAAGATTAAGAAACAAAAAGAAGTCAGAGGAGTCAAATCAGGACTGTAATTTGCCTAATGATTTCTTATTGAAATTCTCACAAAATTACCTTTGTTTGATGAGAGGAATGAGCATGAGCATTGTCATGGTGGAGAAGAACTCTCTAGTGAAGCTTTCTGGGAATTTTTCTGCTAAAGCTTTGGCTAGCTTTTCTCAAAACACTCTCATAATGAGCAGATGTTATCATTTCTTTGGCCCTCCAAAAAGTCAACAAGCAAAACGTTTTGAGCATCACTAAAATCTGTCTCCATGACCTTTGCTCTTGACCATTCTGCTTTTGCTTTGATTGGACCACTTGTACCTCTTGGTAGTCATCACGTTGATTGTGCTTTGTCTTCAGAATCATATTAGTAAAGCCATGTTTCATCTCCTGTTACAATTCTTTGAAGAAATGTTCCAAGGTCTTGATCCCACTTATTTAAATTTTCTATTGAAAGCTCTGCCCTTGTCTGTAGCTGATCTGGGCACAACAGTTTTGGCACCCATCGAGTGGAAAGTTTGACTCATGTTAATTTTCCAGTTAGAATTGTGTAAGCTGAACCAGTTGAGATGTTTATTATGCTGGCTATTGTGCGGTTAATCATTGGTCATCTTCAATTAAGGCACTGTATTAGTCCATTTTCATGCTGCTGATAAAGACATACCCAAGACTGGGCAATTTACAAAAGAAAGAGGTTTAATGGACTTACGGTTCCATGTGGCTGGGGAGACCTCACAATCATGGTGGAAGGCAAGGAGTAGCAAGTCATGTCTTACATGGATGGCAGCAGGCAAAGAGAGAGAGCTTGAGCAGGGAAACTCTCATTTTTAAAACCATCACATCTCATGAGACTTATTCACTACCATGAGAACAGTACAGAAAAGACTCGCCCACATGATTCAATTACCTCCCACTGGGTTTCTCTCATGACGTGGAAATTGTGGGAATTTCAATTTGAAATCTCATCCTAGAATTCAAGATGAGATTTGGGTGGGGACACAGCCAAACCATATCGTTCTGCCCCGGCCCCTCCCAAAACTCATGTCCTCACATTTCAAAACCAATCATGTCTTCCCAACAGTCCCCCAAAGTCTTAACTCATTTCAGCATTAACTCAAAAGTCCACATTCCAAAGTCTCATCTGAGACGAGGCAAGTCCCTCTGCCTAGGAGCCTGTAAAATCAAAAGCAAGTTAGTTACTTCCTAGATAGAGTGGAGGTACAGGCATTTGGGTAAATACAGCTGTTACAAATGGGAGAAACTGACAAAAACAAGGGGGCTACAGGCCCCATGCAAGTTTGAAATCCATCAAGGCAGTCAAATCTTAATGCTCCAAAATGATATCCTTTGACTCCATGTCTCACTTCCAGGTCACGCTCATGCAAGGGGTGGGTTCCTATGGTCTTGGGCAGCTCCGCCCCTGTGGATGTGCAGGGTACAGCCTCCCTCCTGACAGCTTTCATGGCTGGTGTTGAGTGTCTGTGGCTTTTCCAGGCACACAGTGCAAGCTGTTGGTGGATCTACCATTCTGGGGTCTGGAAGATGGTGGCCCTCTTCTCATAGCTCCACTAGGCAGTGTCCCAGTAGGGACTCTGTGAGGGCTCCAACCCCACATTTCCCTTCCGCACTGCCCCAGCAGAGATTCTCCATGAGGGCCCTGCCCCTGCAGCAAACTTCTGCCTTGACATCCAGGCATTTCCATACATCCTCTGAAATCTAGGTGGAGGTTCCCAAACCCCAGTTCTTGACTTCTGTGCATTCACAGGCTCAACAGCATGTGGAAGCTGTCAAGGCTTGGGGCTTGCACCCTCTGAAGTCACAGCCTGAGCTCTATGTTGGCCCCTTTCAGCCACGGCTGGAGCAGCTGGGACTCAGAGCACCAAGTCCCTAAGCTGCACACAGCACGGGGACCCTGGGTCTGGCCCATGAAATCATTTTCCTCCTAGGCCTCTGGGCTTCTGATGGGAGGGGCTGCTACAAAGGCCTCTGACATGCCCTGGAGACATTTTCCCCATTGTCTTAATAATTAACATTCGATTCCTCATTACTCATGCAAATTTCTGCAGCCAGATTGAATTTCTCTTTTGAAAATGGGATTTCTTTTTTATCGCATTGTCAAGCTGCAAATTTTCCAAACTTTTATGCTTTGTTTCCCTTTTAAAACTGAATGCCTTTAACAGCACCCAAGTCACCTCTCAAATGCTTTGCTGCTTAGAAGTTTCTTCTGCCAGATATCCTAAATCATTTCTCTCAAGTCCAAAGTTCCACAAATCTCTAGGGCAGGGGCAAAATGCCACCAGTCTCTTTGCTAAAATGTAACAAGAGTTATGCTCCAGTTCCCAACAAGTTCCTCATCTCCACCTGAGAACACCTCAGCCTGGATTTCATTGCCCATATCATTATCAGCATTTTGGTCAAAGCCATTCAACAAGTCTCTAGGGAGTTCCAAACTTTCCCACATTTTCCTGTCTTCTTCTGAGCCCTCCAAACTGTTCCAACCTCTGCCTGTTACCCAGTTCCAAAGTCACTTCCACATTTTTGGATATCTTTCCAGCAGCACCCCACTCTACTGGTACCAATTCACTCTATTAATCTGTTTTCATGCTGCTGATAAAGACATACCTGTGACTGGGCAATTTACAAAAGAAAGAGGTTTATTGGACTTACAGTTCCACGTGGCTAGGGAGGCCTCACAATCATGGCAGAAGGCAAGGAGGAGTAAGTCACATCTTACATGGATGGCAGCAGGCAAAAAGATAAGAGCTTTTGCAGGGAAACTCCCATTTTGAAAACCATTACATCTCATGAAACTTATTCACTATCACAAGAACAGCACAGAAAAGACCTGCCTGCATGATTCAGTTGTGGGAATTATAATTCAAGATGAGATTTTTGTGAGGACACAGCCAAACCATATCAAGCATGCACAAGATTAATTTTTTCCTCGAAAATTGTTGTGGATGGTTTGCTGCTGCAGGCTTCATCTCCCACATTATCTCGTCCTTTGTTAAAATGAATTATCCATTTGTAAACTTATTTCTTTGGGGCATTATCCCCATAAACTTTTTGTAAAGCATCAGTGATTTCACTGTTTTTCCACCCAAGCTTCACCATACATTTGATGTTTGTTTTTGCTTCAATTTTATCAGAATTCATGCTGCTCTGATGGGAGGTTTTTTCCAAACTGATGTCTATTCTTAGTGCCTCCAACTAGATTCTGTTCTGACATGTTATAACAAATTGGTATAAGCTATTTTGGTGCAAAAAATTTTTGAAATCTTTGCATAGTTTTTTTTATAATAAGCATTTTTCATGAACATATTGAAGACACCTTGTATAAGCACATGCTTGCAGGTTGCTTGCTGTTGGTATCAAAACTAAGTTCTGATTCAGCTTGTCATTCTCATCTACATCTCACAGATGCAAAAGCTTTACTTCCTTCAATTGTAGTTTTAGTTGTTTAAGCAGTTGTTACACATCTTCTTTTCTTAACATTAACCAAGCTTGAAATAAATTCAGTGGTAATTGCTCTATTCTGAATTGTCACACAAACTCTTTGATCTCCCTTAATAATGTTTTATTTTAGCTATAAATTACACATAGCTTTAATATTATCTTGTATGAATCAGTGCAGAGCAAGATTGTTATCAGTACATAAAGATGAATTATAAAAACTTACAGGTTTTCTTCTCCCTTGTTTCATTTTCAAAAGGTTATATTGTTTTTAACACTTAATAGACAAAAATAAACATCTGTAGCTATAAACTAAGATATGGTTGATGTGGATGTAGGTGAGAAGATTTGGAAAATTCTTGAGTTCAAGTGATGAGGATACCTCTTCAGGGAGACAAGACTGAAATGTTTTTTGTAACCTAAATTTTGAAATCTGATCATCTGAATTGTATCCAATCTGAATAGATAGAGGAAAGCTGGACCTGGAAAGAAGGAGTAAAAACTTCTGTCCAGCTGGACCTGGAAAGGAGGAGTAAAAAATTCTGTCCAAAGAAGATGACACACTGGGCCTGAGGGGCATCCTTATATTACATTCAACAAATAGATTCTGATGCACATCAACAAATAGATTCTGATGGACTGTGCCTGCCTACCCTACTAGATAGATGTATCTATTGCCAGAACTGTCTATCTCCTTTGTCTCTATGCTGACTATGTAAATTTTAAATTACTATTTTGAATTCTCAGAGACCTTGATACAGAGTAGGTAGGAGATGCACTGGACCATGGAGATGAGTATTTGAGTCATGGGTAGAGCAACCATATGTCCTGGTTTGTCCTGGACAGTCATAGTTTGTACCTCTTGTTCCAGCTTAATTATTAATAGCTCCTCATTTTCAATCTTAACTATGTCAGTTTGGACAATAAATTGTGTAGTCACTTTAGTTTATAAGAAACTCTTTAGCAATACATTTATTTGAATGCAATTTATACAACTGTCTCTTATAAGTTTGGTTAGATGTAGTTTGTCTCTGACAAACAAAAGTTAAAGTGTATTCTTATAATCTTCAGGTAGGAAAGACAGACATTAAAAAGGAAAAGAATGACTGATTTTGTCAAATGAAAATTAAGAAAAAGTTCCATGCCCTCCAGAAAAAATAATTTGAAGAGTATGTTTGTTCTATATAACACATAGTGAATTAATATCAAGAAAATATAGATATCTTATACACTAATATGAAAAGGACAATCAATAAAAAAGTAAAAAATAAGTAAAAGGGAAAGAAATACAAATATTGTGTTAACATACTGCGAATTGCATACATTCGAATGAGTAGAAGCATGAAATATCATTACTTGCCCATCAGGTAAAACCTAAGAATTAGTGATGTCAAGAGTTAGCACATATTTGGGAAGTCAAACTTTCTCATCTACTACTGGAAGTTGTGTAAATTGGCAAAATAATTTTATAGGGCCATTTAGCAGCAGCATGTACAGTCAGCTTTTAATATCCATGGGTTCCATACCCATCGATTCAACCAAATGTGGATTCAGGAAAACAAAAATTGCTTATGTACTGAACACGTACAGACTTTTTTTGTCATTATTCCCTAAGCAATAAATTGTAAAACTATTTACATAGCATTTATATTGTGTTAGGTATTATAAATAATCTAGAATGGCTTAAAGTATATGGGAGAATGTGGATAGGGACTTGAGTATCCGTGAATTTTGCTATCTGTGGGAGATCCTGGAACCAATCCCCTACAGATATAGGTATGATTGTAACCGTGTTTAGATATTATACTAGTATACCTGGTATCTATCCTGAGAAAGACTGAGAGCACACAAGTGCACAAAGAGGCATGTAGAGATTAATTGCAGCACTTTTCTGAAAAATAATTTTGAAATATTGGAAACAAATTATCATGAGGGAATAATAAAATAAGTTATAAAATATTGATGCAATTGAATATATGCAGCAGCTATAAAAAGTTAAGTAGATTTGTTTGTATTGACTGACAAAAAAACAAGTAGAAAATTATTCAGATAGCTAACCTCCCAAGCTAAATATCTAAATTTCAAATATTTAAATGAATTGACAAAAAGATGGAAGAATACCCATCAAACTTTTCAATGTTAAGGAATAGAGCAGGAATGAGGGAAAAGTTTGCTCTGTTTACTTAGCTATAGTAAAACAAATTACAAAGAAAAATTTTAAATATAAAAATATTTTGAATAATTTTTAAATTTAGTAAAGTATATAATGATTCTTAATGTTGCTATAAAAAAAGTATGGTTTTCATACATTGATTGGTACAATTCACATTTTGTGTCCATAATATTAGTTCATAGAACTGGAATGGCCTGGGACTCAGGAGGCCTGGATTCTAGTGCTAACTTTTGCAAGTTCCTCACCTGCTCAGCTGTCATTCTATCATTTAAAGGGCATGGACTAGATGATCTTCAATGTCTAACAACCACTGATTCTGTGATAATCTTGAAATCAAACAAATGTATTGAAGGTATTTATTATGACTTTCATGTCCATAGATTCCATGTTTTGGGGAACCTTTCAAATTCAAGTTTTTTCCCCATTTTTTAATGAGCAGACTCATCACACCATATATCTGTCTTGGCGGGGGGGAAATTGTCACCTTGATATAATCATCCTTAACAAAAAAGCTTGGGAAGTGGCTTACCTAGAATAAGATACTGGATAGATAATGCAGGTAGCAAAGTATAGTGAGAACATAACATAATTTAGGAGTCAGACAGGTGTATATCATCTGGAAGACCTTGAAAAAGCTATTGAAGGGATCTTAGCCTCATTATCCACATCTATAAAGTGGAGCTGATACTATCTATGATTATACTCCTCTATGTATAGTAATAGTTACCATTTACTAAGCCCACACTATATGACTGGCAACATATCAAGCACTTTATACAATATCTAATTTAATTTTCATGATGAATCTTAACTGTTGATGAAAGCCTAGTTACTTTGTGACTCATTATAGGAGAATGCTGATCTATTGTATATAGGAGAACAGGCCTCTTAATGGATGATGCCAGACCTCATTTTTGTTATCATGGGGATTCTCTGTGACATCCAAATACAGTTTATTGCAGTATATCAGTGTTTGTAGAATAATAATGTTCCTTTAGTGCCAAATAATGTTCCTTTAGGGCTAAATCTCATTCCTCTTGTTTTGTTTTAGAAACTTCCAATCAGGAGTCACTACAACAGCTCTTTTGTTTATACCTTTGCTTGGTATTGTAATATCTTCCAGGTGTGGTGGTTCACTCCTGTCATCCCGGTGCTTTGGGGGGCTTAGGTGGGAGAAATGCTTGAGTCTAGGAATTTAAGGTTACATTGAGCTATTTTTCAGGCCACTGCACTCCAGCCAAGATGACAGAGAAAGACCCTGGCTCAAAGAAACTTAATTTTTACAAAACACTATAATATAATTCTTCTTTGTAAGTATTTTCACTTATTCTAAATGTTATGGCTGCATGATATCTGCCAGTCATCATTTTAGGTGGGATGTGAGCCACTCTTCACTCTCTTTCTCCCCTACAACATCAGCCTCTTCAAGGATCTTGCTTACAGATAGATTAATCAATGTACAGAGGAAACTCTTTTGCATAATACTTACAAAACTATATGCAATTTTCAATTCTGCCATAATTACTTTGTAAATGCAATGTCATTTCAATCAAAATGCCTACAAAAATTATAAAAAAAACTAAAGGAGGCAAGCTAATTATCAAGCTATCTAGAAGACAAAGTGCGTAAGTGCAGCTAAGGATTTTTTTTAAAAACCGTGATGAGGAGGACAAACAGGAAATATATAAACTGTGATTTAGACTGAAATTGTAGGAAGGAGCCTTCATGGGTTAGAAGCATGTCTGTAATCATGCTCACTCTAATTATAATTAGAGCTAAAGTAGCAACAATTAGGTCACTGTTTACAACATTTTCTTTTGCATATGGTAGATAAGACTGGCTTAGGTTTTCTTAAATAGGGCATTAGAATTCAGACATTTATTTTTGCCTGCCCACTCAAAAGCTATTTCTCCTTCCTTGCTAAGGAAAATCTGCTTTAGGCAGCAAAACTCCAAGAGAAGTGGCAAGTTTAGGGATGAAAGCCACCATAGTAATAGGAAGCTCTTCTCAGATACGAAGAGCTTGGTCCTCAGGACATCATTAAAATGCTGGGCCACCACTGAGACCACTGACTTCAGGGATTTTTATTAAATAAACAAAATTATATTTGTACCTAAAAACATTTTAGTCAAGTTATCCATTACCTGAAGCTAAAAACATTTCTAATTAATACAAGTGATAGAGTGGCAGTGTAAAAATAAGTATTCTAAAATAATCTTTGCTTATTGAACATTTAAATAAATATACAAAAATTTGTTGATCTGTATGATAATTAATGTCTTTACTGAAAAATCATTGAAATTCCAGAAGTATGTATGGAGATAAAATGTAGAGAGCCAATAGGTTAATCATAGGGATTAGCAGCAGAAAATCACTCAACTGTAAACTGATTTCCCTGTTTCCTTCATCAAGGTGAATTTAGTATTTTAAAATGGCTGAAAGGTTCTTCTGAAGATTTACATAGCTCTATTCAATCTTTTTTTTTTTTTTT
>NW_026652282.1:38506290-38572671 GCF_009828535.3 Hylobates moloch
GTCAAAGATCAGTTAGCTGTAAGTATTTGGCTTTATTTCTGGGTTCTTTATTCTGTTCCATTGGTCTATGTGCCTATTTTTATACCAGTATCATGCTGTTTTGGTAACTATAGCCTTATAGTACAGTTTGAAGTCAAGTAATGTGATGCCTCCAGATTTGTTCTTTTTGCTTAGTCTTGCTTTGGCTATGCAGGCTCTTTTTTGGTTCCATGTGAATTTTAGGATTGCTTTTTCTAGTTCTGTGAAGAATGATGGTGGTATTTTAATGGGAATTGCATTGAATTTGTAGATTGCTTTTTGGCAGTATGGTAATTTTCACAATATTGATTCTACCTATCCATGAACACGGAATGTGTTTTCATTTGTGTGTGTGTGTCATCTGTGATTTATTTCAGCAGTGTTTTGTAGTTTTCCTTGAAGACATCTTCTACCTCCTTGGTTTGGTATATTCCTAAGTATTTTATTTGTTTTTTGCAGCTGTTGTAAAAGGGGTTGAATTCTTGATTTGATTCTCAGTTTGGTTGCTATTGGTGTATAGTGGTGTTGCTGATTTGTGTACATTGATTTTATACCCTGAAACTTTACTGAATTCGTTTATCAGATCTAGAAGCTTTTTGGATTATTCTTTAGGGTTTTCCAGGTATATAGTCATATCATCACCAAACAGTAACAGTTTGTCTTCCTCTTTTATGATTTGGATGCTCTTTATTTCTTTCTCTTGTCTGACAGCCCTGGTAAGGACTTCTAGTACTATGTTGAATAGATGTGGTGAAAGTGGGCATCCTTATCTTGTTCCACTTCTCAGGGAAAATGTTTTCCACTTTTCCTGTTCAATACAATGTTGGCTGTGAGTTTGTCATAGATGGCTTTTATTATCATGAGGTATGTCTTTTCTACGCCAGTTTTGCTTAGGGCTTTAATCATAAAGTGATGCTGGATTTTGTCAACTGCTTTTTCAGCATCTATTGAGATGATCATATGATTTTGTTTTTAATTCTGTTTATGTGATGTATCACATTCATTGACTTGCATATATTAAACCATCTCTGCATCCCTTGTATGAAACCAACTTGATCTTGGTGGATTATCTTTTCAATATGCTATTGGATTAAGTTAATTAGTATTTTGTTGAGGATTTTTGCATCTATGTTCATCAGGAAAATCGGTCTTCTTTTTTTGTTATGTCCTTTCCTGGTTTTGGAATTAGGGTGATACAGGCTTCATAGAATGATTTAGGGAGGATTCCCTCTTTAATTTTGGGAATAGTTTCAGTAAGATTGGTACCAATTCTACCTTGAATGTCTGATATAATTCAGCTGCGAATCCATCTAGTCCTGGACTTCTTTTTTGGCAATTTTTAAATTAGTGCTTCAATCTTGCGACTTGTTTTTGGTCTGTTCAGAGTTTCTATTTCTTACTGATTTAATCTGACAGGATTGTATATTTCCAAGAATTTATCCATCTCCTAGATTTTCTAGTTTGTGAGCATAAAGGTGTTCATAGTAGCCTTGAATATCTGTTGTATTGCTGTGGTATCAATTGTAATGCCTCCTGCTTCATTTCTAACTGAGTGAATTTGGATCTTCTCTGTTCTTTAATCTTGCCAGTGGTCTTTCAATTTTATTTATCTTTTCAAAGAACCAGCTTTTGGTTTCATTTATCTTTTGTATTGATTTTCTTGTTTTGATTTCATTTAGTTTTCCTCTGATTTTGGTTATTTCTTTTCTTCTGCTGGGTTTGGGTTTGGTTTGTTTTTGTTTCTCTGGTTCCTCGAGGTGTGACATTAGATTGTGTATTTGCACTGTTTTATACTTTGTGATATATGCATTTAATGCTATGAACTTTCCTCCTAGCACCGCTTTTGCTCTGCGCTATAGGTTTTGATAAGTTGTGTCACTACTATTGTTCAGCTCAAAGAATTTTTAAATTTTCATCTTGATTTCATTGTTGACCCAAAGATCATTTAGGGACAGATTATTTAATTTCCGTGTATTTGTATAGTTTTGAAGGTTCCTTTTGGACTTAATTTACAGTTTTATTCCACTGTGGTCTGAGGGTATACTTGGTATGATTTCAATTTTCTTAAATATATTGAGACTTGTTTTGTGGCCTATTACATGGCCTATCTTGGAGAATGTCCCATGTGTTGATGTAAAGAGTGTTGTTCTTTACATATTCTGCAGTTGTTGGGTAGAATGTTCTGTAAATATCTGTTAAGTCCATTTGTTCTAGGGTATACTTTAAGTCCATTTTTAATTTGTTGACTTTCTGTCTTGATGACCTGTCTAGTGCTGTCAGTGAAGTATTAAAGTTCCCAAGTATTATTGTGTTGCCATCTATCTCATTTCTTAGGTCTAGTAGCAATTGTTTTATAAATTCGGGAGCTCCAGCATTAGGTGTGTATATATTTAGGACTGTGATATTTTACTGTTGGACCATTCATTTTATCGTTATATAATGACCCTCTTTTTCTTTTTTTTAACCATTGCTGATTTAAAGTCTATTTTGTTTGATATAAGAATAGCTACTGCTGCTCAGTATTAGCTCCCATTTGCATGGAATATCCTTTCCACCCCTTTTCCTTAAGTTTATGTGAATCCTTAGGTGTTAGGTGAGTCTCTTGAAGACAGAAGATACTTGATTCATGGATTTTTATCCATTATTCTATTTTGTATCTTTTAAGTGGAGCATTTAGGTCATTTACTTCAATGTTTGTATTGAGGTGTGAGGTACTGTTATATTTATCATGTTAGTTGTTGCCTTAATACATTGTTGGTTTGGTTTTTTCTGTTGTGCTGTTGTTTTATAGGCCCTGTGAGGTTCATGCTTTAAGGAGGTTCTATTTTGATAGATTTTGAGGTTTTGTTTCAAGATTTAGAACTCCTTTTAGCATTTCTTGTAGTGCTGGCTTAGTAGTGGTGAATTCTCTCAGCATTTGTCTAAAAAATACTTTATCTCTCCTTCATTTATGAAGCTTAGTTTTACTGGATACAAAATCCTTGGCTGACAATTATTTTGTTCCAGAAGGCTGAAGATGGGACCCTAATCCCTTCTGTCTTGTAAGGTTTCTACTGAGAAGTCTGCTGTTAATCTGATAGGTTTTCCTTTAAAGGTTATCTGATGTTTTGTCTCACAGCTCTTGAGATTCTTTCCTTTGTCTTGACTTTAGATAACCTGATCACTATGTGCCTAGGTGACGATCTTTTTGTGATTAATTTCCCAGGTGTTCTTTGAGTTTCTTGTATTTGGATGTCTAGGTCTCTAGCAAGGCCAGGGAAGTTTTCCTCAATTATTCCCTCAAATAAGTTTTCCAAACTTTAAATTTCTCTTCTTCCTCAGGAACATCAATTATTCTTAGGTTTGGCTGTTTAACATAATTACAAACGACTTGGAGGCTTTGTTCATTTTTTGAAATTCTTTTTTCTTTGTCTTTGTCTGATTGGGTTAATTGGAAAGCCTCAACTTTGAGCTCTGAAATTCTTTCTTCTACTTGTTCTAGTCTATTGTTGAAACTTTCCACTGCATTTTCTATTTCTCTAAGTGTGTCTTTCATTTCCAGAGGTCGTGATTGTCTTTTTCTTTATAATATCTATATCTGTGGAGAATTTTTCATCCATATCCTCTGTTGTTTTTTCAATTTCTTTTCATTGCTTTTTACCTTTCTCCGGTATCTTCCTGAGTAGCTTGATAATCAACCTTGTTAATTCTTTATTTGGCAATTCAGAGATTTCTTCTTGGTTTGGATCCATTGCTTTGGGGAGCTAGTGTGATCTTTTGGGGGTACTATAGAAACCTGTTTTGTCATATTACCAGAATTACTTTTATGGTTCCTTCTCACTTGTGTAGACTAATTCAGTGGAGGCATCTGAAATTCAATGTCTGCTGTTCAGATTCTCTTGTCCCACAGGGTGATCCCTTGATGTGGTGCTCTCCCCCTTTCCCTATGGATGGGGCTTCCTGAGAGCTAGGCTGTAGTGATAGTTATTGCTCTTCTGGGTCTCACCACCCAGCAGGGTTACCAGGCTCTGGGCTGGTGCTGGAGGATGTCTGCAAAAAGTCCTGTGATGTGATGCATCTTCAGGTCTCCCAGCCATGGATACCACCACCTGCTCTGGTAGAGGTGACAGGGAAGTGAAGTAGACTCTGAGAGTCCTTGACTGTAGATAGATTTAGGGTGCTGGCTTTCTTGAATGCTGATTATGCTACTGGTGAAGTTGTCACGTGGACACATTCAGGACCTCTGGTTAGCCAGTGTATTGCAGACAGTAGAATTTAGGTGTTGTCTTCTCCTTCCTGGGATCAGGGTTGTTCTGTCTTGAGTTGCTATGATGTTCTGAGTTGGTTGGCCTCCAGCCAGAAGATAGCATTTTCAAGACAGCACCAGCTATGATAGTTGTAGAAGTCTCTAGGCTTGACCTAAGATGGCCAGGGTAACTATTTTGGTTTCTTAGGTGATGGGCAGGACCATAAAGCTCCCAAGAATTTCCATGTTTTGTGTTTGGCTACCAGAGTGGGTAGGGAAATACCATCAGGTGTGGGCAGGGTTAGACAGGTCTGGGCTCAGACCCTTTCCTTGGGCTGTACTTACTGTGGCCACTGTAGGGGATAGGGAAGTGGTTCTTAGGTCAATGGGGTTATGTTCTAGAGGGGATCTTGGCTGCATCTGCTGTGTCATATAATTCACCAGGGAAGTGGGGGAAAGCTGGTAGAGAGAGGCCTCACCCAACTGCCATGCAGTTGGTGAGGCTGCTCTTGCTCCCTTGGTCCCCGCTATGTAGACCTTGCTCCAGGTCCTGAGCTACCCTGCTGAGAAAGCAAGCTTGGTTTTTGGACTTCATTACTCCCCATCTGCCCAGTCAGTTAGCTGCAGCTCCTATGCTCCTTCCCTCACTCCCTTGTATCCATAGTAGCTCCCGTTCATCCTGCAGACTCCACTCAAGAACATTTTTGCCCAGCCAAAACCACTACCAATTTCAGTTGGGAGCTTCCTTTGCCCCACGGCCATGAATTAGCCTTCTGAATTTCGCTGACTGACTTTCCCAAGGGCTCCTGTGAGACATAGGCATGGCTTTTGGGGGCTTGAGCTGAAGACTGGGAGTGCCTTCAAGGCACTTCCTGCTGCTACCTCTACTTATATTTCTCACAAATCCTTAACCCATTTCTTCTCTAGGTAAGGTTAAATCTTTCTCCTGTGATCAGATTCTCTGGTAGGGATGTGTGTTTGGCAGTAGGTTTTCCCCATTTCACACTTTGGGAACTCAGCTTTTCGTCTGTTTCAAGGAATTTTCAGTTGCATTCTGGTTCTCTCAAAGGATCTGTGAATTCGTTCAGTTTTCCTGGTACATTCCTGCAGTGGTTCTTGGTGCAAAAGACCATGATGTGAGTCTCCACACTGTTCTGTCTGTCCATGTGGGAGCTACACATTAGCCCTGTCTCCTATCTGCCATCTTCCTCTCCTCAATTTATTTAATCGACAAATAGAAATTGTATATATTTATCATGTGCAACATGATGTTTTGAAATATGTGTACCTTGTGGAATGGTTAAATCAAGCTAAATAATACTTGCATTACCTCACAACACTCACCATTTTTTGTGGTAAGGACACTTAAAATCTACTCTCTTAGCAAAAGAAAATACGTTGTTTTTGAAATACAGTAATACGTTGTTATTAACTATAGTCACCATGTTGTACAATGTATCTCTTGAACTTATTTCTCCTATCGAAATGAAATTTTGTATCCTTTGACCAATGTCTCCTCAATCCTTCATCTCCCACAGCCCCTGGTAACCATCATTCTACTCTCTGCTTCAATGACTTCAACTTTTTTAGATTCCACATACAGGTGAGATCATGTAGTATTTGTCTTTCCGTGCCTGGCTTACTTCACTTAACTTAATGTTTTCCAGGTTCATCGATGCTGTCACAAATGACACAATTTTCTCATTTTTAAGGCTGAATAATATTCCATTGTGTGTGTGTGTGTGTATATATATATATATATATATATATATATATATATATATATGTAGCATTTTCTTTACACATTCATCTGTTGATGGGCACTTAGGTTGATTCCATATGAAAACAAATGGGAATGCATATATCTCTTTGACATACTGATTTCATTTCCTTGGTATATATACCCAGAAGTGAAATTTTGGAATCATATAGTGGTTCTATTTTTAATTTTTTTAGGATAGGAACCTCAATATTGTTTTCCATAATAGTTGTATTAATTTATGTTCCCACCAACAATGTGCAAGAGTTCCCTTTACTCCACATCCTAGGCAACATATATTTTTCATCTTTTGATAATAGCCATTCTAGCAGGTGTGAGGTGATATCTCATTGTGGTTTTAATTTGCATGTCTCTGATGATTGGTGATATTGAGCATTTTTTCATATAACTGTTGGACAGTTGTATGTCTTCTTTTGAGTAATGTCTATTCAGGGCCTTTGTACATTTTTAAATCTGGTTATTTCTGGTTTTTTTTTTTGGAATTTGATTTGTTTGAATTCATTAGGTATTTTGGATACTAACCTCTAATAAGATGTATGATTTGCAAATATTTTCTCTCATTCTGTGGGTGTTCCCTTCACTCTGTTGAGTTTTTCATTGGCTATGCAGAAGCTTATTAATTTGATGTAATCCCATTTGTCTATTTTCACTTTGTTGTCTGTGATTTTGGGGCAATATTAAAAAAAATATTGTCCAGACCAATTCTATGGAGCTTTTCCCCTATGTTCTTTCTTGTTAGTTTCATAGTTTCAGGTCTTATGTTCAAGTTTTAAATTCATTTTGATTAGATTTTTGTATGTGGTGTGAGAGAAGGGACTAAGTTTATTCTTCTGTGTGAGAATATTCAGTTTTCCAAAAACCATTTATTTAAGAGACTGTCTTTCCCTGTTGTTTGTTCTTGGTACCTTTGTCAAAAAATCAATTGACCGTAAATGTCTGAGTTTATTTCTGGGCTTTTTATCCTGTTCCATTGATCTATGGACTTATGTGCCCATTTTATGCCAGTACCATGTTGTTTTGTTTACTACAGCTTTGCAGTATATTTTGAACTCAGGTAGTGTGATGTTTGTTTCATTTTTGTTTTTTCTCAATATTGCTTTAGCTATTTCTGGTGAGCATTCATGTATAAATGTATTTTTTGTATATATATATATACACACACTAATTTCTTTTGGGTAAATACCTAGGAGTAGTATTGCTAGGTCATGTAGTAGACATAGCTTTAACTTTGGGAAACTGAAAATAGTTCTCCAAAGTAGTTCAGTCATTTGCAGTTCCACCAACAATGTATGAGAGTTTTGGTTGCTTCACATCCTCCCAAAACACTTGTATTGTCTGTCTTTTTTATTTTGGACATTCTAGTGGGGATGAAGTAGTATCTTGTTGTGACTTTAATTTTCATTTTCCCTGAAGATTGACAATGTTAAACACCTTTTTAGGTGCCTATTGGCCATTCTTATATGTCCTTTTATAATATATCTGCTTGAATCTTTTGCCCATTTTTAATGAGATTGTTATCTTTTTAATATCAACTTGCAGGAGCTCTTTATAGAGGCTGGATATGACTATGTCATATACAGGTATAGATTTTGATATTCGTCTCTCAGTTGGTAATGTGAAGTCTAAATCTTACAGAGTGTAAAAATGACTTGTTACTAGCAGGGGACAGCAATAAAGGCACATATGTTTCGTTCTTTTCAAGTTTTTTCTGGAAAAGTAATTTTTGAAGTAGAAAGGGAAGACAATTTACTTCCTAGATACACAAGGATTATCACAAAAGTAGTTTAACTTCTCTAAACCTCAGTTTATCATTTGTAAAATACCATTAAAGTCATTTTGAGTTTCAAAAAGTAACAGAGTTGTTTTGAAGCAGGGAGCCATCAAATTGGTATTAGCATCAGATGTCATAGATTGCATGTGGGTATGATGTTGCCATTCAACTTTACTACCCAGAAATTGTTACTCTTATTTTGGTTTTACAGATTCAAAATGAAGATTCTTCATGCAATATCATTTTTCTGAACAAGCCCACAGAAAACCCTTCATTAAAACACTTCTGGGGACTTTTAAACCTAACCATTGTCAAGTATTTTAACTTAACTTTCTATTTTGCCCTAGGGGAGAACAGTTAGGCTGAAAAAGTGAAATGGTTTTTGCCTTCATTGGGTCTAGACACTAGTTGCCCCTAGGATGATAAAGCTTGACCCTCAGTCACTAAGGATTTCCCAAGCACTGAAACTTACCGAAAGCATGCACTTCTGCCTGCACCTCAGTAAAGGCTGGAAATATAACTCCCCTAACACTCCTGGATTCTTTTCTGTGCTTGACAATGGCCCCCAAGGGAGACTCTTGTGACAGAGTGCCTGTCCAGAGAGAAAGGATGATGTAACTAGAGCCCTGGACAAGGAGATATGGGACTTGAGGTCACCTTATTTTCTACTACAAAGAATAACTCAGTTAAAGATGTCGGGATTCACTGTTATGGACAGAAGGGGATGGGGATAAAGCAGATTTCAGAGCATGGTGAAGAGAGTTGAAAATTATTATAAACCATTGTGGCAGGATCATCTGTGGAGATGTCAAAGTCTGCCTTATTCTTTCTGCGGTAGGAGATAGGAAAGATAGGAGAATACTTTTTATTTCCATGCCCTACTCTGGCAAGAAGAATCAATACTGTGTTTTAAAACCTAGGTTCTTCTAAGCTCCATCTCCTAGAAAGAAAACAGCTAATGTCTGTGTTTTAGGTGGCCCAGAAAGAAACTCCTTGGCCAGGACTTTGCTGGGACTGTTAGTCCTCTAGTGGAATAAAGCTTGAGCTTCCCAAAGGAGAAGGGATGTAGAGAGGCTGGGGCTCAGACAAAAATTGATAAATGGTTCTTTAATCACATTTTCTTGACTTTATAAGTTCCAGATCACATGACTGAGATCAGATTTTCTATTGGCCTTAGCCAGATGCTTCGGGTTTGCAAAAATATCATATTAGTCATACAACCAGTTTTAATTGGTTACACAAATAATTCTAAAGTGGCTAGGATTGAGATCTATTCTCTATGGAAGATGCTTCAGTTCTGGGGCTAGCTCTGGCCATGTATTCTTTCTAACAGGATACCAATAGGCCATAGTCACTCCATTTCTCAGAGAGAGAGAGTTGTGCCCCCTCTGTGGGTGCTGTTTGGATTCATGTTGATGGTGTTAATAATAATCTTTTCAAATTGCACAGTTGGTCTTGTTAAAGAAAAAATTATTCTGACACTTGTTAAAATAGTACAGAAGAATTTATTCAGGGCTATTGTGATAGATGACAAGACTATTACAATAGGGGAGAGATTGGGCTCAATTTCAAATACCCGTTGAGCATACTAATCAAAAAATTCAAAATCAGAAATGCTTTAAAATCCAAAACTTTCTGAGTTCCAACATAATGCCACAAGTAGAAAATTACACAACTGACCTCATGTTATGGGTTGCAGTCAAATCATAGTCAAAACTTTTCTTTATGCATAAAATTTTTAAAAATATTATATAAAATTACCTCAGGCTATGTATATAAGATATATATGAAACATAAATTAATTTCATGTTTAGACTCGGGGTCCCATCCCCAAGATATTTCATTATATATATTCAAATATTCCAAAGTCGGCAAAAATCTGAAATTTGAAACATTTCTGGTTCCAAGCATTTTGGTTCAGGGATACTCAACCTATATAGCAAAGATATTTGGGGAATTATAGCCAATGAGAAGAATGAGGAAGCCAATAGATGAAAAATTATTAACAGAGACATCAAGGGTAGGGGAATCCTTGCTAAACTAACTTCACAGGATTCTTGCTGATGGCGGGTCAAGGATTTATATATCGAAGTCAGAGGATGATAAGCTTGAGCAGATATTGAAGATAATCAGATACGCAGGGTGGGGAGTCACTCTAAACTTATCTAGTAGGATTCTTTCTAAAACTGGTACAGGCAGGCCCAAGGACAAGGCCTAGTCAAAAAGATGGCTCTAAGCAAGGTAAATTAGGAATTAAAATTGTGGAAAGGACTTTCAATGCCAAATTTGAGTAATTGAAGCTTACTCATTTAGCATTGGAGCAAGGGAATCATGTGATCAGATATGTTTTTCAAGAAGAAAAAGAGATAAGGTAGAGATGGATTGGAATGAAAAAAAAAATGTGATCAGAAGGCTATAGAGATAGACCAAATGAGTGATAAGGACTTTTTAAATAGTGAGAGTAGCAATAGAGAAAATGATATAAGAGAAATACTTAATAGGTAGGATTGACAGGAAGTCGATTGTGTGGAAAGTAAGAGATAGGGAAAATTCTAAAATGATCAAAGATTTATGGAGGAAGGAAAAAAGCATTGTCAGTTTATAGTCCTGCCATAGGAAGACGTTTTTTCTCAGGTTAGTCTAATTCTATCCCCATCTCTCAGCTGGGCGTTTTTCACTTTCCCTGGTAGAAAGCATTATGCATTGAAAAGGCCTCCATTGCTTATTTATTCTCATGTCCAGAGACTTTGTCCCACATCCAATGTAGAAAAGACCAGCTGGCAAGACTAGATAAAGACTTCAGATAACTTTATCTGTTTCTCTTCATTATCTGCTCACAGACGTGACCTAGGAGAAATTCAGGATTTATTCCTACTGTTTTTCTTTTCATTTAGGTCTCAGAAATACAAAGCCTAGAAATCCAGTGCGGTAGGAGCATCTACACACATTTCTAATATTTTAATTTATATTTTTATTTGGAGTCACCTTTATTAGAGGCAAACAATTATTCAGTTTCCATTGAAAGACTTAATAGTATGGCAGA
The DNA here is from genome assembly GCF_009828535.3 of Hylobates moloch. NCBI lineage: Eukaryota > Metazoa > Chordata > Mammalia > Primates > Hylobatidae > Hylobates > Hylobates moloch. The sequence goes on from NW_026652282.1 coordinate 38,517,128, forward strand.
AAGTTCTGTTAAACTCCCCTTATAGTAATCACCAGAATCACAAATAGTTTCCTTGTGCCCTGGGGGCATTTGAATGTCATTAGTAATAAAGATCCTTATCCAGTTTTGTTCTAGTTTTTCCCAAAGGATCTTTATCTCTTTATATAGTTAAATGTTGCCTATGCTTATATAGACATGTTAATGTAAATTACGACCTTCTATTACCCATTGACCTTCCCTGGAGTTAAGTGTTAAATGTTCTGAAAGAAAGTTTATCAATAAAATGTCACTCACTAATCCTCTAAAGGAAGGTAAATCTACTGGAGAATAAGAAAGAGAAAAATCACCAGCTGAAGCTATTATTGACTAATTAGTTCAAGTAAAATCCCCCAACCCTCCATAGTTTTGAAAATGTAAAGAGGAAATGCTCTTGACTTAATTTGTGTGCAACAATAATCAAATACAGCAAACTGACTCCTAAGTCCTACTGACCTAACTCCAATATCCTGTGCCAATGTCCCTACTTTATGGTATCTGTGTATGCATCTCAGTATAGGTGCATACACAGTGCCAATATCCTGTGCCAATGTCCTTGCTTTATGGTATGACAACATATTCCAAGCTTATCTTGCACAATTCATGCCCCAGATATAGAATTAGCAATTTTTACAAATAACCCTTTTTCTTTGTAATGGGAAATGATATGTAGAGACCACAATTTCAGTGGTAGAAACACTTGTTGATATTATATTAGACTTCATTTCCATGCCTTTGTGTACAGAGCTAGGAAACAACCATATGAACCACATCGTTTTGAACCATATGAAATTGCCTTTTCTATAAATCAAAAACGATGAAATATCAGCAGTTTCATGTGGTCTGACCTCATATTTTTAAGAGAAAATATATCATGAGTATATTTAATTCAAATTTGGGTTCACAGGGTTTTTATTTAATATGTTTGATTTTTATTTGTATTTTCTTTTACTTTCACTGAAAATCTTGGTTCCTAGCAATGTTAATACAATTACTAATTTCTTTTATCCTACTATTGGTTTCAGAATATAAATACCAACATTATAATTGTCCATTCAATTAGAAAATAGTTTCTTCAATAAATAAATTACAGCCAGGTACAGTGGCTCATGCCTGTAATCCCAGCACTTTGGGAGGCCAAGGAGGGCAGATCACCTGAGGTCAGGAGTTTGAGCCAGACTGGCGGACATGATGAAATCCCATCTCTACTAAAAATACAAAAATTAGCCGGACGTAGTGGTGGGCACCTGTAATCCCAGCTACTTGGGAGGCTGAGACCTGAGAATCACTTGAACCTGGGAGGTGGAGGTTGCAGTGAGCCTAGATTGCACCATTGCACTCCAGCCTGGGAGACAAGAGCAAAACTCAGTCTCAAAAATAAAAATAAACAAATAAATTGCAAGTAAAAATAGAAAAGAGTCAATAACCTAAGGACTAAAAGGTACTCGAAAGACACATTGACTAAATGTAATCTATGGCTTTTATTTGGATCTTGATTTGAACAAAGTAATTGCATTTTTAAAAAATCATGGATTTTTTTTAACATCAACTAGTAATTTTAATGACATTAAATGTTACAATTAACCTTTTTAGGAATTAATATATTATACTTTTGTTACAAAATGTAGATTCTTATCAAATAGGATACATTCTGAAGTATTTTAGGATGAAATAACATGATGTCCACTTCAAAACAATCCAAGGGGGAACAAAAAAGGTAAATGGGTAGAGATGTGGATGAAATTGGCCATGTGTTGAAAATTGTTGAAGCCAGGCAATAGGTTTATGAAAGATTATAAACTTTTCTTCTGACTATGTTGAAAAACTTTCATAATATAAAATATTTTTTAAAATGTCTACTAATAGGAACACTAATGGTAGTGAGTGATGTTGAAGATGCATATAAAAGGTTTGAATGAGTGTTTAATAAAATGGAAGCAGAAAATATCATAAAGCATTATATATGCATATAATGCTTTTTAAAATGTGCACTTTTATCTAAGTTAACACATTGAATATTATAATATATATATATTTTTTTTGAGACGGAGTTTCACTCTTATTGCCCAGGCTGGAGTGCAATGGCACGATCTCAGCTCACTGCAATCTCTGCCTCCCGGGTTCAAGCAATTCTCCTGCCTCACCCTCCCAAGTGGCTGGTACTACAGATATGCGCCACTACACTCGACTAATTTTGTATTTTTAATAGAGATGGGGTTTCACCATGTTGGTCAGGCTGGTCTCAAACTCCTGACCTCAGGTGAACCACCTGCCTCGGCTTGGATTACAGGCATGAGCCACCATGCCCAACCCTGAATATTATCATATACTTTGAAAATGTTATCTACATGATAGGGAGTAGATATATGATAGATAGATAGATATAGATAGATAGATAGATGATGATAGATAGATAGATAGATAGATAGATAGATAGATAGATAGTCAGACAGAGATGTAGATATGGTTAATGACCACATATATTTTGGGCAGGACATTTTACTTAAGGTCCCAAAAGCTTTTCTGTTAGGTAGTCCCTGCTTATTGCATTCAGAAGATTATTTGTGGCTTTCAGTGAAAGAAAACTCAATAGATTTTTATGGACCATATTTGATGCGTACAGCTGTTTGCTAAGCTATTTGGTGGGATATGAATTCATTTATTTAAAAGGTTTATAAAATAAGAGAACTGCATAATATGGGCATAGGTGAGGGAGAGAGGAAGAAAAGAAAGAACAAAGATAATTTTGGAAAATAAATCCAAAAATGAGCTTAGTAAAAAACTACACATTACAAACTCCTAAACCGTTGTTCTATATGGGTTTCAAATTTAATTTTAAGTTTTCTAGTCATAAAAATGAAAAGTCAATCTTGATCTCTGTGTTATTGGGTTTAGTGCTGCTGTAAAGGAATAGCTGAGGCTGGGTAATTTATAAAGAAAAGATTCTTTGGCTTACGGTTCTGTGGGCTGTACAAAAAAGCATAGCAGTGACATCTGCATCTGGTGAGGGCCTCAGGCTGTTTCCACTCCTGGCAGAAAGTGAAGGGGGAGCTGCAGGTGCAGAGACCACATGGGGAAAGAGGAAGCAAGAGAGATGGGGGAGGCTCCTGGCTCTTTTTAACAACCCACTCTGGTGGGAACTAATCCATTTCCCCAAGAACCAAGAACTTACTACCTAGAGACTGACATTAAGACATGTATGAGGGATTCATCTCCATGTCCCAGATATCTTCCGCTAGGCTCCACCTCCAAACACCGCCACACTGGGGGATCAAATTTCAACATGAGCTTTGGAGGAGTTAAATATCTAAACCATAGCAATCAGCTTCTCAACTCATGGCAACCACAAAAGAAAACTAAACCAAATGCTATGGAGAAGCGCAACAATTCCTGATATTAAAAGAAGAAAGATTCTGAAGATACAACTCATCCACAGCTAAAAAGTTTCAGGTTTAATAAAGGAAGTGATGCAAAGAGGAAGATGGTGGTCTTCATTTGTTGTCATTTTTTAGATTAGAAAGCCAAGAGGTGATATCTGTTCATATTACATTGCAAGCCTCTATGGTTGAAAGCAACAGAAAGTAACTTGCCATTAGTCAAATCAACCTAGGGTGATGAAACATTGTAAGTACTATATACAGGAATATTAAATAGGAAAAAAAAACCTGCCAGATCTCATGAGAACTGGTACAAGGAACTGAAAATCTGTAAGAGAATGACTCTTTTCTGACACTGGGAAAATGAGATTGTTTTCTCTATCCCTGAAAAACTGAATTAGTTCTGTCTCAGGGCTCTTATGGGCTCTTGGTGACTCTGCAGCTCTCTCTTTTCTGAAAACCAGCTTTTTCTGCTTCAAATGTCTCATTTCCTTGTGTCTTTGGCTTTGCATTGTTTTGACTTTAGCTCAGCAACTTCTAGCTAATTAGTTCACTGTAAGAGGATCAAATAGCTATGGGAGGGAGGGTGTGTGTGTGTGTTTGTGTGTGAAAGTGATTTCTAGAGGAAGAGGGGGCAATGCGTTGGCAAACCTTTTTCCACTACGCATTGGCATTCCAAAGTCATGATATGTATTTAAAATTTTGACCTCTAACTGAAATGAGGCAGAGAGTTTGTATGTAATCCAGAAAAATCAGAAACTAATTTAGAGGGCCAGAATAAACTGGGGACTATGAGCAGAGGGAAGAACAATATTTCTTCCGAGTTCTGTCTTGCTAGCATAGCAAACACATTTGTTGATAAAAGACATTTTTTTCAATAAAATGTCAAAAGTAATAAATGAAAAAACTCTTCCCAGTACCTCTATTAAGTAACTTCGGCAGTCAAGAAAAGGCAATTTAGACGAGATTTTTCTAAAGTCCTTAACTACAAAAAAAAAAATCTTTATATAAGTTAATATAAAAAGACTGATCCAGTTAGAAAGGAAAACCATGCCTTTTAATGGGTATGCTTACCATGTTGCAGAAGGAACTTATTTCTATGAAACCTTGGTGTCTAATTATTTCCCCAATAATTACATTTTATTGGAATTATTAAAGGTTTCTTTTTATAAGACCATGTTAAAAGTGTATTTTTTCCAAAATAGAAGCCAATATATGGCACATATGATTATATGATATGGTTAATATCCACTATCTGGTTAGTTCAGTTAATGATAAAAACAATTTGATCATTATCAAAATAGTGATTATGTCACCAATCACCATTTTCTTCAGCCTGAGACAAAAGCAAATCAAATGAATGTTTCAACTATCAACAATTAACTTTGGGAACCAGACCTTTATGCCTCCTGATGTGATACAATAAAAAGTACATAGCACACCTATGGAATTCTTACAACAAAATATTTAACTTAAGAATAATCAGATCTATAGATCCTATTTCTAGTTTCCAGGACATACAGAAGATAAAAGAACAAATTAATCAAATCACCATGAGGAAACAGATACAGATGCTCCTAGACTTATGATGGAGTTATGTGCCAATAAACCCACTGTAAGCTGAAAATATAGCAAGTTGAAAATGCATTTAATACAACTAATCTACTGAACTTCATAGCTTAACTTAAACATGCTGAGAACACTTACATTAGCCTATAGTTGGGTAAATTCATCTAACACAAAGCCTATTTTATAATAAAGTGTTGAATATCTCAGGTAATTTATTGAATACTGTACTGAATGTGAAAAACAGAATGTCTTACTGCTGCTGCCCAGCATGGCAAGAGAGTATTGCACATATCATAGCATATCCCTAGCCCAGGAAAAGATCAAAATTCAAAACTGGAAGTACAGTTTCTACTGAATGTGTATTGCTTTCACACCATTGTAAAGTCAAAAAATCGAAGTCCAACCATTGTAAGTTGGGAGCCATCAGTACTTCCAGAAGGTGGGATGTTTTAAGGGTAACTGGCCTGATATTTTTTAACAAGTCAGTGTCATGGAAAAAGAAGCTATGACAGCTATGGTAGATTAAAAGGATCTAGAGATCTCACAAATAAATAGAATGTGTAATCCTTGTTTAAACAACTTTAGAAGACATTTTGGGAATAGTCAGAAAAATGTGAGTATAGACCAAGTATTAGATGATATTGGGAAATAGTTACTTTTTAAAAGGGTAATATTGATAATGATATTATGGTTATGTAGGAGTATGTCTTCTTTAGAGATGTAAAGTGAATCATTTTGAAATGAAATGTCAAGAAGTCTATAATTTATCTTGAAATGCTTTAGTGAAAAATAGGTGATAAAAATATGACAAAATATTAAAAATTGTTAACTCTAGAGTTTGGATATGTGTTCATTATGCCATTTTCAATAAGTTTGAACATTTTCATTGTAAAGAGTTCTTTAAAAGAATCCAAAATTTTATAAGCTATTAAATCTTAATTAGAAAATCAAATAAGAAAATATTGGGATCAGATAAATGCAGAGACTATTAGTTTCATTTTCATTCTTTCTGTCAATGAACCTATAATCTTTCCTATTGTTGAGTAAGCTCAAAAGAACATTACAAATGTTCTTTTCTTTCCTTTCCTGAATATGAATCCTGGACTCATGTTCTTTCCTTTCTTCATCAGTGTGCATTACTTTTTTACTCAAAATTCCACTTTCATTAAGTATTTTATCTTCAACTTCACAAAAATGGAAGGGAAAACATGGTGATATCCTAAAATCTGTTAAAGTTAGTGTTCTGTGAACATAAATGTGCATTATTATTCTGTTTACTGAAGCACTTGACCATGTCATTGGTGGTTTTACAATCTGAAAACAAGCATTTTGGAAAGAAATCCTGGTTGAACTCATGGAATTCTTATTCAGTTCTATTGCAAGGAGCCCTCTGAGACTTGAGTTCAAGGCTTTCATATCTTGTTATTATCATAGCTTTCTGGTCACAGGTTTTTCTGACGGCAGTTTGACTGAGTTGCCCACTTTCCATTGTTGATATAATTTGGTCCATGTTTTTAATAGAATGGAAGTGATTTGGATATTGTTATGTGGGTTATTACCTTGATGCAACAGTGACCTCTAAGTAGCATGCATGCTCTGTCAGAGACCATAAAACAGAAAGGCTTATGGGCCAAATTAAAATATGCAAATCACACAATTTATTGAACCAGTTGAAAACATACTGTGAGGAGCAAGGGGCAAGAGGTGGGGTAGGTTCACACACACAAGTGGGTAGAAGAATCACACTGCTTGAATCCTGGGGTCAGCAATGGTCTTGTCTCTCTCTGCTTATCAGCCTTTCCTACTGATAGTGTGCTTATAAGACCAGAACTGAGGTTCAAACGAGAAGAACCAGAGACAGAAGTGGCCCCAGGCTAATGGCACAAAATTGCTCTATTGCAGAGATGCATGGACAAGTGCACCTGGCCACAGCTGTAGCTTGCCAGTAAACTTGGCTGAATAGTCATGGTTTTATCTGCATTTCTAGGTAGAGCACATGTGGGGCCTGAATGGAATCATACTTCCCAATGGATGATCAATTTAGGAAATGACATAGCTGTCAGCTATGTGTAATGATTATGACTTGGTCCTTCTATTCCTTTCTATCTCTCAGCAGACTCTTTTTTCCCCCATTATATATTGCATTTATTCCATCCTTAACATATCTCATAGGTTACTCATTACTCTATCGTTAACACATCTTTGGAATTCTGCCTGTGTCTCTCAAGTGATTTGCATACTCATTATCTGAAGTTAACATAGTCATAAGAGTTTTGCTACCGTCTTCAAGCTATGACTATTGGCTTGACACTTCTAGTGAGTTTCAGTCATCTCACTGTGGTACCCCTCTGGATGTGGTACCCCTCTCACTGTGGTACTCATTTGACTGTGGTACCCCTACTGGATGACAGAACCTATCTAAACTTAAATTTCCATATCTTTAAAATGAAGTAGAGATAGGAAATTCTGGAGACTCAAACATTTTGTCAACTGAGGAATGAGACCTGTGATGAGTCTATCATTTTGCTGAATGTGTTAAATGTATTTTTTGCAGATTATTTATGAATTGTTCAAATTGTATATTTGTACTAAATAATGACTCATCTACTCAATTCTTGTATTTTTTCAACAAATAGTATAGAATGTTTTCTCTATATTGGACACAGTACTAGGCACCAAGGACGTATTAGTAAAGGGAGCATACATGGATCATAGTTTCATGTTCTTTTGGAATTTAGATTCTATTAGAAGAGACAGACAATACATCACCAATTAGATAACCCCCTTTTTAATTATAATTATGATAAATGCCATGAAATAGAATATATACATTCAACGGGGCTTCTGAAAATCTACAGACCAAACACTATGCAAACCAACAAGATATAGAATTATCGATACATTCTCAGCCTTCTTGAAGTGATTAACATACCTTATACCTATATCGTTTTATTTACCACTTTGTCTCACAGTGGAAGAATATCATGCTGTGTTATTTCTATTTTGTTACTCTCAACAGCACAATGACTGTCAATGCTATTAACTGGTTCCATAGAAACTTTACTGCTGCCTATAGTAGCAGAGTGAATTATTGACAGGGTTAATCTTCTCCCAAATAATTTAACCTTTCTGCAATTTACAGCAATAAGTTTCTCAAGTGTGTATGTACTACAAAACCATCCATTTTTGGCTTCTATAAAAGCTGTAGGAGACATTTGTTACCTTGTCCTGTCACACTATGTGGTGTTAAATATAATAGCAATGGTTTAATGTCATAACACATAGTGGGGAAGACTACTGAGACTTGAATATAATCAATTCGCTCCAATTCTAGTTTAGGTGAAAATTTATTGCTAAATTGCCTTTTTAAGAACTGCTTTGGTTATTTAATATTGATCTCAAAATGATTAAGAAATGGAACACTATTGATTTTTAAATGAAAAAAGTCCTTGTAATGAGAGTAAGAACCAGATTGCAAAAATTTTAGGTGATAGAAGTAGATTTTAATAGTCTCCATTAGTTGCTACAGTTGAATTTGCAAGCTATATAGTTCTTTTGCTTAGGTTGGAAAGTCTAACAAGGTAAAAAAAAGTCCAGTTTGTTAACTGTAGAACAAAAGACACATATATAAATGTTGATATACGAAAAAATCATGAAATAGAGCTATATTTCACTATGGCCAGCAAGGATTTAGATCTAAAGTCACTACCTCACCACTAAATCTTAGAAAGCTTCTTGGGCCTGGTGGCAGGCATACAATAACTCATGTTAATTGTTGTTTCCTGAATTTTTTTCTGGTCATGCCCCTGTCCTGATTTTCCTCGAGCTACAGTTGCCCACATAGTCCTTGATGTTTTAAAGTCATTTCATATCACCTAGGAAGTAAGATCAAATAACAAATTGTGACAGATATCTTTTTGATTCGGGATCAAAAATAATTTTCTAGAGGACAAATTTATTTCATCAGTAAAGCAATTAAACTGTTTCAGATGAAAATCTTTCTAGAAGTTTCCTTGCCTTTCTTTTCTCAAAGAAGTAGGTTTTCAGGATCATTTTTGGCACTTCTGCTCTATTTCAGATAAAGGCCCTCTTCATAAGGAGCATGTTTGTACAACGTTCCAAACAACTGTGCTTATCTATTTCCCCTATAAAAGCCTCTTCACTCCATGACTAAGAACTCTTGAATGGGCTATTGTGTTCTACTTTTTATTTTTGCCTTACATAAATGTTGGTTTTGCTCCTTTGGAACGAGTACATGAATGTTTTCTCTTCGTTCTTACCTATCATCCTCTCTCCCCCTAGTTGTCATTCAGGGCTAGATTTTTAAAAAACATTCCAGTGCTAGTCAATTACACAATTTCTTATCCTTGACTAGACTCTTAACTTATAACAAGTTCCACAACCACCATAGAAATGAAAAGAAAAGAAACCTATATAAAAATTGTTTTCATCATTTTATAATTCAGTTCCCATTCCTTTGTATGATTTCTGTAACACTTGCTGAATTCTAAAAGTAATTTTTTTCCAAAGAAGCCATTGGTTTAAAACAACTCTTTGTTTGCTATACACTCCTAAATTTTAATACCAGCGGTAAACTCCACCAGTAGCAATTTAATTTAAATTTAAAATGATGACTTTTCTTGAGTCACCTCATCTCTGTACAGGTATATGCATTAATATACCATCTATATTCAACTTTACATAGATAGGTGACTATAAATTAGGTAAAGATAGAAGCTCAGAAAAGAAAGTCAAAATAAAATGACAATTTTATAATCTAATTTTGCTTAATTTACACAAAGGTCTGAATTCAATCTTCACCTTCTACCTGAGGTAAACAGTATTTACATCAAACCTTTGAGCCATGTGTTGTGTTAGCTATAAAGGGTTTGAAAGAGAGAGAAAGGTAAATAGACTGCAGGCTTTGTTTTCTCTGTAACACATTCAATGTTCCAGTTTCAGAGGACAACAGCAGTAGTAATCTCTGCAATTGGTAATTAACATTTCATCACCAGGTCTCACATCTTAGCCATTCATTATTATACAAATAGTGTGCTTTTGGCTTAGTTTTTATTCTTAAGTGTTTTAAGTTGGAAAGCAAAGTACATCTGACCTTATTCAAAAGTATTTGAAGAGGAAAGAGGTGGAACAAGATGGCTGAACAGAACCTTGCAGTGATTGTCTCCCCTGCAGGAACACCAAATTGAAGAAATATCACCACAAAAAAAAAAAACACCTTCCTAAGAACCAAATATCAGGTGAGTGAAGACAATACCTGGTTTTAATATTATATCAAGGAAAGAGGCACTGAAGAAGGTAGGAAAGACATTATTGAATTGCCTACATCACTCCTCTACCGTCCCCTGGCAGTAGCCTTGAGGCATGGAAAGCAAATCTGTGCACTTGTGGGAAGGAGAGTGTAGTGATTGTGGGACTTTGCGTTGGAACTCAATGCTGCTCTGTCACAGCAGAAAGCAACATGGGGCAAAACTCAGCCATAGCTCACGAAGGGAACATTTAGACCAGCCTAGCCAGAAGAGAATCATCCATCCTGGTAATTGGAACCTGAGTTCTGGCAAGCCTCACCACCATGGACTATAGTGCTCTCGGCCTCTGAATAAACTTGAAAGGCAGTCCAACCTACAAGGCCTGCAATTCCTGAGCAAGTCCTGGTACTGTGCTGGACTCAGAGCCAGTGGACTTAGGGTACAGATGACCTGCTGAGATACCAGCTGGACCACCAAGAGAGTGCTTGCATTACACCTACCCCAATCCCAGACAGCTCTGGGAGAGACTCTTTCTTTCCATTTGAGGAGAGAAGAAGAAAGAGTAAAAAGCACTTTCTCTTGCAACTTGGATACCAGCTCAGCCACAGTAGGATAGGGCACCAGGCAGATTCCCGAGGTCCCCACTCCAAGCCCCAGCTCCTTGACAACATTTCTAGATATACCATGGGCCAGAAGGGAACCTGCTGCCTTGAAGGGAAGGACCCAGTCCTGGCAGAATTCATCGCTTGTTGAATAAAGAGCCCTTGGGCCCTGAGGAAACATCAGTGGTAGCCAGGCAGTACTCACTGTGGGCTTTGGGTGAGACCCAGAGCCTTGCTGGCATCAAGTGTGACCCAGCACATTTCCAGCTATGGTGGCCACAGGGTGACATGCCTTTTGTTTGAGGAAAAAAGAGGGAAGAGTGAAAGGGACTTTGTCTTGCAGCTTGTGTACCAGCTTGGGTGCAGATGGGTAGAGCGCCAAGCAGGCTCCTGGGGTCCCCGATTCCAGGCCTTGGCTCCTGGACTGTATTTCTGGACCTTCCCTGGGCTAGAGAGGAGCCCAGTGCCCTGAAGGGAGAGACCCAGACCTGGTGGCATTCACCACAGGCTGACTGAAGAGCCCTTGGGACTTGAATGAACATTGATGGTAGCCAGGCAGTACTTGCCATGGGCATGGGGTGGTGGTAGCCACGGGAAGAAAATCCTTCTGCTTGAGGAAAGGAGAGGAAAGACTGGGAAGGACCTTGTCTTGAAGCTTACGTGCCACTTCAGCCACAGTGGAGTGGAATAGAGCACCAAATAGAGTCCTAAGGTCCTTAACTCCAGGCCCTGGCTTCCAGATGGCATCTCTGGACTCCCCCTTGGCCCAAGGGAAGCTCACCATCCTGAAGGAAAGAATACAAACCTGGCTAGCTTTGCCACCTGTGGATTGTACAGCCCTTGGGCCTGGAGAGAACATCAGCAGTAGCCAGGCAGTGGTTACCATGGGCCTTGGGGAAGACCTAGTACTGTGCTGGTTTGGGGTCTAACCCAGAGCAGTCCCAGTGGTGGTGGCCACGGGGGTGCTTGGGTCACCCCACCCTAGGTCCAGGAGGCTCACCACAGAGAGAGAATCCATTTGTTTGGGAAAAAGTAAGAGAACAACAAGAGTATCTACCTGGTAATCCAGAGAATTATTCCAGATCTTATCCAAGACCACCAAGGTAGTACCTCCATGAGTCTGCAAGAACCACAGCATCACTGGGCTTGGGGTGACCCTAATGCAAATTTGGCTTAGATCACAACACCCGAGCACCTTCTAATACCTGGAAAGTCTTCCAAAGAAAAATGGGTACAAACAAGCCCAGACTCAAAAGACCAAAATAAATACCTAACTCTTCAATGCCCAGACAACAAACATCCACAAACATTAAGACCAACCAGGAAGCCCTCACTAAATAAACTAAATAAGGTACCAGAGACTAATGCCAGAGTGACAGAGATATGCAACCTTTCAGACAGAGAATTCAAAATAGCTGTGTTGAGGAAGCTCAATGAAAATCAAGAGAACACAGACAAAACAAATTCAGAATCCTATCAGATAAATTTAATGAAGAGATTTGAAATAATTAAAAATAATCAAGCAGAAATTCTGGAGCTGAAAAATTCAATTTACCTACTGAAGACAGCATTGGGATCTCTCAACAAAATTATTGATCAAGCAGAAGAAAGAATTAGAGAGCTCGAAGACAGGCTATTTAAAAATACACAATCAGAGGAGACACAGGAAAAAAGAATAGAAAAGAGTGAAACATGCCTACAAGATCTAGAAAATAGCCTCAAAAGGGCAAATCTAAGAGATATTGGCCTTAGGAGGTAGAGAAAGAGATAGGAGTAGAAAGTTTATTCAAAGGGATAACAAAAGAGAACTTCCCAAACCTAGAGAAAGATATCAGTATACAAGTACAAGAAGGTTATGTAACACCAAGCAGATTTAACCCAAAGAAGATTACCTCCAGGCATTTAATAATTGAACTTGCAAAGGTCAACAATAAAGGATCCTAAGAGCAGCAACAGAAAATAAATGAATAACATAAAATAGAGCTCCAATATGTCTGGCAGTTGTCTTCTCAGTAGCAACCTTATAGGCCAGAAGAGAGTGGCATGATGTATTTAAAGTGCTGAAGGAAAATAAACTCTTACCCTAGAATAGTGTATCTGGTGAAAATATCCTTCAAACATGCAGGAGGTCCAATACGTCTGGCAGCAAACTTTTTAGTGGAAATCTTGCAGGCCAGGAGAGAGTAGCATGACATATTTAAAGCGCTGAAGGAGAAAAGCTTTTATCCTAGAATAGTATATTCAGTGAAAATATTCTTCAAACATGAAGAAAAAATAAAGACTTTCTCAGACAAGCAAAAGCTGAGGGATTTCATCAGCATTAGGCCTGTCCTACAAGAAATGCTAAAGGGAGTTCTTCAATCTGAAAGAAAAGGACTTTAATGGGCAATAAGAAGTCACCTAAAGGTACAAAACTCACTCACTAGAAATGGTACGAACACACACACACAAAAACCCACAAAATATTATAACACTGTGATTGTGGCATATAAACTACTCGTATCTTGAGTATAAAAACTAAAAGATGAGCCTATCAAAAACAATTACAGCAACTTTTCAAGACATAGTATAGTAAGATATAAATGGAAACAACAAAAAGTTAAAATGCAGGGGAATGAAGTTAAGTGTAGAGTTTTCTCTTTGCTTGCTTGTTTCTGCAATCAGGATTAAGTTATCATCAGTTAAAATGAGATATTATTGGCAAGCCTCATGGTAATCTCAAATTAGAAAACCTACAATAAATACACAAAAAATTAAAAGCAAGAAATTAAAACATACCACCTGAGAAAATCACAAGTATTTGAAGAGGTACTTTATTATTTGAGGTTTCATATCTTATTGTCACCTTTTTGTGGTTTATATTTATTAGCAAATTCCTGTAGCTCTAAGTCCTAGGCTGTATTCATATGCCTAATATCATTCCATTCACGTTATGTTCAATAAGTACTAGTTTAAAATTTCAATAGCGATGATGATGAATATAATTCTAAGTGATGGCTGATGTAATAGCAATCATTTTACTTCTTTAATATTCCCTTCTTTGAGCCTCCTTCTTTATCACCACATGTTACAGTGAAACTTTTCCAAGTTAGTATGGCATTACACATTTTATTAAGTGGATTCTGAGTTAAAGGACACACTGATAAAGACTGCAGATGAGAGGAATCATAACAAAGACAGGAGATTATTTAAATGAATGTTATGATTAGGAAGTACATTGATAAGGACATCAGAATTTGAAAGATAGGAGATCAACAAAACCTACTATAGAAACGTTATCCATTTGAAGAACAGGAAGCTTTTTTTGATTTTAATGATTATTATAGAGTAAGAATCTAAAAGAGTTGGGAGGGAAGAAATCTAAGCAATTCTCATTTTCATCCTATTGTCTCTTAAGGGCATGAGAAATATAGCAGTATCTGAAGCCAGGGTTCAGAGAAGATATTAATCAGTCCCTGAAGCTGCTACTCCCAGATCCAGGTAACTGGAGGCCCAGCAGGTCAGCCCAGCGCTCTGAGGCCCAACATCACCACTGTAGAGAATGGCTGTGCTCCAAATCATTCTCACCATTGTGAGAATCATTCCACCTTTTTCCTGTGGAATGATTATTTTTTGTTTGTATGTTTTGCTCAGATAAAATGTTTTACTTCATGTGAGGGCATTTTGCCTGGGACTGATTCATCATCAGTGAGAATGGCAGTGATTTCTGTGTTTTGGAAACTCAGACAAGAGTCAAATGCTTTCAAATTCCAGAGAATCATATTTTTCTCTTCTTTTTATGGTACCCAATCACAGCTTCTGGATAAGTGTGTGTATGTGTGCAGTGGTGGGCAGTTTGAACTTGTGAGAGGAGAGGAGAGTGTAGGGAAGTGAGGAAAGAAGACTCAAGTACATGCTGTTGGTGTACCACCTACTATTCCTTCAAAGCCTCTTAGTGCTGAATTTCTAACTGCCAGCACCTGAATTTCTTTGCCCGAGAAATTTCTCGGATCTTCAGAGACTGCTTTGTTCACCTTTAGAAAAAACTTCAAGTGCCCTGGAGTCATCCTCACCGCTACCACATGCTAGATATATGTTCTTCTATGACAAATAGGAGTTGGACCAATTCCTCAGGTAGAATACCTCTGAGCTGTCCATTCTACACCATCTCCTGGGGTTTCTAGTGGCCTTATCCTTCAGTTTTATGAAAGTTTTTGTCTATGTAATAGCATAATAAGATAGATAACCAAAATAACAGGGAAAACTTTCAGAAAGCTAAGAAATAACTATTATCTGCAAATACATACTTAACAACCCAAGAAAATCAACTGAAAACCTTTTAGAATTAAAGAGTTCCATAAAATGTCAGGATAAAGATAAATACGCAGAAATAAATCACTTGCGTGCCTACCAGAAAATGCTATTAAAGTTAAAAGATTAAATCAATAATAGCATCAAATATTATAAAATCTAAAAGGCACAATTCTAACAAGAAAATGCAGAGCCTCTGTGCATAAGACTGAAAATTTATCAAAAAGGAGAAAATATTTGGAGAAAAATGGCGTAATATACCATATAGCTGAAAGAGAAAATTCTTTAGAAATTGCATTCCTTACCAAATTTATTTAAAGTTTTAACACAATTTCATTCAAAATTCCTGTCTTTGTAAATTGACACAATTATTTTAAAGTTTAGCCAAAAGAGCAAATAGGCAATAACAATTGAAATAATATAAGAAAATCACCAAGGTTTCAAAACTTACCATAAAGCTACAGTAATCAAGGCAATACTGGCAAAAGGATAGACACAAAGATCAATGGACTAGAATAGAAAGCCCAGAAGTAGACACACAAAAATATGGTTAATTGCAAACACTGCATTTTCTCACTCCTAAGTGGGAGTTGAACAGTGAGAACACATGGACACAGGGAGGGAAACATCACACACCAGGGCCTGTTGGGGGTCGGGGGATAGAGGAGGGATAGCATTAGGAGAAGTACCTAATGTAGATGACGGGTTGATGGGTGCAGCAAACCACCATGGCACGTGTATACCTATGAAACAAGCCTGCATGTTCTGCACATGTATCAACATTCAGTGTTGTCTCTATTTTTTATTTTAGCCATTATAATAAATGCACAGTGATATGTTATTTTGCATTTTAGATCATTTGGATAATTTGGTTTTAATTTGCGTTGATGGATGCTGATGTGAAATATCTTTATGTGTTCATTAGCCACCTGTATGCCCTCTGTGGTGAAATGTCTCTTCAAGTCTTTTGATCATTTTCTAATTGGAGTTTTTTGAATTTTTACTGTTGAGTTTTATGAGCTCTTTATATATTCTAAATACTAGTCGTTTGTCATATACGTGGCTTGGAAATATTTTCTCCCAGTCTGTAGCTTGTCTTTCCATCCTGTTCATGTGGACTTTCACAGAGCAAAAGTTTTTAATTTTGATGAAGTCCAGTTTATCAATATTTTCTCTTATTTGTTGTGCTTTTGGTGTCAAGTCTAAGAACTTTTTGCCTAGCCTTAAATCCTAAGATTTTATCCAGTGGTTTTTCTAAAAGTTTTATAGATTTACATTTTACATTTAAAGCCATTGATCTATATTGAGTTAATTTTTGTATAAGATACGAGATTTATGTCAAGGCTTTTGAAAAGACTGTCCTTCCTCTATTGAATTGCCTTTGCATCTTCGCCAAAAATCAGTTGAGCATATCTGTATGGGTCTATTTCCGTGTGATCTATTCTGTTTCATTTATATATTTCTCTCTCCCTTCACCAATATCACATTATCTTGATTAATGTAGCTATATAGTAAGCTTTAGTATATGGTAGAGTGATTCATCCCACTTTATTCTTCTTTGTCAAGATTGTTTTATCTATTCTAGGGTGTGCACCTTCCATATAACTTTAGTATAAGTTTGTCTATGTCTACAATAGACTTTGTTGACATTTTTATAGGGGTTGCATTAAGCTTATAGATCAATATAGGGAGAATTTACATCTTTACTCAGGTAAATTGATGGATGTTGATTGATGTTGAGTCCTTCAATCAAAGAGCATGGTGTATCTCTCCATTTATTTAGGTCTTATTTGATTTACTTTATCAGCATTTTGTAATTTAAAGCATACAGACCCTATATATGTTTTGTTAAGTGTATACCCAAGAATTTTATTTTCTTTAAGCAACTGTAAATGGTGTATTGTATTTTTAATTTTAGTTTCCTCACAGTCATTGTGAGTATATGAAATGCAATTGACTTTTATGTTGATCTTGTATCCTGCAACCTTGCTTAATTTGTTTATTAGTTTTAGGAGTTTTCTGGTAGATTCCTGGGGATCTCTACACAGACAATCATGTTGTCTGCAAATATCAATAGCTTATCTTCTTTTCCAGTCTGCATTCCTTTTATTTCTTTTCTTGCATGTTGCAGTGGCTAGATCTTTCAGTGCTATGCTGAGTCAGAGTGGTGAGAATAGATATGCTTGCCTTGTTTCTAATCTTAGGGGAAAAGCAATTAGTTTTTCACCATTAAGTATGATGTTAGCTATAGGTTTCCTATAGATGCTTTTTATGAAGTTAAGGTAATTTCTCCCTATTTCTAACTTGCTGAGAATTTTTGTCGTGAATATGGATTTTTTTCAAATAATTTTCTGTGTCAATTGGCATGATTATTCTTATTTAGCCTGTTGATATGGTGGATTCCATTGACTGATTTTTATTATTGAACCAGCTTTATATACCTGTAATAAATCCCATTTGGTCATAGTATAGATTCTTTTTATGAATTGTTGGATTTTATTTGTTTTAATATTTTGTTGAGGCTTTTTGCATCTAAGTTTATCATATATATTGGTCTACAGATTACTTCTTTTGCATTATCATTGCCTGGTTTTGGTAGTAGTGTAACACTGTTCTCATAAAATAAGTTTGGAATGAGTTAGGACATGTTTCCACCTTTTCTATTTTCAGGAAGAGATTGTGTAAAATTAGTGTTGATTCTTATTTATATGTTTGGTAAAAATCTCTAGTAAAATCATCTTTGCTTAGAGAGCTCTCTTTCTGGAGCTTTTTAATTATAAGCTTAATTTCTTTAATGGTTATAAGGCTACTCAGCTGATCTGTTTCATCTTGGTTGAGTTTTGGTGATTTGTGTTCTTCAAAAAATTAATCCAGTTGTTGTAAAATGTATAAGTATAAAGTTATGCATAGAGTTTTCTTTTAATGGCTAAAAGCTATGTGGTGTTAGCTCCTGTTACATCCTTGATTTTGGTGATTTGCATTTTCTCTCTTTTTATCATCATCAGTACTTTCTGTGATTTGAATGTTTGTGTCCCCTGTCAATTCATACCTTGAAACCTAATCACCAATGTGATGGTAATAAGAGGTGGGAAGGGACGTGAACTAGATGATGAACAGAAGATTCTCCAGCATCACTCCCTCCACAAAAATACAACAAGAAACAATTCAAAGACAAGAATACCACCTCACATTTTGCAGATCTCAGGAAAGAAGCAGAGCAACTCCCTGAGCTCACAGAATTGAGAGAAGCCATCATCAGTAACAGAAATGGTCATGTCACACTGCACTTTCCCCTGCCCCAAGCCAGCATAATGCCACTCACAGAGAATTTCCCTAGACCTATTGTTTCTTGGGTAAGAGGAGGGAATGGAAGGAGAATGTTCAATCTCCCCATGAATCTGGGAGTCTTTGTGGGAAGCTCACTTTGGTTCTATCACGCAGAAAGTATTTGAAGTGCCAGGAGGGCTGAACCACTAGGATGACTGGGGACAAAAAAAGCAGGGATCTGATTGTAGTGATTAGCATGCAGACATTGGTGGCTACTCTGAGCTCTGATAATCAGGAAGACCACATTTAAGCGACTGGCTGGAGCCACAGTGTTTCAAGGAACACAATACTCGAGAAACTTGAATCCCTCGCCAGATTTTACACAAATTCCAGGTGCTTGTGTGGAGCCTTCCCCTGGCCCCTAACAACTAAAATGTCAGGATTAAGTTCCAGTGGGCACTTAAGTATTCTCCACACTAGGAAACAATGGCAGGGCAGGGAGCTACTTCCAGTTCTGACTCTAAGTCTTCCCCAGAATGGGAAGAAATAATAGGCCAGTATTTAAGTTCCAAAACTAAGTAGTAAAGGTCTGCCACCACCAAAGAACACCTGCAAAAACTAGAAGAGGTGGTTGTCTTCTTAACTAAGTAGACATTATCGTGAAGATGGAATAATTGCTAAAACTCAAGGAAATATGACACCACCAAAGCTCCAACAATGGATCCAAAAAAATTGAAGATATATGAAATGTCAGACAGGAAATTCAGAATTATTCCCTAAAAGGAGCTCGGGGAATCACAAGAAAATATGAATAGAAAACCAAATAAAATTTGGAAAATGATTCAGAAACAAAAATAAATATTTGACAAATAAATAGAAATAATTAGGGAAAACAAAGTCAGAAATAATTCATAATCGGACTGAAAAACTCATTAGAAAATTTCAACAGAAGATTTTCTCAAACAGAATGAAGAATTAGCAAGCTTGAAGACAAAACATATAAAATTACTCAATCAGAGGAGCAAAAAAAAAAAAAACTAATACAGAAAACTAAAGAAAGCCTATGAGAATTATGGGACACCATCAAGTAAACTAACCTGTTCATGATAGGATTTCCAAAGGAGATGAGATATAAAAAGGCCCATAAAGCATATATAAAGAAATAATAGCTGAAAATTTCCCAAATCTAAAGAAAGTTTACACCATCCGAGCACAGAAAGGTCAAAGGTCACTAATCAAATTAAACCTAAAGAAGAAATCCTCAAGGCATGTTATAATGAAATTAGCAAAAATCAAAGACAAAGAAAAAATACACAAACCAGCAAGAGTGAAGAAACAGATCACATTTGACAGAGTCAAAATGTGAATTTTAGTGGATTTCTCAGCAGAAACCCTACAGGTCAAGAAAGAGGGGTGTTATATTCAAAATACTGCAGGAAAACAGAAAACAAACCCAAACTTCCAAACAAGAATAGTAACCAGCAAAGCTATTCTTTTAATATGAAGGAAGGTAAGGATTTTTCCAGACAAACAAAAGCTGAAGGAATTAATCGACGCTGGACTTGTCCTACAAGAAATGAGGAAATTCTTCAATCTGAAAGAAGTGGATACTTAACAACAATAATAACAACAAAGACATATGAAGGTATAAAACTCATTGGGAAAAGAAAGACAACAGACAAATTCAGAATACTCTAGAGCTGGGATTGGAGCAAGATGGCAGAATAGAGGCCTCCACCAATCATCCTCCCCACAGGAACAGCAAATTTAACAACTCTCTAGAAAAAGCACCTTAAAAAGAACCGAAAATTAGATACCAGCTCAGTCACAGTGGGAGTGGGGTAAAGCACCAGCCAGTGCTTGGAGTCCCTCTTTCCACGCCTTGGCTCTTAGAGAGCATTTCTGGACTTGCCCTGGCCCAGAGGAAAACACACTTTCCTGGAGGTTGAGTCTCAGGGCTGGCAACAATCAACATAAGCTTACTGAAGAGCCTTTGGGCTTTAAGAGCACATCAGTGGTAGCCTGGAAGTACTCCCCATGGGTCTGTGGTGGTGGTGGCCATGGAGAGAGGCTTCTCTAACTGTAGAAGAAAGAGTGGGAAGGGCTTTGTCTCATGGTTTGAGTGCCAGCTTAGCCATAGTAGAATAGAGCACTAGGTAAATTCCAAAGATTCCCCAGAAATAAAATCGTAAAAGAAATATTAGACTTAATCTGTACTATAGACCAAATGTACCTAATAGATATTTACAGAACATTTCATCCAATGGCTGCAGAATATGCATTCTTCTCCTTAGCACATGGACTCAAGGATACACCATATGTTAAGTCAAAAAACAAGTCTCAAAACTTTCATAATTTGAAATAACATCAATCATTGTCTCTGACCACAATGAAATAAAACTGGAAATCATTAACAAGAGGAATTTGGGAACTATAAAAACTCATAGGAATTTTAAAATATGCTCCTGAATGACCAGTGGGTTAATAAAGAAATTAAGAAGGGCATTGAAAAATCTCTTGAAACAAATGATAATGGAAACACAACATACTAAAACCTATGGGATGCAGCAAGAACAGTACTAAAAGGGAAGTTTACAGCAACAAGCAACTACATCAAAAAAGTAAAAGAAAATTGAAACAACCTAGTGATGTATCTTAAATAACTAGAAAAGAAATATCTAATTGAACCCAAAATTAGTAGAAGAAAAGAAATAATAAACATCAGAACAGAAATAAATGAAATTAAAGAAAACAATACAAATGATCAAAGAAATGAAAAGTTGGCTTTTGGAAAAGATAATCAAAACTGACAGACCTTTTGCCAGACTAAGAAAAAAGAGAAGACTCAAAATCAGAGAAGAAAAAGGAGACATTATAACCAATGCCACATAAATTCAAAGGATTATTAGTGGATACTATGAGCAACCATATGTAAATAAATTGGAGAATCTAGAAGAAATGAATAAATACCTAGATATATGTAGCCTGCCAAGGTTGAACCATGAAGAAATTCAAAACTTGAGCAGATCAATAACAACTAATAAAACCAAAGTCTTAATAAAAAGTCTCCCAATAAAGAAAAGCCCAGGACCCGATGGCTTCACCGTTGAATTCTACCAAACATTAAAGAACTAATACCAATCTGACTCAAACTATTCCAGAAAACAGAGGAAGAGGGAATACTTCCAAATTCATTCTACAAGGCCAGTATTATCCTGAAACCAAGACCAGACAAAGACATATCAAAAAAGAAAAACTATAGGCCAATATTTCTGATGAATATTGATGCAAAAATCCTCAATGAAATACTAGCAAACTGAATTCAACAACACATTAAAATGATTATTCATTATGACCAAGTGGGATTTATCCCATGAATACAATAATGGTTGAACATAGACAAATAAATCAAGGTGATACATCATATCAACAGAATGAAGGACAAAAGCCATATGATCACTTATTGATACTGAAAAATCATATGATAAAATTCAACATCAAATCCTGAAAACACTGTGCATAAAAGGAACGTACTTCAATAAAAGTCACATATGACAGACCCACAGCTAGTATCATACTGAATGGGGAAAAACTGAAACTCTTTACGACCTGGAACATGACAAGGGTGCCCACTTTTATCACTGTTATTCAACATAGCAGTGGAAGTGCTAATGAGAGCAATCAGACAAGAGAAAGAAACAAAGGGCATGAAAATTGGAAAGGAAGAAGTCAAATTATCCTTGTTTGCAGATTACATGATCTTATATTTGGAAAAACCTAAAGACTCCAGCAAATAACTATTAGAACTAACAAATTCAGTAAAGTTACAGGATACAAACCAACATAGAAAAATCAGTAGCATTTTTATATGCCAACAGCAAACAATCTGAAAAAACATCAGGAAAATAATTCTATATATTATAGCAACAATAAAAAAAGATACCTAGGAATAAACAACGAAATAAGTGAAAGACTGATACAATGAAAACTGTAGCCAAAGCAACACTGAGCAAAAAGAACAAAGTTGGAGGCATCACAGTTACCCAACTTTAAAACATGCTACAAAGCTATAGTAACCAAAACAGCATGGTACTGGCATAAAAACAGACACATTGACCAATGGAACAGAATAAAGAATCCAGAAATAAATCCACACATTTACAACAAAACTCATTTTCAATAAAGGAACCAAGAACATTGAGTAAAGGATGGTCTTTTTAACAAATGGTGCTGGGGAAACTGTATATTCACATACAGAAGAATAACACTAGACCCCATCTCTCACCATATACAAAAATCAAAGCAAAATGGATTAAAGACTTAATTGGCAGACCAGAAACTATGAACCTAGTATAAAAAAAAAGAACTAAATACTGTCATTTGCAGCAACAAATTGAAGGACATTATATTAAGTGAAATAAGTCAGGCACAGAAAGATAAATATCACATGTTCTCATATATGTGGGAACTAAGAAAGTTGGTCCCGTGAAGGTGGAGAGTAGAATGATGGTTACCAGAGGCTGGAAAGTATAAGGGGTATAGGGGTATAAAGAGATTTTGATTAATGGGTACAAAACTACAGTTAGATAGAAGGAATACATTCTAATATTTGATAGCACAGTAGGGTAAAAATAGAAAATAACAATTTATTGTATATTTCAAAATAGCAAGAAGAGAAGATTTGAAATGTTTCCAACACAAAGAAATGACAAATGTTTGAGTTAATATACTAATTACCCTGATTTGATCATTATACGTTGTATACATACATGTATCAAAATATCACATGTACCCCATTAATATGTGCACTTATTATTGGTCATTTTAAAAAAAGAGCTGGGACATTTCGGAGGTGATTAGGTCATGAGGGCTCTACCTCCGTGAACGGGATTAATGCCCTTATAACCGAGGCCCAAGAGAGCTATGCAAGGATGCAGCAAAAGGGCACCATCTATGAGGACTAGGCCCTCACTAAACCAAATCTGCCTGAATTTTAATCTTGGACTTCCTAGTTTCCAGAACTATGAGAAAAAAAGTTTGTTCTTTATAAGCTACCAAGTTTATGTCATTTTGATATAGCAGCCTTTACAGACTAAGACAGCATTCCAAGAGTTTTATCAATTCCTCATGAATTTTATATATCATATTTGATGATAGGATCAAATAATTAAAACACCATCTGACACTCAAGATAACGTTTGAAGCTGAGAAAAGTGGCAGATCAGTGCCCTAATATTTAAAAAATTAATTAATTAATTAAAATTGAGAAAGGGAAAAGGACCTAGATAGAAGCAAAATTTCCAAATTTAACTCAAAGTCATAAAATGTTGATAGTTGTGGACTGTGATGAGGTACATGGGTATATTTAAATACCCAGAAAAAAAAATTCCCAAAACTATTCAAAGAGATACATTATAAATAAATTTTAAAAATAAATTCAGATGGAATTTCAAAAAATAGACATTTTAGCAAGAAAAGAGAAACAAAACCATAGGAAACAAACAGAAATCAAATACCCAAATGGCACACCTAAATGCTATCATATCAATAATTACGTTAAGTATAAATAACATAAATACATCAATCTAAAGATAGGGATTGGCAGAAGGATTTAAAAAAAACAACTATATGCTGTTTATATAAGAAACTCACTTCAAATTATACTATACAGGTAAGTTGAAAGTAAAGGGATGGAAAAAGACATATTCTAGCCTTAATAAAAAATGGAATAAGAGTGGCTATATTTATATATGACAAAGTATACTTCAGAGCAAATAAAGTTACCAGAGACAAAGAGAGATATTTCATAGTGATAAAAGGATCAATCCATGAGGAAGCTAGAACAATCCTAAATGTGTATGCAACAAAAAGTCAAGTCTCAAAATACATGAAGCAAACACTGATAAGCTAAAAGAAGAAACACATGAACCCATAATTACAATCGAACTTGAATTTTCAGAACTTTAATTGCTATGTGTCTTGGCCTGGATTTCTTTGGGTTGATGTTTTTGTGGTTCACTCAGCTTCTTGAATCCGTAGGTTTGTATCTTTTCCAAATTAAGGAAGTTTTCAGCCTAATTTCTTCAAATATTCTTTAAGTCCCAACTATTCTTCTCTTTCTGGGAATCTGATTATATAAATGTTGTCTATTTTGTTATTGTACTCCAGGTTTCTGAGCCTCTGTTCAGATTTTTCTCAGTCTATTTTCTCTCTTTTGTTCAGATTCTAGTGATGCATCCTTATGTTCACTCATTCTATTCTATTCTTTATCCTCTCTATTATTGGGCCATTCAGCCAGTTGTTTATTTCTTTTATTGTATATTGTAGTTTTTTTTTTTTTTTGGAGATGGAGTCTTGCTCTGTTGCCCAGGCTGGAGTTTATTGGTGTGATCTTGGCTCACTGCAACCTCTGCCTCCCGGGTTCAAGCAATTTTTCTGCCTCAGCCTTCCGAGTAGCTGGGGCTAGAGGTGCACACCACAATGCCCTGCTAATTTTGTTTATTTTTAGACTAAGTCTCGCTCTTGTCCCCCAGGCTGGAGTGCGATGGCATGATCTTGGCTCACTGCAATCTCCACCTCGTGGGTTCAAGCGATTATCCTGCCTCAGCCTCCCGAGTAGCTGGGATTACAGGCACCTGCCACCACACCCAGCTAATTTCTGTACTTTTAGTAGAGACGGAGTTTCACCATGTTGGCCAGGCTGGTCTCAAACTCCTGACCTCAGGTGATCCGCCCGCCTCGGCCTCCCAAAGTGCTGGGATTACAGGCGTGAGCTACCAAGCCCGGCCAATTTTTTGTATTTTAGTAGAGACAGGGTTGCACTGTGTTGCCCAGGCTGGTCTCGAACTCCTGAGCTCTGGCAATCCGCCTGCCTCGGCCTCTCAAAGTGCTAGGATTACAGGCATGAGTCACCACTCCTGGCCTATAATTTCCATTTAGTTTTTTTTAATAACTTTTATTTATTTGTTCAGATTTCCTAGTTTTCATTTATTTTGAGAGAAATTTTAATTGCTGAACTATTTTCGTGACTGATTTATTTCAGTGTTGGCATTTGTTCATAATTTTTCCTCATTAAGTTGTGATTTCCTTGGTTTTTGATATGATGGGTAATTTTCAACTGTGTCCTAAACATTTTTGTAGTATACTAGCAGAGTCTGAATCCCATTTAAATTCATCACTTCACCAAACAGTCACTCTTTTTAGATTTTGTGTGCAGGTCCTGGCCTACTTTTGTGGGCTGTCTTCCAATGACAGTTTAATTTTTGGAGCTTTTGCAGAGTTAGTTTGGTCGACTTACTTTATCTGGTGCTGCTGGAGTTCGTAATGGTTACTGTTGGTGCTGACTGAAGAGGCAGAAGGAGTTTCCTCAGTCTGGGCTGTTATGTGTTTCTCAGTGGGGATGAGATTCTTAGGCCACAGAAACAAAGTGTCTCTTCTGGCTGGGCATTTGTTGCAATGGAGTCCCTTTTGCCAATGCCCCTTTTGCCAACTCAGTGTCTCTGGCCCAGTGTGGGGAATCTCAGGTCTAACAGGACAAAGAAACTTTTAAAATCTGGCCATTTGTTGTGGCAAGATCTCTTTTGCCAGTTCTTCCTTGGTATCTCTCAGTGGGAAAGAGGAATCTTAGTCCTGGTGGAAAAAGATAATATTTCCTTGACTGCTTATTGTTAACAGGCCTCTCACCAAGCCTCCTTGCAAGTGGTTCTGCGCTCACCTAGTGTTAGAGGGACCCCCATTCAATACAGGGCTGCCTTATTTTCTTAGGTTGGAGATTGGAAAATTCTGAGTCTGGATCAAATTCTTCTATTGGACATAGGAACATAAGATGCCCTGCCACTGTGTTGTTTCTCCAGTCTTGGGGTCGCAAACCAGTTTTCCTTCTTCTTACCACCTTTCAGAGATCTTTCTTAGTTACTTCTTGCATTATTTCCAGGACTTATAATTGTATTTAATGGGGGTGAGGAAGAAAAAAATCGATCTATGTGATCTTATCCAGACTGAAGTTGATTTTTGACAAAAGTGTAAAAGCAATTCAATGGAGAAATAATTATCTTCTCCACAATGGTCCATATAGAGCAGGGGTCCCCAACCCCCATGCCATGGACTGTTAAGAACCTGGCCACACAGCAGGAGGTGAGTGGCAGGCGAGTGAGCATTACCACCTGAGCTCTGCCTCCTGTCACATCAGCAGCAGCATTAGATTCTCATAGGAGCAAGAACCCTATTGTGAACTGTACATGTGAAGGATGTAAGTTGCCTGCTCCTTATTAGAATCTAATGCCTGATGATATGAGGTGGAATCATTTCATCCTGAAACCATCTATCACCCTACCCCCACAGTTCATGGAAAAGTTGCCTTCCACAAAACCGGTCCCTGGTACCAAAAAAGGTTGGGGACCACTGATAGAGAGGTCCATTGCAAACAAAACAAAGTAAAAGAAAACAAAACCTTGACATATAATTCATATTTTATATGAAAATTAACTCAAACTACAAAATAAATGAGTCTATATTGAATAAGTAATTGAAAATAAATAAATGTACTTCCGCATATGATATCATGAGAAGAGCAGTTTATATTTGTAAGATTTTTCCTCCCACACTTGTAATCCTAGTTAATCATGGACTGAACATGAGACAAACCCAAATTAAGGGAGGGTTTACAAAATAGCTGACTACTATTCCTTAAAACTCTCAAAGTCAAAAACCTATTTTTTAAAGACTTTAAAACCATCATAGAGCAGAAGAGACCAAGGCGACATGACAATTAAACAAAATGTAGAATCCTGGATTGTATCCCATAACAAAAGACACTAATGGAAAAACTGGTGAGATCTAAATAACACAGAATTCAGTTTTAAAACTTGTGAAGGTACTAAATCATAAAATATGTCCCCATATCAGTAATGTGAACCACCACTCATTTAGTCTCAATGAATTTTAATTTAATGCTGTAAACTTTATTATTGAATATTTATCAATAAAAACTCTATAAGTAGTGTTCTCAAATGATTTCATTATATCAAAGGTAGTAACTAAAAAATGCTAAAATTTATATTGCCTGAACTAAGTGGAATATTTTCACTGGCTCCAAAAGAGAATATTCACCTGGCTTTTAGGTTGGTATCTTATCTCTTTTTCCCATTTTTTTCTTTCTCTGGGGGTGTTTCTCATTTTCTTTGAATACACCTCTTGTTTCTCTATTTCCTGTGGTGTTTTCTCCCTTAGACACCCTACTCTGCCTTATAGCCTCATTTTAATTATTAGATGGGTGACTTCCTCTGTAATTACATAAATAGTATAATCTCCAAAGATTTTTCAGCCTCTCATTTGTTGCTCTGAACCCAGAATCGCATTATCAAGGACTGCTGAGCATGAGGGATGTTATTATCTGCAGAGAAAGCAAAGAGAACGTTTGAAATCACATAGTCATATACCTCTGCATTCCAGGCACTTAAAAAGAATGCAAATGGCTGTTTGATAAATGGAAAAATAAATTCATCATATGTTTAAATTTATTTGTTAACCACCCAGTAAAATAACTAGACAGAAAGTCCTGGGAGTAGAGGAAGCCTTTTCGTATTTGCCTATTTTCTTTGTTATATATATTTTTTCTTCTTCTATGAAATACATGGTGAGGTGATTTTGACAAAACACCTCTGTTTCTCAACTATATTATTTAATGTAATACCTGGTAAGCATGTTACATTCTGTGGTTTCCAGACATGTGTTGCTCTTTAGACACATTCTTGGGGATTAAAGAGTAAAACTTTTTTAAAAACTTGAAAATTTCAATTTGATGGAAATCTAAAAATGTAGGAAGAGACTTATTCTTGGTCTGTCTGGTTGACTACTTTATCACCAAGTACTGCCAAAGAGTACCGGATCCAAAGTTGTTTATGATCTTATTCACAAGTAAAGGCTGAATATATTAGTGCATGCTGTGCAAAGGACGTTTTGCAGTGGTTTAAATGGAGAACTGAGTCATCAAATAGCTCTTCGAGTATAAGTCTTATCAAATAAAAGAGATAGTCGGTCAATGTATTCAGGACAATGAATTCATTATATAATTATTTTTATATGGAAGAAAGAGAAAAATAGTAAGTAGTAAATTTGCAATAATAGATTTTTAATTTTTCAGTATTGAATGGTGTAGTGCAGTGTTCAACTGATTATATCATCAAAGTAAAGGATTGGTAATTTAAAATTAGATCAGTTTTTAAAGTGAAAAGTTTCATTAGTAAAAATAGCAAAGAGAAATGATGGCCCATCCTTCTCAATATGAAAACAATCAACTAAACAAAAATAATAAAACATTTTCATCAAAATCAACATAATCAATTTAGTTTTAGGGAAACATCCTTGATCATATTAATATTTTTAATTTTTTTGGTTCTTTAACTTTTAATTCATTATTGTTTGACAATTTTCTATTTAGCTTTATGGCTACAAATATTTTAGAAGATTTTCAGCAATAAATGAAATCAAAGGTATAACAATGAGTATAAGATGTTTTAGGACAGTAGTCCCTAACCTTTTTGGCACCAGGGACTGGTTTTGTGGAAGACAATTTTTCCACAGACCAGGGCCAGGGGCCAGGGATGGTTTTGGAATAAAACTATCCCACCTCAGATCATCAGGCATTAGATTCTCATAAGGAGGGTGGAACCTAGATCCTTCACATATGCAGTTCACAATAGGGTTCACACTCTTAAGAGAATCTAATGCTACCACTGATCTGACAGGAGGTGGAGCTCAAGCAGTAATGCTCACTCCCCAACTGCTCACCTCCTGCTCTGTGGCCAGGTTCCTAACAGGCCAGGGACTGGTACCAGTCCATGGCTAGGGGTTGAGGACCCCTGTTTTAGGACACTAGGGAGATCAATGAGCATAGAGTGTAAATAGGCCCAAGAGTGGCACGATCAGTGATTTCAGGTGAAAGATAATGTTCAAAACTGGAAAGAGGAGATCAAATTTAATAGAAAAATGAATAGGGAAGTAGTGACAGGAAATTAATCCATCATCATTATACAGAGAGGTGTGGAATGTGGAAAGCATAGAGCCAGGGAAGAATGATGTTACAAAAATCTAGACACAAGGTGATGGAGAGCTGACCTAGCAAAATGACAAAGATAATGGAAAGGGACATTTTGAAATAAAATAAAGCATAACATAGAGATGGTACTATGAAGCCACCTGGAATATAAACACGATTATTCTGATTTGATTGTTGGGTTTCTTCTTTTCCACAGAGTAAAAGATAGTAATCCTGGAGCCATAGTAGGAAATCAAAACTAAAAGACCAGGGATTTCATGCTGACTCTGGTATCTACTTATTAGCATTTACATATTCTTTGTAGTCTTAGTTACTTCATCTACAAATAAAACGGTTTAGCTGGAAGGGTGGTTTTGAAATATCATCTCCCTCAAGTACTGGAACTTTTTCTTTTAAGACACTTGACACTTTACACAAAGCTTAAAAAATTGAGAAAGATAAAGCAGCCCAGCAGTTTCATGAAAATTTCTGCATACATCTACCATATGATCCAACCATTCTACTCCTACTGAAATGGGAAAAGTTCCCTTGTCCCCCTTGCAAGGCATGTAATGGGGGTGTGGCTCGCTTCTTCAGTGTCCCACTGCTCAAACCTCTAGGGGGAGAATGCAGACAGGCAGGCTGTGGGGCTCTGACCCCACCGCAATATCTAGGGGTAAATGTTTACAGCTCCTGAGGCCCCAGTGGGCATGTGTTGCCGTGTGCTCTTTTAGTTTTGCCGTCTGTAGGCAGCTTGTGTTAGTCAGCTCAGTTAGCCCCTCCACCTTATTGCAAGGACAGAGGACTTTCTGTATCCTGGGGTTCTTGCCTTGGTGTACTGGAAGAATCGGATCACACATGGGCATCGGATCACACACGGGCTTGGAGAATGAGTGCAAGGTTTTTTATTGAGTGGTAGCTCTCAGCGAGGTAGATGGGAAGGCCGGAAGGGGGATGGAGTGGGAAGGTAGTTTTCCCCTGGAGTTGAGCCGCTCGGCAGC
The DNA here is from genome assembly GCF_009828535.3 of Hylobates moloch. Taxonomy (NCBI): domain Eukaryota; kingdom Metazoa; phylum Chordata; class Mammalia; order Primates; family Hylobatidae; genus Hylobates; species Hylobates moloch. The sequence goes on from NW_026652282.1 coordinate 38,547,551, forward strand.
CGGGCTCTCCTCCGACTGCCCCTGCCTGCCAAGCACCACATCACTCTGCTGGTCGATGGTCTGCTGGCGTCTGCGGATGTCTGTCAGTATGCTCTTCTGCTGATGTGTTCCTCTCAACATCCAGCTGCTTGTGTGTTTTTCTGCCAGTGTGTTCCTCCGCCAGTGTGTTCCTCTCAACATCCAGTCACTTGTATGTTCTTCCACTGGTGTGTTCCTCTCCATATCCAGCCACTTGTGTCTCTGCCCGCTAGGGTCTCAGGGTTTTTATAGGCACAGGATGGGGGCATGGCGGGCCAGCATGGTCTTTGGAAATGCAACATTTAGGCATGAAAACAGGAGTGCCTGTCCTCACCTAGGTCCATGGGTATGGGCCCAAGGGTGGAGCCCTTGCCAGGGACCACAACTTTCTCCTCCCAGCACGTCCCTGCCCTGCTGCCATGTCACTAGGTACTTACTCAAGAGAAATGGAAGCGTACGTCAATACAAAGCCTCTTCAAGAATATTCATAGCTGCTTTATTTGTAATAGTCAAAAACTGGAGACAACAAAAATATCCAAAACGGATAGATAAATAATCTGTGGTATGTCCATACAATGAAATACTATTAACCAATAAAAAGGGATTTGCTGATACACACAATATGAGTGACTCTCAAAATAACTATGATTAGTGAAAGAAGCCCCCAAAAAAGACATTATATATTGTATGATTCAACTTATAAAACTCTAGAAAATGAAAACTATTTTATAGTGAAATAAATTAGATCAATGGTCACCTCAGGCTGCATGGAGAGACAAGGGGCAGCAGAGGAATTACAAAAGGATGCCAAAAAGTACTTGGAGGTGGTGGATGTATTCACTATCTTAATTGTGGTGATAGTTTCAAGGGCGTATGTATATATGTCAGCATTTATCAAACTGTACCCGTTAAATATGAGCAGTTTGCATGTCAATTATACCTCAGTAAGGCTGTTTTTTAAAAAAACGAAAGGCAATCTTGACAGCTGACAGCTAGTAGCTCGTGTAGTTGCTTCTAACTAGGGCATGGTGTTCCTTTGTTGGATGTGAGGATTTTACAGAATATCAACATCAGAAAAGGAGTCCTCATGACTGTGATGGAACAAAACAATAGGAAGACAACTCCACACTCCATAATCATGCCCAAATAGAGATATAGGTGGAAACTTTGGACAATCACAAAATGCCCAAATACCACTTTCTCAGTTAACATGAGTAACAACTGCTTATTCTTCAATGAATACTCTACCCCATTTTTCCCCTCTGACCTCCTAGATAAAAATTAAGGTAGTCAATCAACAAATTGCCTCAGATTTCTGGCCTTGGCTAATTCAAAACAGACTCCTGCCTCCTGAACTTTCCCACAAAAAAAAAAAAAAAAAACCTGAACACAAGCCACAATCCTATAATAAACCTCCCCACCCATCAACCATTCTGTCTTTCAGAAAAGCCCCACAATTTCTCCATGGTGTTTAGTCTCCCTTGGCACAGCAATAAGAAACTTAACCTTACTGATTAGAAGTGATCCTGGTGATCTTTGGGGGTGAGCATAACAAAGAAAAAACTTCGAAAGTAGAGTTCTCTGAAATGCAGGACATTGGGAACCTCTCTCTCATGTTCCCCATTCCCCCAGGCCCTTAGAAGCCTTTTGGAAATCATTGCAGTAAATGATCTCTAAGGACTACTAAAATCCGTATTTTGATGGTGTTGATGATACTAATATCAATTCCTAGAAACAATGATGACCTTTAGTAAACTTTTTGAGACAGTCTCTTGAAACAACCAACATTTATATTTTAACATTAGTATTGTGTCTGAGAATGGTGATCAACACTGTTTACATAGAGACTTATTATTTGTACTGAAAAGTCATTTTGATGTCTCTTTAAATGTTTATTATTAAATTGCCCTCTACACTTGGTCTGTGGCACTGGGGAGAAGAGCTCCATTTTTGCTGACTTAGAAGAGATTGATCCATGAATGTGCTTTCTTTAGCTTCCTGCTGATAAATACTCTTCTTCTGCTATTTTCCTGAGTTATTTCTGTCCCTGGATTCTCATCTTGAATAAGCAGACAGGGAATTGAGATAAAGAACAGACTTGAATATTTGGGATGCTTTCCAGAATGCACTGGCCAACAATGGAAAGCTGTGATGGGGCAAAGAAAATTTGATTCACCAGAAGGTATTTTTAGAAGTTTAAATGTACCCAAATGTCAAACTTACTTTTTTAAAAAAAGACTAGAGTATGTAAGAATAAGCCTCTTTTTCTATCCTACTAAAATCCTTCTAAAATTACTATCTGCCATCCAAATCTACATTGTCACTTTAAAGAGTTCCAGGAGGGAGTTTTTACATCATTTATGTTGTTTAAATATGTGTAATAACACAGTCATTGTAATTCAAGACAAAAAGAATAAGCTACAAAAGTGGCTTTTGGCTTTTGACATCTACCTACAATTCTTTGCTTTTTTTTTGAGACAGAGTCTCGCTCTGTCACCCAGGCTGGAGTGCAGTGGTGCAATCTCGGCTCACTGCAACCTCCACCTCCCAGGTTCAAGCGATTCTTCTGCCTCAGCCTCCCAAGTAGCTGGGACTACAGGTGCATGCCAGCACGCCTGGCTGATTTTTGTGTTTTTATTAGAGACGGGGTTTCACCATATTGGCCAGGCTGGTCTCAAACTCCTAACTTCATGATCTGCCCACCTCGGCCTCCCAAAGTGCTAGGATTACAGGCATGAGCCACTGCACCCGGCCAATTCTTTGCTTTTAGGACAAGCGCTGGGGGGGGCAGAAGTAACAGAGCAGAAGAAATAAACCGTCTTTCTATATCATATTCACGCACACAAGCATGGCAGTTTTGGTGGCACTGCCTATATTTGGCACTGGGGCCCAGTTGGGGTGAGATGGACGGGGAGCAAAGTCCGAAGTTTGGCAATGGAGGCAGGGAGTCCAGGAAATAAGGAAAGTTAGAGCCTCACATACAGCCAGAAACTTTCTAAAGAATTTGCTCTTCCATACTTTTTAAATCTTTTTATAGATCTTCCACACTTGTCTTATTGAAAATCTAGAAAACTCCAGGAAGGTGAGTAAGACTGGTAAAACTATAAAATGTGAATATAGTTAGGACCCAGGGCCCTGTAGTCAGAAGGCTAAGATTCTTACCTTAGCAAAGCCACTAGCGAGCTATACTAACTTTGGACAATTTACAAAATCTCTCTAAGCCTTAAGTCCTTTTCTGAAAAATAGTACCTACTTCAAATGATACCTGTGAGGATTACATAAGATAACGGATGAAAAGCTCTCAGCATAGGACCTGCCACCTTGTAGGCATTGTACAAAGATTATCTAGTACTACTACTGCTGCTACTATTCACTAAAAGGAACTGTAATTATATTCCAGTACTGATCATTATTTTTATTCATATCAAATAAGTAATATACGTAGATTAAAAAGTGAAATATTACTAAAAACTTATAATTAAACAGCAGCCTCACTACCTTCTGCCATATTCTCTGTGATTGTCTCTCCCCAGAAGGAGCAACTCAATTCTTCTAGCTACTTTTTAGTATTTATTTCCATATTTCTAAATAACATACTATGCTGCTATTTATTTTTTTTCCATTTTTGCACATGATATAGTAATTCCTTGTGATAAAAACTCAGAACTTTGCATTCTGACATTACTCCACAATTAACTTCCCCTTCTGTGCCTGTTTCCATTCTTCTAATATACTTACAGCATATTTTTAATAAATACTCTGAGTCTATATTATCATGATTACATATGCATTATTCAGAGTTAAGCCACTTGTATACAATAATTGCATTTCTTTTCTTGTATACCTTTCTTTCTGGAAATTAATGTAATTGCATTTGTTCAATTGCTTAGTTTTCTATTTACCTATCAATAATTCCACACTCACCAATAAAACTATGAAATTCCTCAGTTTGGTCAAATATATCAGTTTATTTAAGGGAATAGTGGGAAGAAATATTCACTTGAAGACCCTGTCTTCCTGATTAAATCTTGATTATGTGCTTTTCAGGTATGCTGTATTACTATAGTCTTCTGTTTCAATTAAAAAATTTTTTTTGAGACAGGGTCTAGCTCTGTCACCCAGGCTGGAGTGCAGTGGCACAATCTTGGCTCACTGCAGCCTTGACCTCCCGAGGCTCAAGGATCCTCCTGCCTCAGCCTCCTAAGTAGCAGAGACCACAAGCACGCACCACCACGCCCGGCTAATTTTTGTATTTTTGTAGAGATGGGGTTTCGCCATGTTGCCCAGGCTGACCTCAAGTGATCCTCCCGCCTCAACCTCCCAAAGTGTTGGGTTTACAGGCATGAGTCACCATGCCAGGCCTGCTGCCATTTTAATACTCCCCTTCTTTGTAATCTTGGAAATTACCCTTGTCTCTCTGCTATTATTACTTCCTCTGTTATTTGGATCCCAGTTTTTTCTCATTCTTAGTTTCTTCTCTCAGCTAGTTTAGCTACAGCTTCCAGGAACTTTCTTAGAATGATTCATCTGAACCATTTTGGATATCTTAGAAGTTCTAACTTTTATTAATTTTATCTTTAATTTTGATTGATAATTTGGCAGAAACTCCAAAAGTCCTAACTTGTAAATCCTTCTCCCTCAGAATCTAGAGCAAATTGCTCAATGATTTTCAGTTTATTCTTGAGAAATCTGATGCCATTCTGATCTCAGTTCCTTTATATAAGTGTATAATCTATTCTTATTTTCTCTTTGAAAGTTTTACAGACAGTCTCTGTGCCCACAGTTTTGTGATATTTAGTAAGGGCATACTTACGACATTGTAGGCTTTTTGTAATATAAGCATTTAATGCTGTAAATTTCCCTCTAAGCAGAGCTTTATCTGTGTTCTGTGAATTTTCGTATGTTGCGTTTGAATTTTCATCCAGTTTAAAATATTTTCTAATTTCCCTGAGACTAACTCTTTGACACATAGATTATTTAGAAGTATGTTGTTTAATATACAGGTGTATGGAGACATTCTTGTTAGCTTCCTGTTATTAATTTTTTATTTAATTCTATTATGGACAAAGACCATACTTCATAGGATTTGAATTATTTTAAATTCTTTATGGTTTGTTTTATGCCTCAGGATATGATCTGTCTTGGTGACTCTTTTATGTGCACATAAAACAAATATGTATTGTGATGCTGTTGAGTGAAGTGTTCCATAGATGCTAGTTCGATCCAGTTGGTTGGTGGTAGTGGTCAATACCTTTGTTGATTTTTTGTTTACTACTTCTACTGCTAAAGATGAGTGTTAAAATCTCCAACTATAATTGTGGATTTTTTTTTTTTTTTTTTGCTTATTTTGGTTCTGTAAATTTTTGCTTCATGTATTTTGAAGCTCTGTTTTTAAGTGAATACACACTTAGGATTCCATGTATTCACTTACAAATACATTTTTCACAAATTGACTCTTTGATCAATATGTAATCTTTCTCTTTACTTCTGCTATCCTTCTTTGTGCTAAAGACTATTTTGTCTGATATTAATGTAGCCACTCCAGTTTTTTTGATTCATATTTGCACAGTATATCTTTTTTCATTTCTTTACCTTCTTTTTCTTTTTCCAAGACAGAGACTCACTATGTTGCCCAGGTTGAAATTCAGTGGTTATTCACAGGCACTATAGCAAAACGCAGCCTCAAACTCCTGGCTTTAGGTGATCACTTTGCTGGGACTACAGGCACAAGCCACCATGTTCAGTTCTATTCTTTTACTTTTAATCTACTATATAATTATATCTGAAGTTTCTTATAGACAGCATATGAGTCATTTTTTAAAAATTCATTTTGATTATCTCTGTTTTAATGAGTGTTTATATTATTTACATTTAATTGAATTATTGATATGTTTAGAGTTAGGTCTATCTCTGTATTATTTGTTCTGTCTTTGGCCCCTCTATTTCCTCTTTCCCTACCTTCTTTTGGGTTCTTTGACCAATTTTTACCATTCTATTATAATTTATCTATTGTGATTTTAACTATATCTGTTCTATAATTTATTTAGTGGTTGCTCTAGGGACTATAATATATGTACTTAACTTTTTACAGTCTACTTGGAATCAAAGTTTTACAACTTCAATAGGAATATAGAACGCTTACTTCCGTGTAGGTCCCATTACCTTACCCCTTGCATACTGCAGTTGCCTTACATATATTGCGTCTATATACATTGGAAACTCCATTAGACAATATTACACTTTTTGCTTTCAACCGTCAAATATATTTTAAAGAACTCAAGAGAGGACAGTCTTCTATCTGAGAAGACTATTTACCCCAACGTTTATCATTTTTGTTGTTCTTTCATCCTTTTTATATTCCAAGTTTCCTTTCATTTGATCTGTAGAATTTCCTTTAGAAATTCTTTTACAGTAGGTCTGTAGCTATACATTCTCTTAATTTTCCTTCATCCAAGAAAGTCTTAATTTCACTTTCATTTCTATAGGGTATTTTTAGTGGCTATATAATTTTGAGTTGGGAGCTCTTTTATTTCAGTGCTTGAAAAATGTCGTGCCACTTCTGGCTTCACTGTTTTCAGATGAAAAATGCAATTTCTCCTACAGGTAATGTGTCCTTTTTCTCTGGCTACTTTGAAGATTGTTTTCATCATTTTCAGTTGTCAGCCTTTTCATTATAATATGTCTGAGCATGGATTTCTTTGGATATATTCTATAGATTCACTCAGCTTTTTTTTTTCTTTTTTCTTTTTTCTTTTTTTAAGCTATGGAATCTCACTCTGTTCCCCAGGCTGGAGTGCAGTGGCATGACCATAGCTCACTGCATCCTCAAACTCCTGGACTAAAGTGATCTTCTCACCTCAGCTTCCCAAGTAGCTGGGACTACTGGCATGCACAACGATGCCTTGCTAATTTTAAAAAATTTTTCTAGAGATAAGGTCTTGCTATTTATATATTGCTTAGGCTGGTGTTGAACTCCTGGCCTCAAGCGATCCTCCCACCCTCAGCCTCTCAAGTAGCTGGGATTACAGGTGCCAGCCACAGAACGTGGCCACTCAGCTTCTTGAATCATCTTCAATCTTTGGAAGTTTTCAGTTACTATTGTATTTCAGGAGTCTTTTTCAGCACCTTATTCTGTTTCGTCTCCTTCTGAGATTCTAATGACATTGTTAGACCTTTTATTGTGGCTTCATAGTCCCTATGACTCGATACTGTTTTTCTGTCTTTTATCTCCCTGCTGTCCAGATTAGATGATTTCTGTAAGATCTACCTTCAAGTTCATTGAATCTTTCCACTGTCATTTTCATTCTACTATTGAATCCATCTGGTGAGTTTTTAAAGTTATTTTTCCATTCTAAAATTTTCATTTTGTTATTTATATTTTCTCTTTCTTTGCTGATACTTTGTACTTTAACTTTTGTTTCAGGAGAGTCCATGATTATTTATTCAAGCATTTTTAAAATAGATTTTTAAAAGTCTTTTTCAGATTAATTCTAAAACCTATGCCATCTCAGTATTGAAATTTGTTGATTGTATTTTCCCATGTGGGTTGAGATTTTAATTATTCATTTTTAAAAATTTATATAGCACTTTTTATTTTTTATTTTTGTTTTTTAGATTTTTAGGGAGTATAAGTGTAGATTTCTTACATGCATATATTGCGTAGCGGTGAAGTCTGAGCTTTTAGTGTACTCATCTGAACAGGTGAACATTGTACCCAATAGGTAACTTTTCAATCCTTACCACCCTCCCATCGTTCTACTGTTCGTAGTCTCCAATATCTATTATTTGACTGAGATTTTAATGATTCTTTATACATCACATAATTTTGGGTTATATCCTGAACATTTTGAACATCATGAATCTCTAGGTCTTGAATCTCTAGGTCTTGTTTATATTTGATGGGGAATGTAGATATTTTTGTTTTAGCAGGCACTTGACCTGCTTAATCCAATCTGCAAGTTTTGACTTATATTCTATGGGCTCTAGTCCCAATATCAGTTCAATTTTCAAAGCCTTTTCTGTGCTATTCAGATCTATCCCTCATGTGTACAAGCCAGTGGTCCATCTGAGACCTGGGCAGAGGTCTATCTGTTAGTTCAGATTTTAATGTTTTTGGCATGTTAATTATAATGAGATTCATTCATCCTCAGATGAAGGATGATGAGCCAGAAGTTTATAAACAACTTTATAGGGCTGCTTTCCTGAGATTCTTTCTTTCTACTATCAACTTGATACCTTTCGCTTCCTTGGAGTGCTCTTTTTTGTCCAATTGTCAGAAGTCACCCACTTCTGTGGTTATTCCATAGCCAAGTGGTGGAGGACCAACAGAGTAAAACAAAACCAATGGACTTTGGCTCTGTCCTCAGGAGCTACAGATGCACCAAATGGGATAGTAAGTATACACAACCTCAAGGATTTTGTCCCTGCAGGTTCCCACTGCCAGGAGTTTTTGTTTTTGCCACTGCCTCCACCATGAAGTTGTCTTGGGGGGTGGGGCATGAAAGAAAAGAGAAAAAGGGAGAGAAAAAATAGAGGGATTTCATCTATAATTTGAATGTTAGCATTCCCCTTCCTTGTCCCATGAGCCATATGAGACACATTTTCCTGAAGCTCTCTGTATCTCTCCCCACACCACAGTACTCCTTCGTGGGGTTTGTGCTTTGTTAAAGTTTAGGCTGAGAGATACTAGCAGGGAAATTGGTTAACTTGGTGCTGGTTCATGTTCACTGGAACTCTGAACTCTTTTTTTTTTTTTTTTTCTGAGATAGGGTATCACTCTGTCACCCAGGCTGGTGTGCAGCGGCACCATCTCAGCTCACTACAATCTCTGCCTCCCGGGCTCAAGATACTCCCACCTCCTCAGCCTCCCAAGTAGCTGGGACCACAGGGACATGCCATCACGCCTGGCTAATTCTAACTTTTTGTACTTTTGGTAGAGATGAGGTTTTGCCATGTTGCCCAGGCTGGTCTTGAACTCCTGAGCTCAAGTGATCCACCCTCCTTGGCTTCCCAAAGTGCTGGAATTACAGGCGTGAGCCACTGTACCCAGCCAGGAACTCTGATTTCTGATGTTCTTTTCCATTATGCCTACTGATATTTATTTTTCAGAATTCTCAAATAGCTGCTCCATGAATCCCATCCAGGTTTTATGATGCATTCTATAATGAAATAAACAGGTCACATGTGCTTACTCCATCTTACTCAGACACATAACCTTTATTAAAAATTAATTTTGCTGCATATTCTTTGGTTGTGTCCACATTTCCTGAATTATTTCTTTGATGATACCCTCCCTTCCCTTTTTTGAACTTCTATTATTCATATAATGGGATTTCCTAGATTAATTTTATTTTCCATTCCCAAAGATATTTTTTCCTGCATTTCATGAATTTTTTCAACTTTATTTCAAGCTTTCATATTTTTAATTCCTAGAAGATCTTTGTTGTGAGATAAATTGTGTCCTCCAAAAAGATATGTACAAATTCTACCCCTACTACATGTGAATGTGATCGTTTCTGGAAATAGGGCTTTTGCATATAAATTCAACATGAGGTCATACTGAATTAGGGTGCATCCTAATCAAATGACTGGTATTTTTATAAGAACAGGGATATTTTGACACAGACATACACCAAGGAAGACAGTCATATGAATACAGATGCAGAGATTGAAGTTATTCTGCCACAAACCAAAGAATACCTGGGGCCACCAGAAGCTAAAAGAGAAAGGGAAGATTTCTTCCCCAGAGGCTTTGAGGACAGTGTGGCCCTGCTGACACCTTGATTTTGAATTTCTATGCTCTAGAAATATGAAAATTAATTTCTATTACTTTAAGAAACCAGTTTGTGGTACCTTGTTACAACCGCCCTAATAAATGAATACGATCTTCTTTTAACATCTTTGGAAGTTTTTGAATTATATTTTCATTTATTTTCTGCTATTGCTTTCTCATCTCCAGGTTCCTGTTTTCTGTTTATTTTTATTTTTGTTTTTCATGATCTTTGTTTTTCTTGACTGTCATGTAATCCATCCTGTCTATTGATTTAATACAGGAACACATAAAAACTGACTTCATTCTGTAGACACAGGCAGGGCTTGATGGCTGTGGGGTGGTTTCATCTGGTGATTAGTTGGGATGTGGTCATTTTGTTTGAGGGTTCCCAAATTTAATGTCACTAGATGTGTCTCTTTAAATTAGAACAATATGTAAAATATCTGTTCTATCCTGAACAGCTGTCTTGAGTAGTATGTGTATATATGTGTGTGTGTTTATATATGTATATATATTTGTGTGTGTATATATATATATATATGTATGTATTCAAATATCCCATCTCAGCTAAACATGTATAAGCACATCTATCAACACTGTTTTACATGACTTGATTCAAAAAGCGTATAACAATACAAATACACCCAGTTAAGGAAAGTATTTTTTGGGGTTGGGCTTATACATTAACTTGCCAAATCTAAAGCTACATATAAAAGGTGACGTTTTGACTAAGGGAGTAATATTGAAAAAGTGTCTTGCAAAGATCCTATTAATAATTCTCATCCTGTGTAGAACCTTAATGAATCTCAGCGTGCTAAACTCACCATTCTCCCTTCAAACAGAAATGAGGAGTCAAGATATGTTTCTAGCTTAAAAATCCCATTGTATCTACTTCAATCCAGCATTTCAAGTCATCATAATTTGCATCAAACTTAGATTTCACTCTATTTTATTTTTAAATTTTATTATCAAACACATGACTAGAAAAAATTGGGGAATTATATGAATCTTAAATTTACAAAAGAGTAAAAACAATGACTACTAAAAAATGAATACATGCTCAGCCTCACAAGTAGTAAGTTACACATATTAACATCATAATGAGATGTTATTCACATCTCTTTCACTCCAATATCACTGGAAAAAATTCTGACAGTATCAAAGATTGGTACTAATGTAGAACAACACAAACAGGTAGACATGTCATTACAACACCACTTTTAGAAAATAACCTGGTAAACCTAGTAAAGTTGAAAATGAACATACATTATGAAGCAGCACATGCACCCTAAGTTATTTGACCTGGAGAGATTCTAGCTCATATGTAAACGGGGAAGTGTACAAAAACGCCCTTAGCAGAAGTGTCTGCAGTATCATAAAAAAAAGAAAAAATGAGAAACAACATAAATCCTCATTAACAGGAAATTGAATCAACAAAACATGTTCTATTTATACAATGAAATATTATACAGCAGTAGGATGGATAAATTAGAATAAGAAATATCAACATAAGAGAATAAAACAAATAAAATGTTAATGGGAAAGAAAAAGTAAATTGCAGAAGTGTCAATATAACATATGGTCTTCCCATAAAATCCTTTTCATAAAGTTTAAAAATATGTAAGCAATATTATATATTATAAATCTGTATTCATACATAAGCTATTCTTAATATAGATCTATAATTATATATGTCTATATGAAAAGATTATATATGTGTGTGCATACATGTATAACATGTATATTATTCTTCAAATGTATTGATGATTAATTTCTTAAGCTGAATGGTGGGTACATGGTTATTGCTTTTATTACCTTGTATACATTTGAAAAATTTGTATCAAAGACTAACAGCCTGAAGTTTGCTTGTGTTTCTTGTCATTCTAATGTGTCTACTGGTAAGGAGAGGACCAGTCAAAGCAGCTCCCAGCCATCTTTTGCTATGGTTCCTTCTCTTCCTTCTTTCCACCATGTATGCTGGAGCCACCTATGCCAGAATACAAGGTGTTATTCAAATATATCTTGGATTTTCCCACATTTCTTTATTTTCTAGAATTTTTCCTTCTGTCTGGAATGCCCTTTCCTACACATATACCAGCATATTATCTTTTCTTCACAATACACCTCAGTCCTACTAGAAGTTGTCCTCAATACAGTAGTGATCTGGAGCCACCTTGCACTAGTATTGCACAAGTCAATTGCTACATTTTCAGAAATTTTTGAGCCAGTTAACATACACTGCTAGTTAGAAATCAGTCATGGTAAGTGTTTATACTATGGAAATATGAACTGGTACAAGTCAGGGCTTTGATCCCCAGAGAGTGAATTGTTAAACATTTAGCAGTACACCACTGCCAATTTTTCCTGATGGAATTTATCCCTCCTTTCCTTATACTTTCTGGGCAGTCTGTTGCACTTATTACTGTTTACCCTGCATTTTAGTTTTTAATGAATGCATCTGTCCCTCCCATGACATTGTTTGCCACTCTAGGGCAGAGAAGTGGTCTCATTCATACTTATATCTCCCACAGCACCTATCAGAATCTCTTCTATATGCTAGGTACTCAATAATTTTGATTAACTTCAAAAAAAGTTCAATTTTTCTTCCTCTTCAACCAGGAATGAATTGTGGATGTACACTGTTCCTATGGAAGGTATGGTAAGTCATATGGCAATGAGTGGAGTCAAATAATCTAGTTACAGGGAAGAGCAAAAACGAATTAAAATATATAATACAGTATATAATACTTCCACTCATATGTATTCTTAATCTTAATAATCACTAAATTTTGACTATCAGGGGAACATTATTTCTATAAAACGTATTTTTCTACTTATGTAGATCAAATTAGAAGCTTGGATCTGTTTTAATCGTTTTGCTGTTTGAAACAAGCAAATATATAAGAATGTTTATGCAGCCACAAAAAAAAAAATGAGTCATATCCTTTGCAGGGACATGGATGAAGCCGGAAGCCATCATCCTCAGCAAACTAACACAGGAACAGAAAACCAAACACCCCATGTTCTCACTCATAAGTGGGAGTTGAACCATGAGAACTCTTGGACACAGGGAGGGGAACATCACACACCAGGGCCTGTCGGGGTGAGGGGGTGGGAAAGGGAAGGGAGAGCATTAGTACAAATACCTAATGCATGAGGGGCTTAAAACCTAGATGATGGGTTTATAGGTGCAGCAAATCACCATGGCATGTGTATACCTGCACGTTACGTTCAGCATATGTATCCCAGAACTTAAAGTAAAATTAAAAAAGAAAAAGAATGTTTATCAATTAACTATTTTACACAGTTGCCTGAAAAAAATAGAGATTAAAAAATCTGGTCAGGCATGGTGGCTCACGCCTGTAATCCCAGCACTTTGGGAGGCTGAGATGGGCAGATCACCTGAGGTCAGGAGTTTGTGACCAGCCTGGCCAACATAGTGAAACCCCATCTCTACCAAAAATACAGAAATTAGCCGGGTGTGGTGGCTCATGCCTGTAGTCCCAGCTACCTGGGAGGCTGAGGCAGGAGAATTGCTTGAACCTGGGAGGTGGAGGTTGCACTGAGCCAAGATCACACCACTGCACTCCAGCCTGGGCAACACAGCGAGACTCTGTTTAAAAAAAAAAAAAAAATCTAAAACAAAAGATTTTTACATAGTTATAATTGAGGGAGTTGAGAATAAATATATGTGAAAATAACTTTCCTATGCAGCAGTATTAGCAGTCTACATACCCTAAAAAACCTCCCTCACAGAATATAACTTTTAAAAACTTGTTACATGAGATATTTAATTATTTTAAATGTATCAATGAGCCTGCAAATTAGTAGCAATTGCTCAGAGCTAAAATTAATTTAAAGCAGAAACTCAGAGAGGGGAAGAAACCATTAACCTAGCTTTGAAATTGACACAGCATTTTCTAAACTAGGTGAACTTCAACTTAAGATGTCCTGGCCTCACAGGCATAGGAAATATGATACAAATATTTGAGCCCACCTAGACCAGAGAGTCTGATAGGAGATTTCCCATATACCTGCATGCGTGTATAATACTGGAACCCAACATGCTATACCTTCAAAATAATAGTAAATTAAACAACTCTTACCACAAGGAGAGTAAAAGAAAATGCTTATATTAAAATTTGGTGATGAATGGAGTTGGGTAGAAGGAGAATCTCCTTTGACAATATATGTAACAATAGGTTATTGCTCGTGTTGGATTGCAGTTGGAATTCATACAATCTAGTTGATCTAAGAAAATCTAAGGAGATTTAGTTAAAGTGGTCCAGGGCTAAAAATGCTGTAGGTACTTGACAGAAATAAATAAACTTTGAGTACATAGTTTCAACCCTTACCTCAAAGAATTCCCTTATATCAAGTTCCCAAAATTATGAGCTCACAGTCAAAAGAAGTAAAATATCAAACATGATGAGTACAAAGCAGCAAAAACAATAGAGCAAAGAAACAAACCGAGAGGGATGTGGATATTGAATTGTTAAACACACAATCGTTTTCTAAATAGGTTCAATAATTTTTTTTTTTTTTGAAATAGAGTTTTCACTCTTGTTGCCCAGGCTGGAGTGCAGTGGCACAATCTCAGCTCACTGCAACCTCTGCCTCCCAGGTTCAAGTCATTCTCCTGCCTCAGCTTCCCAAGTAGCTGGGATTACAGACAAGCGCCACCATGCCCAGCTAATTTTTTGTGTGTTTTTAGTAGAGATGGAGTTTCACCATGTTAGCCAGGCTGGTCTCGAACTCCTGACCTCAGGTGATCCACTCGCCTTGGCCTCCCAAAGTGCTGGGATTACAGGCGTGAGCCACTGTGCCCGGCCTGAATACTTCTAAAAATATAAAAGAGGAGTTAAAATGTGAATAAAGAGTAAGAAACTATGCAAATGAACAGTTTGATCTGAAAAATTAGTAAAGCATTTCACAGTGTCAGAAATATAATAATTGAAATAAAAACTCAGTGAATGGGTTTAAGAGTTAGAGATAGCTGATGAAGAAATATAAACTCAAATATAAAACTAAATTATTAATATCGTATTAAAGCTAATCCAAGAAAAAAATTGAAAAACTTAGAAGTTGTATTACTTAAATATTGTAACTCAGTAACTAAAACTTTTACCACAACCTTTTTGTCAAGGTTACATTCTTCACTATACAATTCTTACATTCTTTACTATACAATTTCACACAAATCTGGAATATATTTTAATTTACCATATACTAGCATATAAAGCAAATTTATTGAGATAAATTTCAAAAGGCCCAAGAGACTGTCTTGTCTGACTACAAAACAAATTAGAAATCAATGTTATAAAGATTACTTTAAAAATCCAAGTGCTTTAACATTAAGACATACACTACTTACATAAAACAAAGAAAAAGTAATAGTAGACACTGGAAAATAAAATGTTTATAACTGAATTACAATGATGGAATTTTGTCTACTATTACATAGGATGCAGCTATCACAGAACATACAGGGAGAATTTAAGTCATGCAGGGAGTCAAGGAAAAACTTCTCCTTTGCCCTCTGAAGGTTTACTAAAAATCGAGTGACTAAAGGCAGATAAATTGAAGAAAAGGCATACAATTTTTTGTTTGTTTTAGACATAGTCTCGCTCTGTCGCCCAGGCTGGAGTGCAGTGGTGTGATCTCGGCTCACTGCAACCTCCACCTCCCGGGTTCAAGCCATTCTCCTGCCTCAGCCTCCTGAGTAGCTGGGGCTACAGCCGCACGCCACCATGCCTGGCTAATTTTTGTATTTTTAGTAGAGACAGAGTCTCACCTTGTTAGCCAGGGTGGTCTGGATCTCCTGATCTTGTGATCCTCCCACCTCGGCCTCCGAAGACATACAAATTTTTGATGTCCACGGGAGAAGGGAACCACAGAAAGATTATCCTTTCCTCAATAAAATACAGATGCTTATATACTCTTTTTATTAGGGGAAAGAGAAATGCGGAAATGTGGATGGTTTTAGGGAGAGTAGTAAATGATTTTTAGGAAAATTCAATGGGCTTGTAGAACGTAAAATGGCCTGGGACAAAGTCTGTTGGGCCCGCAGAGTAGACAGTGGTTTATGACAAAAGTCTATCCAGCTGTGCTGACGGACTTCAGTCTTTCTTCCTGCAATATGAATTCAGTTAGTGAAAACTCAGGGAAAGGACCAGAGATCATAGTTTTCTTCTTTGGTGGGTCTGGACTTTAGACAGATGAGGAAACTTCAGAGAACAATTTCATCCTGTGATTTGGGAGAGACAGAAGAGAAATCTTAAACAGGCACTTTACAGAAGAAATATTAGTGACCATCAATCATATGAAATGGTAATCAATTGCATTAGTGACTGAAGCAAAGCAAACTTAAACTACTATAAAATAGAAACTATTATATACTGGCCAGCTGGCCAAAATTTAAAATTCTGACAATATCATACACTGACTGGTAGTGAAGGAGGGAAATGTAATAAATTTTTAAAACTACCTTGGAAACAAATTCAACAGTATTTGATAAAGTACAATGTACATACTCTGTGGGCCAGAAATTAATTACTGTAAGTATGTATCCTAGAGAAATTATGCACATACATATTAGAATACATTTACAAAAATGTTCATGTTGGTAATGGGCATTGTTTGTAATAGCACAAAACTCCCTCCAGGAGTATATCAATGGTAGAATGGAAAAATAACATTGTGGCACATTCATACTATGGAATAGTACTTAGTAACCGAAATGGATGAAATACAGTTACATGTAGCCATGCGTATGAATTTCTGAAATAATGCCCTGCCAAAAAAGTTGCAGAAGAATCTGTACATCAATTTCAAAGCATAAAGTCCAAAAATCATGTAAGATTTAATCATTTTATTTTTGGGAATATAAACGTATATGGTAAACCATTAAGAAAATGAAGGCATTACCTCTGAGGTGAGAGGCACTGGGATTGAGATTAAGGTAGTTCTCAAAGAGGATATTATACATATTATTCTTTTTCTTAAATGGGGTGAAGGATACATGGGTATTCCTTGCATTATTGATTTTAATCTTACATATATTTGATAAACAGTCATATATTTCTTAGTATTTAGTAATAAGAATTTTAATAATTTTTCGTTTTTTATTAATATTTGATAATTTTAGTTTTAAGTCCTCCTCAGTGGACTGTGCCTGAGATTTAAAATCTAAGAGTAGTATCTTTGCTCAATCATTATTTTCTCCACATTTACCTTAGAAAATGCCAAAGGAGACAGAGGAAGTAAATTCTGAACTTTTATTCATAAGGTCAAAATGACTTAAAGAAATCAACATGTATTCAACCATAAGTTTTGCTTTTAGAATCATAGTTTAATCGGAAGTAACTAAAAATTTGTATGTTATTGCAAGTTCTGCAGCTTTGGAGGAGAAGTACTGAAGGTCTAAAAAGAGAACATCATTTTTTTGGTTGAAAATGTATGAGCTATTGAAATTACTCTTTTCCTCAAACACCTACTTTCCCCTCATTAGTGTAGTTCATTCTTATTGTTACGGAATCTCCCATTTTTCCTATAGTCCAACATAAGTTAATGTGTTACTGAAAAATGTTGCGAGAGAAACCAATTTGCCTGAATGTTGACAGTGTTAAAGTCAGTAAGGAAAATAGCAATATGTGGATTTGCATTTGAATAATTAATATTTACTAATCCCCTTCTTCATTTTGGTACTATGCCTTGATATGAAATTCAATTCTTTAATGCCAAAACTGGGTGTGGAGAGTGAAAAAGAAAAGTACGTTAAATTTATTCTAAATATTGAGACAGAGTAGTATTACTTTGCCAAATTGAGGTAGAATCTGAAGGCTTGGTTTCTTAAAAATTAATACATTCTTAGAAGGTTTGGGTTTTAAAAAATTAATATGTTCTTAAAGTACATATTGAAGTATAACATATATACTTTCCTGAGTCTGAATCAATATTGACAATTTCAAGTATTTAACATGTTTGTTAGTACTCAGGAAAATAAAGAATAATGTAAACAAAAACAAAGCTTGAATATTGTCCTTTTACATGATAATTCTCCTACAGGAGGTGGGGAGTTGGGTGGGGTGGTGTTTACTGGGAATAAATATGGGAAGGAATGTTCCGTCTGAAGAAGAATCTATTGGAAATTGAGAGTGTACAAATGCAATGATGGATTTAATTGGATTGTAGAGCTGTCGCAATTAAAGTCCTTTTCAGAAATATTCAGTAAGTGGTTATATATTCACCCACTTCTGTTAAAAAGAGGACAGGAGGAGAGAAAATGGTATTTTTTTTTAATTAGGAAAGAATGAAAGAACCCTGAATTAGTTCAATGAAATGATATTGGATCTCCAGAGCTAGTGCTCCTTTTAAGAGCTTTAATGCTAGACTACTGGGAACAGAGGACAAACAGTGCCAGCTCTGGAGCTTTGCCATGTCAATGTGGTGACTCTACCATGCTCAGGCTCTATTGTTGATGGCACATGGCTTTGTGACATCGATATGAGCCTGTGTAGTGTCCCCCTCCACAGCACTTGTGAACATTCAAGACAAAATAAAAGACAGTAGTTGAACTTAAAGAAAAAAAGTTTACTGAGACTGTTTCGTTTTTCTTTTCTTGTCTTTTTTTTTTGAGATGAAGTCTTGCTTTTGTCACCCAGGCTGGAGTGCAATGGTGCGATCTTGGCTCACTGCAACCTCTGCCTCCTGGGTTCAAGTGATTCTCCTGCCTTAGCCTCCCGAGTAGCTGGGATTACAGGCACGTGCCATCACGCCCAGCTAATTTTTATATTTTTAGTAGACACACGGTTTCACCATGTTGGCCAGGCTGGTCTCGAACTCCTGACCTCAGGTGATCTGCCCTTCTCAGCCTCCCAAAGTGCTGGGATTACAGGCGTGAGGCACCATGCCTGGCTGTTTTGTTTGTCTGATAACTTTATTTCTCATACTTTCTTTAAAAGTTACAAATTGTGAAAATGCAAATAACATTACTATATGAAAAGACACAACTGTCTCTCTTCCTGACTTTAGAATGGCTTTCATCCGCACATAGTCTCATGTAACTCCCACAGGCATCCTGTGGAGTAGCCACTATCATTCCCATTTCCCAGATGGGGAAATGCAAGAGGTTGAGGTTCTTGTTCAAAGTCATCCAGCTAGCACTTAGTTGAACTGCAACCAGGCCTCTACCACGAGTCTCGAGTCCCTTTGAGATAAACAACCACACAAATACTGCTGAATCGTCACTGAATTCGAGGCTATTAGACATAGATTGTGAACTAACAGTGATATTTTTTCAGAGTAAGATGCTGCTGATAGAGCATCTTACTTACACCCCAGATAATCAAATTGGTTAACATTTGCTGTACATTTACTTGGTGTTGTCAAGCCTTGGGCTCAGTGAGCTATATACATTATCCCAATTGATTTTTAAAAGAATCCTGCAAGGAAGATATGTTATCAATTTTTGACAGATGACGACCAAAGATTCAGAGAGGATAAATGGCTTAAGGGTAGCCATCTACTTTTGGATGGGAGTCGGAATGGTTACAACCTCTTTCTGGAACCTGAATTTGCATTGTTAGTACATGTTTTTACTTAGATTGCTTATGATAGAAGAATCAAAATGTAAAAGTTTTCCAAAGATTCTTTTCCTCATTGACATTTTACACAAAACCTAGGAAACATACATCTTGCAGTTCAATATTCTTTAATTTTCTCTGGGGTGTCACTTTTGGATATTTCAGGAAAGAATCTCTCAACTCACTCCTTGGCAATGCCACTGGTTGCAGAGCTAGGTTTCAAGGCCCAGCCAGTCTGAATCACCTTGCCCTCTGTCCCCCAGGCTCCAAGTATCCAAATATTACAATTTATAGGGCCTTTAATATGTGAAAAAAAAATTAAGGAAAATGAGGATGATTTTCCGTACTATTGCTTCTTGTTACGCTTGTCTATAGATGTGTACAAATCACCCTAAACTTAGTTGTAGACAAAAAACAACAACTATTTATTATTGTTTTTCACAGTTCTGGGGGTTGTCTGGATTCAGCTAGGCGGCTCTTGCTTGAGTTATTTCTTGCGGTTACAGTCAGATAGTGGCTGGGACTAGAGTCATCTGGAAGGCTTCCTTATGCAAATTTGTGCCTATTGGTGCTGGCTGCCAGCTGAGACCTCACTTTGGGGTTGTCAGCCAAATGCCCATATCTTGCCTGTCTGTGTGGGAGCTTTCTCATAGCATGGCAACTGGATTCTAAGAGCAAAAATCCCAAAAGAAGCTGACAGCCCAGTGAAAGCCTTTACAATTTAGCTTTAGAAGTCACAGAAGCATCACATTTTTTTGTATTTTATTCATAAGAAGCAAGTCAGTCAGGCCACACCATATTCAAGTAGAAGGAAATTTGACTTTGCCTCTGAATGAGAAGTGTATCAAAGAAGTTGCAGACATGATTTAAAACCACCACTCTTCTCTCACTGATAAAGACAGGAAATCATGTAGTTAACTTCAGCTGCTCTGATCGACATTCTAAGGGATTAAAGAGCATAGATCAAGGAAGCAAATATGACTCTGTGGTACAATGATCGTTTCATTTAAAAAATACAAAGGTAGTTTACTGTATAACAAAGATTGTTCTTCTAACCCTTTCATGAGATCAACTATTTCCTTTCAAGCCCCGACTTCAGCTGTGAAAGCAATCGGCTGGCTGATGTTGCCATTTTTCCTGGAGAGCACCTTTCTTTCAATGCCCACCTTTCTCCCATTATTGTGAAGATCCCTGGCTATTAGACTTCCCATACATAGCTGTAATATCTGGCTATCCATTAGAGTTGGCACAAGGCCCACCCTCCTACCCTACACCCTGAAGTCTTAGAAACCAAAAGGACACAAAAGTTGTATAACTCAAAAGTTTAGCCCTATCATACTAGTGTCTAATGGGGCTCATGGTAACTGACATTTAGGAGATTCTGTTTCCTTTGTGTTTTAACAGACCCTTGAAGCTATCTATAATTGTAACACATTTATTTTAAAATGTTCAGTAATGTACTATAGAAATACATTGTAAAAATTTTAAACAGACATACCATTAGAAGGTCATTACCAGTTCTCACTTCTCTTGAGTTTTTATGTACACCACACTAGCAGGGGGCTCAAATGCTGTAGTGGAAACTACAAAAATTCAGTATTAGGGTAAACTTTTGGGCCATGTGGGCCCTCTGTTATAATATTGTCCTCAAGAATAGGAGCAAGAAAAGACAATTACAGCAAACCACTAGTCTATGTTTACCAATCCTTTTTCTTTCCCCCTGTACACAGCTAGGCTACATTTCCCAGCCCTTTGAGGTTACATAGAGTCCATATGGCTGAGTTCTGCAACCAGTGAAATATATGCAGAAGTCATGCAGGCCACTTGTAGGCCAGGTCATAAAACTCCGTATCTATCTCACTCTGTTTCCCTTCTGTAGAAATCTTGCAGGCCACATATTGAATATGATGGAATTATAAGGTAGCATTAAAAGGTGGAAGAAACCTATGTCTCGGAGTGGCCATGTGAAGAAGACTTGTCCCCTGCTGACTGTATTAGACTATGATACAATTGACAAAAATAAATAGAATTTAATTTTATTAAGCCTTTGAGAGTTCAAAAATGTATCTGTTATAGCAGCTGGCATCACCATCACTAACATCTCTCTCATTTATTTTCGTAGAATAAGAGTCCAGTAGAACTTGATACATGTGGAGTTGAGGCACAGAGTTTCTCCCCAAATCTCAGGAATAACCAACTGGATAAAGAGGAGAGGAATAATACACTAACAGCTAGTCATGACCTTTAAGACAGAAATATAAAATTGTTCAGGAAAGTGCATTACCATGCCAATGTGGAAGAAAGGGCAATCTACCTCACAGAAGAACAAATGAGAAAAGAGACAGGCTATGAGTGTATTGTTAAGACCCAGAGCAGAGCTTATCTAATTGGCCCACCACACAGGTTGCTGAGAGTGGAGGAGGAAGATGCTCTGTGGGATCTTCCTGCAGACAATCATATTTCCACTACAGAGGGAAAAACAGAGAGTCCTTTGCACCCTTCCCCTCAGTAAATGTCCTTGACTTTCTTGTGGGTGCAGTGAAGTGTGTGTGTCTTTGTGTGTGTGTGTGTGTGTATGTGTGTGTGTTCACGTGTATCTGGAGAGTGGAGAATGGAGGACACTTCGCTAGAGATCAATAATAGAAAAAATTAAAAGTCAGCTCCCTTTGTCCCTTCTCAAATCATATCATGCCAGGGTCCCTTATACTCATCTTGTGAAAAAACATCAAGAAACCAAGTATAGACCAAGGGGTTCTATAAAATATACCAATATAAAAAAACACCAAGAAACCAAGTATAGACCAAGAGGTTCTATACATTTGAGTTGTGAGTTCCAATTAAATTATTCACATGCCTTCTTTTTGCTCTTCTGGGAACATACTTTCATTATATATTGGGCATGTATACCTCTATCAATAAATTGTAAGGAGATATAAGTATATATAGATATAGATATAAATCTGGAATATCTAACAAAAGCAGTAATAGCTACTCTGTTCAACCTTGGAAAGTGCCAGTGCATTCCTTTCATAATGTTCCTGACAATGTTTCCAGTAGCAGTACTTTCATCACAGGATTAAAAACCTAAGACTAATAAGTTATAAATTAAATTGCTTTGCAGTTTTTCACTGTCTTTCAAATGAAATAAGACTTCCTGATACTTTCTGATAATCAAGATAAAATTCAAGTACACATCAAGCCCTTAGCCTACAATTTATTCTTACAATAATTTTATATGGGATTTGTGAAACAGAGCCCCCAGTTGAATTATCTAATCTATTTCCATTTTTCCAGTATTTATTTTACTGTTCTGAGGGGGGAAACACAAATGTTTAACAAGAGATTCCAATCAGAATTCACTTATCACCATTTGTATTTGATGAGGCACAAAGCCACACTAGAAATTTAACCTTGCAATGCTGGACGCTTGTGTCAACTACAGGCACAGGCCAGCCATGGGCTCATATTGTACAGTCTACTGATTCCCTTCCCATTACCTGATTCCTAAACCCCGGTAAGTTTAAGTTCCATCATTTCCATAAAATTTTTGAACTCCAGAGTAATTCTGGATATTTGTACACTGTGTAGTAAGCAATTAACCAGACCCAAAGAGAGGTCTAGCCTTTGCCCTCAGCTCCTGGGAGTGATCTCTAAGGCCTTGGAATGTCCTGCCTGATAAGAATGTCTTTGTTTACCTCAGGGCCTTGGGTCACACTGGATGGTCTAACAGTGTGATTTATAGCAGGAGTTTTGGACCATTCAGTATCAGCTTGACCTCCAGAGGGGCTGGAGACTAAAAGTCAGCCATGTGTCAGCAGCTTACTATGTCTATGTAACTAAGCCCCAATAAAAACTCTGTATACCAAGGCTCAGGTATGTGTCTGTGGTTGGCAATATTCTGTATATATTGTCACACATTATTGTCAAGAAAAAATTAGCACTGCTCATAACTCTACTGGGAAAGAAAAACTGGAATCTTCTCACTTGAAAGTTTCCTAAACTTTGCCTCATATATCTCTTCCTGTGGCTAATTTTAATCTGTATTCCTTTACTCTAATAAATTGTAATTGTGAGTATATAGCTTTCAGTGAGTACTTTGAGTTCTTTCAACAAGTTGCTGAACATGAGGGTGTTTCTGGGTATCCCAAACTTGCAATTGGTTTTAGACATGAGGGTGGTGTTGGGGGTCCCCAAACTTGCAGTTGGTGCCAGAAGTGAGGGTGGTCTTGGGAATTTCTGAACTCTGCAGACACCATGCCAAATGTCTTCAGAATTAACATGCAAAATTAATCAGATTATGCCATAAATAGCAATAATTTCTGGCAAACCCTGATTAACTACATTATCACTTCCTATGGGTATTGTGTTCCTAAAAAAATTTCTTGCTCTAATATGAATTTTTCATAGCAGAGTGTCCACAGTCTTACAGAAACATATTATGAAACTAGCTTTTAACTAAAATAATGACTCTTAGACTTTTCTTTCTCAACAGTTTTCCTTGTAATTGGGGATGGATTCCAGCAAAGAACAATGATGTTAGGATATAATTCAATTATAGTTAATTGTGTAGCCAGGGACGCATGTATTATGGCAGCTGTTAGATAATGGAATCTCATTTGCCTTCCTGTACTTTCTCCATTTAAATACTGATACATAAAAACCATGAAGAGGCATGTAAAGTTGCAACAACACTGGAACTTAATAACTTCCGGACTCTAGAAGGAACAAACAATCAAACAAAACAGTTTGAGAAATTAAACAGGTTGGGTCTAAGTCAAGAAAACAGGAGCATCTCTAGGCTTTCCAAAAGGAGGAATTTAATACAGGGAGTTGGTGGCATAGGTGATGGAAGAACAGAGAAGAAAAATACAGGACAGTGAGACAACTCAGAGGCTGGCAGTATCAAGAAGCTGCTTTCATTCCTAAGAAGGGGTGAGCATTGGAATCAAGGAGGAATCTGCAAGGTGAGAGTGGATGGAAATGCCTGCTAAAATATGGGATACTGAAAGAAGTGAAGCTGTGAAGGAGCCACAGCTGCTGCCAAAGCACTGCCTGAGGAACAGAAAGGGGGAAAGAAATACCGTGCCTTCTCATTTCCCTCAAATTCCTATCTGCTATGAGTATCTCTCCTTGGCAGAAACCAGGTAGAAGCCAGCTAGCATGGAAATGTGGGGAGAATGGCCTGTAATGGTCTACCCCCTACAGTATGAGGCAGAACAGGGCAAAGGTGAAGACTAGAACTAAAGAAAATAGGCAAATGAGCAGCATATTACTAGAGGCTAAGGCACACTCTAACTTGTGAACCTAAACACTGAAAATATAAAAAGAAGAAAGTTGGAAAAATATCTACCAATTACCACTAGGTATCCACCAGTATATCTCAGAGACTTACCCCACCAGGAACAAGGTAGCACCACTATGGACTTGCATACAAGTTTGCTAGGGCTGTTGTTCCACCCCGTATAGTGCCTCTTAAAAAAATAACTTGAAGACTTTAAGTTCCTAGAAATGCAACATAAGCAGTGCTCAAATATCAAAACAGTGGTAAATTACCTTCTGCAACTTAAGCTATCAGAGAAATCACAGAAATCTTAAGCTATCAGAGATACAGCAGGGCTATGCATGCGAGAATCTATAGGGTTTTATGCAGTAAGTTAGTAAAATAAATAAATACATATACCTATGTGTATACACAAAGAAACACACACACACACACACACACACACACACACACACACACACACACA